>NC_090338.1:48981602-49284633 GCF_035084215.1 Heptranchias perlo
ACTAAGAGCACAGAACCCCTTGGGGACACCAATATTTACATTGCTTCAGTCTGAAAAACAGTCATTAATTGCTAATTTCTGTTTCCTGTACTTTAGCCAATTTTCTATGCATTCTGCCACATTCCTTCAATATCATAGCTTGGATTCTCTTCTGAATTACTGCCCATATTGGGGCAGATTTGACATGATAAATTGAGCAAAATGCATTCTTATAGGCTACTGACTCAAATCCACCACAAAAATACTGCACCTGAATTCTCCTCTCAAAAAACCATCAGTTCTCTTTAAGGTCTACAACAAGCCCATTCTGCCACATTTCAATGGCGGCAAGGGAACGTGGCTAACTCCTCTGCCCCATTTCTATCCCAAATAATTACTACCACTATATTAGAGGTATTTAGAGCTGCTGCAAATATCCGAGGCAGATACATAGCGTAGTGGTTGTGTTGTTGGACCCAGTAATCCAATGGCCTGGGCTGATAATATAGACAACCCAAGTTCAAATCCAACCATGGCCATTTGAGAATTTGAATTCAGTTTTAAAAATCTGGAAATAAAAAACAAGTATCAGTAAAAGTGACCATGAAGCTGTTAGATTGTCTTAAAAACCCAACTTGTTCATTAATGTCCTTTAGGGAAGGAAACCTGCTGCCTTTACCCAGACCCAATCTGGCCTATATGTGACTTCAGTCCCACACCAACGTGGTTGTCTCTTAACTGCCCTCTGAAGTGGCCTAGCAAGTCATTCAGTTAAGGGCAACTAAAGTCATTCAGTTAAGGGCAATAAATGCTGGCCTTGCCAGTAACGCTGATATCCCAAGAATGAATTTAAAAAAAAATCACACCTGTTCAAGCCCCACTCCAGAGACTTGAACAGATAATCTAGGCTGTTACTTCAGTGCAGTACTGAGGGAGTGCTGCACGATTGGAGGTGCTGTCTTTCAGATGAGACGTTAAAGCTCTTAAGTGGTCCACCTTCTTAGGTGGACGTAAAAGATCCCATGGTACAAATCAAAGAAGAGTAGGGGAATTCTCCTGGTGTCCTAATCAATACTTACCCCTCCACCAACATCAATAAAAAACACAAACATCTGGTGTTTGTGGGACCTTGCTGTGTACAAATTGACTGCTGTGTTTCCCGACATTATAACAATGACTACACTTCAAAAGTACTTCATTGGGTGTAAAGCACTTGGGATGTCCTAAGGTTGTGAAAGACGCTATATAAATGCAACTTCTTTCCTTTCATTTATATTAGGGGGGTAGATTTTCACTTTTGGTGCTTGCAGAAAACAGGTGGTAATGGACTGGCTGCCCATTATACACCCCGCCCAATTATCATTTCCACTGACTTCATGGAAAGAAAAAATCTGGGTTGGGGGTTGTATAATGATGGTCAGTTGATCCACCTCCTCCCATTTTCTGCCCCTGATGAAAGTGAAAATCTACCCCATGAAGTTGCTATTAAGTTAATTTCAGCTCACAAGGAGGTAAATCCACACAACACACAAACTATCCAGGAATGCGTAGTCGATTCAATAGCAGAGATTAGACAATGTCGGTTGACAGATTTGAGTTTGCAAAAATGGCATTCATTAGTACATTCTAGTCACATTCACATCTGTAATATTGGCATGGTTTCATTGATTTGACCCCAGCGAGGTCGATTAGCTGAGCAGACAATGTGACTGCGAGTCGACTCATACCCAGCAGGGCAGTGGCAGTTTTGATAAGCAGTTCAATTAGCCAATCCCTGACATGGAGAGCTCAGAGATGAGATATTTTTCTGCCAGCCAGCTGGAGAAAAATGAGTCTAAAGTAAGTTTTAATTGTAAACAGTCAGAGAGGCAGAAAATTCTTTCTTGCAAAAGTTAGAGCCAGTCAGTTCAGCGAAACTGACTTGTAAATTGAAGCTAGGCCATTATCAACATGTCATTTTTCTTAATTTATTATTTTTGATATCACAAGGAGTGATATGAATTTGAATTGCACCGAAACCTGTATTCTCTTCATATATTACATGTAAAATAAATCAATCTCTTGGTTTACAATTGGCTTTGATGCACTAGAGTGCTTATCAATGTGCCTTCTGGAAGATATGAGAAACATACATGGGGGCATTTGCCAGATTCTAGTGTCTCTTACACACAATAATGTGTCTCAATGTGGCCCCTCAGGTCACGCTTCTATATGACTAGCCTTTGGGCAGTAAAGGTAAACTCCTGATTGTAGGAGATGCTGAACCCAACAAAATATCTAGTGCAGACCTGAAAGTTGTAACAGTGTACCAGCAACCAAAACCAAAACCTGGGGAAAGGCAAACCTTAGGGTCTCTGCATTCATTGAGATCCATTAATCTTTCAATGTCAGGCAGTTTATTAAAAAAATCACACCCAAGCAGTGATTTGATCACTCTCTCACCAGCCTGTACTGGATGATATTTATCCAAACTGTAGCACAGTGTAATTCAAAACATTTTTTTCACAGATGTATCAGCATTTGTCTGTAGCAGTGTTGCAAAAGCAGGCATTTTGAAACTTTTACTACTTGCCAATCCTGTAGAGAGGCATTTTCAGAATTTTAATATAATTCAGCTATTAGAAAAGATTTGGAATCCATGACCTTGCAATGCTGGGTTATTGACTGGTAGTTTCAAAATAATTGCAGTATCTGCTGATACCAGGTGAAGGACTGACCCTTCCTACTGTATATCATGATGCCTGAGAAAATCTCAGGGACTCTCTTCATTCTGTGAAAATGAGAAGCTGTTTCTTACAGTTCATATTCGAGATGTGGGCGTCACTGGCATGGCTGACATTTATTGCCTATCCCTACAATAGTGAAAATAATTCCATTGAAGTTTCAGCATGGACAGAGCAACTTTTATTTCTTTGGGTGTATATTCAAACAAAATGAAAGATTTGTAAAAACCGTAAGGGAAATGCCATTTTTGAAGGTGAAAAAGGCTCAATGATTTGCATAACGATGCTTTCTGTAAATTGAATTCGAGACTGACATTGCAGGCTGTGTACCTATATGCTGATTCAGGGTAAATAATTGCATTCATTTTCCTGATTAAGAGAACTAAAATAATAACACTGCAGATTTGTATTTACTCCAGACTGATATTAAGAACTATTAAAATTCTTAAATTCAGGACATTCAAACAGGACTGGCTTATATTGTTAATTTTTGCTGAGACACTTGTCAATCATATATGAGAAAGTATGAAGACACCATGTTACATATTGCAGAGGTAGTTCAGTTGTGTGTTTTTAAATGCATTCTTTAATTAGGTGATCTTATTGAAACATAAGATTGTGAAGGGGCTTGATTGGGTGGATGCGGTAAGGATGTTCCCAAGGATGGGTGAAACCAGAACTAGGGGGCATAATCTTAGAATAAGGGGCTGCTCTTTCAAAACTGAGATGAGGAGAAACTTCTTCACTCAGAGGGTAGTAGGTCTGTGGAATTTGCTGCCCCAGGAAGCTGTGGAAGCTACATCATTAAATAAATTTAAAACAGAAATAGACAGTTTCCTAGAAGTAAAGGGAATTAGGGGTTACGGGGAGCGGGCAGGAAATTGGACATGAATTTAGATTTGAGGTTAGGATCAGATCAGCGATGATCTTATTGAATGGCGGAGCAGGCTCGAGGGGCCGATTGGCCTACTTCTGCTCCTATTTCTTATGTTCTTATGTTTCTTATTAGAACATATAGACTAGATTGCAGGATGCTACCTCCAAGAGATCACCTCACACCATTTCACCTTTACATCCACTGCAGTCAAATATGCAAAGCACTCAAGTGATCCACTGGACCAAATGGGAGCTTTAAAATTTCATTTTTAATATTTTAATGTTCGCAGTGAGGACAATTAAAAGCTGAAAATGATGGCTTCATATCAGCTAAAGTTATACTGCAACCGGAACGAAGCCAATTCTTGAACTGTTGGCATTTGTGTGTTCGTACATCACTGCGAAGCAGATAGCACTTTGTGGTGATGCAAGACATGCAGTATGGTTGCTCGGTCTTCAACTCATCACGCTGTCAACTTTCACAATTCTCCATAAATGCTCCCACTATTATTGCTTCAAACTGTGTACAAATTATGCTAATTGTCTGTATTAGTTCACAATTCTAATTTAAACAAGTAGAAGTATTGACTTATTGGTATACCATTGATCCAATGAAATAAAATGTTTCAGGTGAGCAGGGGAGTACAGCTTTAACAATATCCTGCCATGGTAATTATAGCATTGTACTGATTGGAACCATTTGGTTTTCAAATTCACTCACTCTTTGTATATTGTCTGGGCAAATCTAGCAGACTGTCAATTTACTTTAACCAAGTAATCCTTGATTGTAATTATCTAAATACATATAGAAATGAAGAGAATGTCTGTGGTACGTTTAGGCCCTGAAATCATTTAAAAAATACATTTATTGAAATGAGGACAATTTCACATAAATGTTGACATGGCGAGACATTTTTGTTATGTTTTGAATTTTAGTTTTCTCAGGTTAGTTTTGCAGGATTTAAGGTTAGGTCACTTACTTCCAACCTTAATAATTTACAGTTCTCATAGATTTCTTCCCAGTGGTCCCTAACGTGAATGAATCGCCTCCTAAATGTGTCAGTGATGTCCATATAACACATAGCCACAGTGGTAATATTGTCTGTCTCCAGAGAACCATAGGTTCTGTTGGTAAGGTTTATTGATTACACTTGAAACATAGCAATTTAACAGGTTTACTAAATCAAAAGCAAAATACTGTGGATGCTGGAAACCTGAAATAAAAACAGAAAATGCTGCGTATCAGGTCGATGACCTTTCATCAGAACTGGAAGAAATAATGATTGAACAGTTTTTAAGCAAGTACAGAGCCAGGGAAAGGGGGAGGAAAGAACAAAAGGGGAAGTCCATGATAGGGTAGAGGGCAGGAGTGATTAAATGACAAGTGGTAATGGGACAAGTAAAGAAACAAAAGATAGGTCTAGAGGAGCTGTAAATGGCAACAGCACTTACTGTCCGAAAAAATCAATGTTGAGTTTGGAAGGTTGTAAAGCGCATAAATGAATGATGAGGTGCTGTTCCTCAAGTTTCTGTTGAGCTTTGTTGGAACAGTGTAGGAGGACGAGGACAGAGAGGTTTTCTACCCAGTGCTGAACACATAGCTCCTGACTCCTATTCCATACATTCCCTCCATTGTTAGCTTTATCTTTCAGGTCAATGGTGACCTGGATCCACAATAATTAAAGCTGAACTTACTCATTTGAATTCTGGCTTATCTTGGAGCTGTACATTAAAACAATCTTATTGCAGTCTGAAATGTTATCAGAGATGTTGCTGAATGAAAAAGTGTTGAGTTTTAAATAAACTTAAATTGTGGTCTGAGGCACAGTGAAAACCTTTTAGGGAGAGAGCAGAAAGGGATAAAAAAAATAGGACCAAAATCAAAATGGCAGCTTCATGGTTCCATTTGATTTTTATGGTGTTTAGTTTCAAGAATCTTCTTCTCTGCTCCCTTCCCCCAAAAAAGCACAATTACTTTCTGTCTTTTTAGTGGATTTCCACAGATCACAATTTAAAAACTTTAAATGCTTCCAGTCAACAATGCGTAACACTTTAAATTGCAGTAAGATGTTTTGATCTATATTTCCAAGCTGAGATGCACTTGCATTGAGGAGGTTCACACTAATTGTAAATGTCATTTACATTTTCTGCCCTCCACTTTTTTCTCCACTGAAAAAGCCCTTGTTGCACCCACAAACTGGTCCCTGGTTTCTGGCCTCCCCATCCCCATCGCAGTCAGCCATTTTATAAAAATACTGATTCATTATGATTTTTTATTTTGGCACTTTGGAGTAAATATAGCATTTTCTAAGTTATTTGGTAATATACTGCGGTCGAAAATAGGCTGCCCCAACTTTAACACTTTTAAAAATTACTCTAAAAGCCAGTTGTGATTTGTTAAAATAACCTGGTCATTTTACCAGTTGAGCTTTAATTGTCATCTATGTGTAACTTTGTTTTAAACAAAGCTGGTAGATTGAGTTTCTTGTAGAGGGAGAGTACTGGATCACAAGGGAAGGAAAAATGTTATGTGTACACAGGATGGGGGAGCTGTCACACAGACTTAATGATGAATCACAGAGTGGCTTCCTGAAGGACAGTGTGGTAGCCATTGAGAGGAAAGTTGTGGGATAAGCATCAGGATAAAACAATATATCAATAAAGCAATTATTAAGTCAGTCATACTTTTGCAGTATGTCTGAACTTACCTTTAGAGGGTCCATCTCACGAGTACACTTATGGGTCCCTGTTTCCCTCCTCTCCCTGTCATTGAGAGAAAAATATTCATCCAGGAAACAGGGAAGTCCAAAAAGCACACTTGGAGTATAGTTAAATTGTTAAGATAAGATGTATTTTACCTTTCTCTTTGAGGTGGGACAACAGCAATTTCACTGACAGACCAACCAAGAACTGACAAAACTCACTACTCTTACAGTTTATGATGGTCTTAACTATGATCTATATGGGAAGAAAAGCCTCAAGCATGGATTTGTTGGAAAATGTCACCAATGCTCATCATTGATCATCTGACAGACAAGCACAAAGTGATCTGCAGAACACTGTATCTGGCAAAACTCATTACAAATAAAACTGTCTGGTTTAAATGACAGACAGTTCTCTGACTCAAACCAATGACTACTTTTTGCAAAGCAAATTCTTGAGTTTTATTGGCTCTCCTTCATAGGCAAAGACTTATCTGTCTCATTAGGAAAATCAGAATGTTTGCAAAGGCAAATATCTGATAAACTACTTAATGAGCACACATGTTAAAAGGGTGTTGAATGGGAAACACTACTGGATTTGTGACTCTCGAGTGTTTCTTGAAACAGGCAATGATAGTGTGCAATATAAAAATGCTGGGTAATACTAGATGCAGTATGTTATTATGGATATCCCTTATCCACTTCGCTCTGAGGAATCGCCCTCCCACCAGCAGTTTTCTCTTTCAGATAGATCATTTGAAAAAAATCATCTGAATCCCTGCAAGGCATGGCACATCAGCACATCGTCATATATCATTGACGTCAGGTATGCCCTATTTAGAAACACTGTGGTGTTGCTGGACACCATGGACTGTTAAATTGTCCACAAAGTGCCTGGACATTGATGTAAGTTATGAAGATCATGAAGGTTGCTGTTAGCAGTAAGAAAAGTCCATCATTTCAACATTGATGCTCACCGATCACAACTCAGAACGGAAAAACAAAATAATTTCTGCCAAAAACAAAATTTCATTTACTGTTCAATACACAAGATTGATAAACTGCATTCTTTCATGAGACGGTATTTATTCAACTTTTCTCTGAAGAAAAATGACTCTATTTTAATCCGGTGAGTCACCACATTTAGTTTATTAACTTTTACTAACCCATCTGAGAAAAATAGAACTTGTTAAAAAGACATATAAAAACAATAGGTTATTTTGGATGGTATAGTAATAATATCAAAACCTTGTCATTTTGACTGATCTATGGAGAGATGCAGCCACTAAATTGTATATGATGTTGAATGGAAATAAATCATTATAGTAGCAGTCTCATATGAAAATTATATGCTGAATTTAGTGTGCTACTATTGTATTGCTGTGACCTTCTGGGCACTCTAGCTACCAAGTGAGAACAGGTTAAATCGAAGCACAAGTGGCAGACAGTGAAGCATAAATCGCCTCTTTCCCATTGCCATGGTGATCATTACAGCAGTTAATGGTATTCAACATTCAAATTTTCTAGTTTTCAAAGGCCACATTACTTATTTTATATGGTGGTTAGGCATTCCTTTTGCTCCACGAGGCCAAACAATTCTGATGTGAGTGGGTGTATTTCATAGACTCATAGAATATTACAGTACAGAAGGAGGCCATTCGGCCCTTCAGGTCTGTGCTGGCTCTTTGAAAGAGCTATCCAATTAGTCTCACTCCTCTGCTCTTCCCCATAGCCCTGCAATTTTCTCCCCTTGAAGTATTTATCCAATTCCTCTTTGAAAGTTACGATTGGATCTGATTCAACCACCTTTTCAGGCAGTGCATTCCAGATCATAACAACTCACTGAGTAAAAAAAATTCTCCTCAACTCACTTCTGGCTCTTTTACTTTAAATCTGTGTCCTCTGGTTACCGATTTTTGCAATTTATTTTTAGTTTCTCCCAGTTTGTCTTCTGAGCCAATTTATTTCCTGCCCAGCCAGTTTCTCGCAAAAGGAAGTGGTATTGATGTGCACACAGCTTGGGGTTTTTCTGTTGTGATGCTACTGGTACATTGACACTGCCCTACCATGCTGACAATCACCCATTTTATCTCAGACTCCATTTTGTAACTACTTTATAACATGCTGCAAACTCTTAAGATGCATGCAAAATATATTCTTGTCAAGGCGGAACACTAATTCTGCATTACAACAAACATAGGCAGACTCAGAATTTTCAAAAAAGCCACCAGGCACTATAGTTGATTATCAGTAGTGTGACCAATTACTGCATGCTGTTTACTTCTCTTGCCTGGCAGCTTTGCATGAGGCTGCAGTTCTCTTTCCCATTTCTCATCACCTCAGCAATCATTTGTTCTGTGGCCTGATTCTGAGCTTCTGTGGGACTCATTTTTCACAATATTTATTTCTCTCTCTCACTCCGTGGCTCTCGGGTGTCCTGAGGTCTCTCCCAGACCTTGGTTATTAAATTCTTCTCCCTCCGATCCCCTGGGCCCCTAATTGCAGTTCCATCCCTCCCTTTATTCTATGGCATTATGATACTTGACAGTAGCTGCTAATTGGTTGTGCGTCTCCTGACTTACCTAGCACAGGTAAAGTAAAGAAAAGTTGATAGCTGCTATATTTGGTTAGGAAAATACCATCATTACCAGAAATAGAGAAAACCTGTGGAGAGCAGAAGGTATAAGCAGAGGCAAAGCCAGAAATTCCAAACTTTTGTCACTTTCAGTTCAAAAGGCTGTGCTCATAAATTGATTGCTCTTAATGTTAACATGAAAATAACACTGCACAACTCTGGCCCCATGCATCCATGACAATAAATGTAATCTTATTACCCTATCTCAAATGTCAATAAAGGAAAATACAGAAAGGGTCCTTTGTGGACTACACCTGCAAATTTACCCAAAATCTCCTTGGTGTGATCGTCCAAAGTGACTAGCTGCAAGTTTGATATGCCAACACTAAAAAGTTTTCTAAAATAATTGTTTCACCCCTGGAAAATGGCTTTCTTGCCAGTTATTGTGAGATTTTACCATAGATCAAGAACAAAAAGAAATGGATTGTTTCTTTTTTTTTGTAGGAATAATAAATGGCAAAATTCTTCCTGCTGTAAATAAAAGCTTCACTGTGATCTATCCAAGGCTGCATTTACTGGAAGCTACAATGTAAGCTTTCTCTGCCAATTTCTATCCATGCCAACATGATTCAAGACTTCTACTAGACCATGATATCACCTCAAATTATCTTAAAGACTAAGTGGACATGACTCACACAGCTGATAGAAGCACACAAGATATGTCTGGAAGTAGAGGAAAAATACAGAAAAGATGTGGATGAGAGAAAGATTGTTTAACATTGTTTTTAAATTACTTAAAAAGGTAACAGTTATTAACCCTCAAAAGAGGTATTGCCACCATGCTGGAAAATCATAAACTCATTCTTTATAAATGATTTACAGTTTTGGTAGATTTAGAATAGAGATGTAACCTTTCCCCATGTCACAGTTTTTAGGCAGGCTATATACCTGAGACATCAATATGTATTTTTTTTTGGGACGGCTCCTTAAGTCCTGTCATATTGGGTTCTGGGCAAATTTATTATTGATTAAAGTACTGCAAGTCCTGCAGCAGTAAAACATATATTTTTAAAATTCATAGTGAAAAACTAAAATTCTGGTGGGGATAACGCAATTACTGATGCTATTCTGTCCACAGGTTGGTTCACAAACATGCAATTGCTTTACAAAACACTTTGCCAAATGAAAAGGCCTTTGGAATTTCAAAGGACTTTAGTCCTTTGAAATTCTGTCTACCGTGCATTTCTGCATCCACAAGTGTCGTGCATCGTGTAGTTTTCAGCTTGTAGAACTTTTTGTGCCGATGCCTGACAATATTGGGGCCAATAATTGTAGTCCTGGTGCAGCGGTGCCAGGACTGCAGTGAATTTTGTGCTGATGATGCCTGTGCCCACTTGCCTGATATACAAGGTCAGCTTATTTATGTATTTTTGTGGCACTCTCAACACATAGCATATGATATGCTGAGAGAGTGTCACCGAATTTGGGATTTGGAATGTTGGATACCAGCAGTTCATAGCAAGCTGCAGGCAGCCCTTCAAGTACCACATTTTCTTAATTTCAAAGTTGTGGGGCACAAAGTCCCTTTAGAAGAATTGGCCATCGGACACCAAGAACGGCTGGGGCAGAAATGGAGTGGTCCTACTACAAAGAGATGGCCATCCAAGAGTGAAATTTATCATTTTTAGTGTGCCTCCCCTGAAGTACCAGGTGCAGGAACTCTCTAATTTAGGTAAGGCTGTTAAGGGCCTATGGCACCATCTGTGCGTAGTCTCAAAACACTTGGGGGTAGATTTTAACTAGCAGGTGGCCAACCATCGGAGCACACAAGCCGGCTGCCCAATTGTCCTGACGGGAGGCCCAGTCCATTTTTAGGGCCGGGCCTCATTACCATAGGGCTGGGGGGCTGTAGGGGTAAAATGAGTACCCTGGTGAAGTCTGCCACATATCAGACGACCCGGTCGATTTCCGGATTGGAAGAAGGTAGGTCTGGTGGTGAGGTGCATTCTTGGGAGGGAGGCAAGCCCGGACCAGCAGCGATCCAAGTTGTTTTTGTGGAACCCCGGGGTGCACTCCTGCTCCTCCTGGTCCCACAAAAATAAAGGACTTAGCTGCTGGGCTCCTCTTTGGCTGGACCATCAATAGATTCTGTGCAAGCGTGCACAGCATCAGTAGAGTTCTCAAATGACATATGTAGGACCCCAATTTTCACATTAGAAGCACCGGCCACCTGACTCAGGTGGGCCCTCTAGCTTTATTTTATTACAAAATATACTTTATTCATAAAATTTGTAAAGGTACATACAATGCAATTCAATCACACTTCAAACAATACAATGTAGGTGATACAATTTGCAACAGTACATACAGTACAAATTCGAATGGTCCAGTCAATACATTGTACATACAGTTCATGGTACCCTAGGGTCTAGCGGTATGCCCTTCTGAGGTTGGTGTTTGATGGATTGGTTCTGGGAATGGGGTGGCAAGCTTTTTCCCCCACCATTTTACGGGCACTACGGTCAGCGTCACCAGTGAAAATTTACCCCTTAAAGTGCTTCAGAGATTTTGGCATGTTATCTGCATTGGACACATACTAGGGATGGGGTTCTGTAACTAGGGAGAGAAAGAGAAAACAGGGAACGACAGACCGTTTAGCCTAACATCAGTAGTAGGGAAAATGCTAGAGTCTATTATAAAGGATGTGATAACAGGCCATTTAGAAAATATCAACGGGATGAGACAAAGTCAACATGGATTTATGAAAGGGAAATCATGTTTGACACATCTACTGGAGTTTTTTTGAGGATGTAACTGATAGAATAGATAAGGGAGAACCAGTGGATGCGGTGTCTTTGGATTTTCAGAAGGCCTTTGATAAAGTCCCACATAAGAGGTTAGTGTACAAAATTAAAGCACATGGGATTGGCTGTAATATACTGGCATGGATTGAAAATTGTTTAACAGTCAGAAAAGAGAGTAGGAATAAATGGGTCTTTTTCAGGGTGGCAGGCAGTGACTAGTGGGGTACCGCAGGGATCAGTGCTTGGGCCCCAGCTATTCACAATATATATCAATGATTTGGATGAGGGAACCAAATGTAACATTTCCAAGTTTGCTGACGACACAAAACGAGGTGGGATTGTGAGTTGTGAGGAGGATGCAAAGAGGCTTCAGGACGATTTAGACAAGTTGAGCGAGTGGGCAAATACACGGCAGATGTAGTATAATGTGGATAAATGTGAAGTTATCCACTTCGGAAGGAAAAACAGAAAGGCAAAGCATTATTTAAATAGTGATAGATTGGGAAATGTTGATGTACAAATGGACCTGGGTGTCCTTGTACACCAGTCACTGAAAGCAAACATGCAGGTGCAGCAAGCAGTTAGGAATGCAAGATGATTTGAGTACAGGAGCAAGGATGTCTTACTGCAGTTATACAGGGCCTTGGTGAGACCACACCTGGAGTATTGTGTGCAGTTTTGGTTTTCTTACCTAAGAAAAGGATATACTTGCCATTGAGGGAGTGCAGCGAAGATTCACCAGACTGATTCCTGGGATGGCAGGACTGTTGTATGAGGAGAAATTGGGTCGACTAGGCCTGTATTCACTCGAGTTTAGAAGAATGAGAGGGAATCTCTTTGAAACATATAAAATTCTGACTGGGCTAGACAGACTGGATGCAGGGAGGATATTTCCCCTGGCTGGGGGGGTCCAGAACGAGGGGTCACAGTCTTAGGATACGGGGTAGGGCATTTAGGACTGAGATGAGGAGAAATTTCTTCACTGAGAGGGTGGTGAACCTATGGAATTCTCTACCACAGAAAGCTGTGGAGACCAAGTCACTGAATATATTTAAGAAGGAGCTAGATAGATTTCTAGACACAAAAGGCATCAAGGGATATGGGGAGAGAACGGGAATATGGTATTGAGATAGAGGATCAGCCATGATCATATTGAATGGCGGAGCGGGCTCGAAGGGCCAAAAGGCCTACTCCTATTTTCTATGCTTCATAACAAGGGGAGTTGGTATACAATGCACATCAGCATTGCATTATTGGCCCCATTATCAAAAAACAACTTCACTGCAGACATCTTGGAGTGTTCAAAGAATTATGGAAACTTAAACACCAGCTCATCCTAAACATCAACAAATGTCAAGAGTATTTTGTCTGAGCGAATTGTACGGTGAATAAATCTTCTGTAAATCCCTTGCTAATCTGTTTACAGTGTCTTTCACCTTATGAACTACAGGAAATTGCCATGGAACTGGAATTGTATTACTAAAGGTTAGGAAAGGGTCAATATTTCTCAATAAATGTGAGTACAATTGCAGATATTTTCAAAAAACTAGTATTTTAATTTCAGTCCCATCACACAGTCATTTGCTTCACGGAGATGTCATGTGACGAATAGTCTCTATAATGACTTATTTGTCTTGCAAATCATTTGAAATAAAGGGCTTATTTCAATAATTAATACTCAATGAGCATTCTTAAAGCTTTAGCTCATAGGGTTTCCTGCAAAGTGTCACTTGAAATGCCATAGCATACAAGGCTACGGACCAAATGCTGGAATATGGGATTAGAGTAGACAGGGCTGATGGCCGGCGCGGACACGATGGGTCGAAGGGCCTCTCTCCGTGCTGTATAACTCTATGACTCTAACTCTAAATCTTATCTAATGTATTATTGCCTTTAATTACACATAGGATGAAATTTTAAAACTGCCACAGCTTTCTGAAACAGAATTTTGATTGTATTTTTGTGAGCCCTTGCCTTCAAATCACAAATTACAAACAAGGAAAAAAATTGCGTTTATATAACTCATTTTCATATCTTCAGAACATCCCAAAGTGTTTCACAACTAATGACTAACAGCCATCATTGTTAAATGTAAGCTAATGCAGCAACCAATTTGCACACTGTTAGCTCCATATACAGCAATTGAGATGAATGACCAGTTAATCTGTTTTTGAAAGGCCAGTACACCAGGAGTTCACCCTGCTCTTCTTCAAATACTACCATGAGATCAGCCACCTAAGCCTACATTACTGGATTTAACATCAATTTTAAAGATAGCACCTCCAACAATGCAGCACTAGCTCAGCACTGCACTGAAATGTCAGCCCAGGTTATGTGCTCAAATTCTGTGTCAGAAGGCTATCAACTCAGTTAAAGTTGACATTCATTTATTGTCAAGTTACAGGCCTACTATTCACAATATCCGGTATATTACTAAACAAATGATTCAGTATAAGTACGTGTGAACTTCTTATTACAGATATGCAGGTCTCAATTCTACTTCATAGGCTGTTTGCAGAATTATTCGTGTAGTTGGGCACAAGGTAGGCCTTAACTTTTGAATATACTTGTTCAATTTCCTTGATATGTCCGTGGCATCTTGATTTTTTCAAAGGCACACCCGATATTGGCCTTTGGGCCTCATTTCAATGAGGCCAGTGAGCTACGGATGCATGCTGGGTGCTCCCAGGCAGCTTGCTGATGAATCTGCATTAGATTTCAGACTGCTGCTTCATCTGTTTCAGGTGCGGGCCCTGGATGGCTCTTTCACTGCCTTTACCAATATGGCGGGTGGCGCACTTCCGGCGCAGAACGTACACGTGCACGCCGTCTGCCATATTGGACGCTATGGCTCCTGTTTTATGCCTGTAAAATGGGTGCGGCGTCAAACAATTTGTAGGCCTTTGACTTTGTGTCAGATTCTGTAAGTCTCAGCATCACTTTTTTGCATTAGATACATCATTAACATACATTACTATTGAATTACTAGCCCATTTAAGGGTCACATAACTGATAGAAGCTGAGTTCACTGTCCACTCAACTGGGCAATAAACTATCAACAGACACCGTAGAACACATTTAAAATGTGTCAGGGCATAAATTTGCATCATTTATCACACATATGACTAAAATTATTGTGGAACTTTCCTCTATCTTGTAATTGTTTAATATATTCATGCCTTTTATGTTCACAAAATTAATAGATGATGCCATTTTACATTGCAGGAATTTGACCAAGTTATGAGTTCCACATTGTTAATGTCAGTATAACTAAATTCAGCTATCATATTTTTTCTTCCTATCAATTTTATGTGAACTCTTAAATACTGATATGACATGATATCATTGCACAAGCACCTAAAATTATTATATAATGAGCTTACATTATTTGTAGATTAAAATACTTTCTAAAAGTAGCTTTTAGTTTGATTTTTTTGTTTGTTTTAAAGCTCCATCATGAAAGAAGGATAACAAAGCACGATGTACCATTGCTAACAGCACCATTCAGAACAGCCCAAAATAACCAGACTACAGCTGCAATAAGAAATTATCATCTTTGTTCAGACCACATTAACATACACATAATGTATAATTCTACGATTCAGTCTGCTTAACAGACTGATATCACAAACCATTACAGAAAACTGTCCTCATTTAAGCCATGTGAATATTGCAGTTTTCCTCCCAAAATTACTCATTACACACATTTGCTTTAAGAATTACGTAAAATATATCCTTGATCTCAAGAACGACATCATTATTGAAATATTCTGGGCATGATCTAAGAATGGATAAGACTCTTGGGCTTTTGGTTTTTAAGAGTTATATGCAGATATTGTCATCATTACATATCATACAGTATTTCTTTACAGATAAGTCACTTATTGGAAGTAAGTTTTATCCCTAAACAAACTTGGGCTACTGTTATCAATGTTTAGTTATCTGACAACTCAAATGTAAACTTGTGATAATTATATAGAAAGTTAAATTACAGCAAAATAATCAGAGATATAGGCAGTACTATCGATCCAGACAATAGGATTCTGGCCATTGCTTTTTATGTATTAAGATGGGTGATTTAAATGCAAGATACCAGATTTGGAGCATATTACAGATTAACACAAAGTCAAATAAAGAACTTGCATTTATATAGTGCCTTCCACAACATCAGGATGTCCCAAAGTGCTGCATCACCAATTTTTTGTAGTATAGTCACTATCGTAGTGTAGGGAAATGCAGCAACCAATTTACGTTTAGCAAGAAGCCACAAACAGCAATGAGATAAATGGCCAGGTAGTCAGCTTTAGAATGGTTATTTAGGTATATTATTTTCCAAATAATAAAAAGCCAAGGGAGAACTTAAACCACTTCAGTTCCAGTCTGTAACGTAATGTCACTTCTGTTTGATTCAAACATTACAAGCCTGATTTAGTTTTTTTTTGGTTATAATTATATAATAATTCAGCGAGGTTTTTTTTATTCGTTCATGGGATGTGGGTGTCGCTGGCAAGGCCGGCATTTATTGCCTATTCCTAATTGCCCTGGAGAAGGTGGTGGTGAGCCGCCTTCTTGAACCACTGCAGTCCGTGTGGTGAAGGTTCTCCCTCAGTGCTGTTAGGTAGGGAGTTCCAGGATTTTGACCTAGCGACAATGAAGGATCGGCGATATATTTCCAAGTCGGGATGGTGTGTGACTTGGAGGGGAACGTGCAGGTGGTGTTGTTCCCATGTGCCTGCTGCCCTTGTCCTTGTCCTTCTAGGTGGTAGAGGTCGCGAGTTTGCGAGGTGCTGTCGAAGAAGCCTTGGTGAGTTGCTGCAGTGCATCCTGTGGATGGTACACACTGTAGCCACAGTGCGCCGGTGATGAAGTGAGTGGATGTTTCGGGTGGTGGATTGAGTGCCAATCAAGCGGGCTGCTTTGTCCTGGATGGTCTCAAGGGGGACGGCGCCTTGTCCATCCGCGGCACGTGCCCAGCTCCCCTTCGCACCCCAGCCTGACCGACTCAGCCCTGAGAGCCAATCCTTATCCCGAAGTTACAGATCTGACTTGCCCACTTCCCTTACCTACATTGTTCTAATACACAAGAGGCCGTTCACCTTGGAGACCTGCTGCGGATATGGGTACGGCCCGGCACAAGATTTACACCATCTTCCCCGGATTTACAAGGGCCAGCGAGAGCTCACCGGACGCATGGGCCCCTCTCTCGGGGCGAACCCATTCCAGGGCACCCTGCCCTTCGCAAAGAAAAGATAACTCTCCCCGGGGCTCCTGCCGGCTTCTCCGGGATTGTTTGTGTTACCACACTGGACGCCGTGAGGCGCCCGTCTCCGCCACTCCGGATTCGGGGATCTGAACCCGACTCCCTTTCGATCGGCTGAGGGCAACGGAGGCCATCGCCCGTCCCTTTGGAACGGCGTTCGCCTATCTCTTAGGACCGACCTGTTCTTGTAGCCACATATTTATGAGGCTTGTCCAGTTAAGTTTCTGGTCAATGGTGACCCCCAGGATGTTGATGGTGGGGGAATTCAGTGATGGTAATGCCGTTGAATGTCAAGGACAGGTGGTTAGACTCTCTCTTGTTGGAGATGGTCATTGCCTGACACTTTTCTGGCGTGAATGTTACTTGCCACTTATGAGCCCAAGCCTGGATGTTGTCCAGGTCTTGCTGCATGCGGGCTCGGACTGCTTCATTATCTGAGGGGTTACGAATGGAATTGAACACTGTGCAATCATCAGCGAACATCCCCATTTCTGACCTTATGATAGAGGGAAGATCATTGATGAAGCAGCTGAAGATGGTTGGGCCTAGGACACTGCCCTGAGGAACTCCTGCAGCAATGTCCTGGGGCTGAGATGATTGGCCTCCAACAACCACTACCATCATCCTTTGTGCTAGATATGACTCCAGCCACTGGAGAGTTTCTGATTCCCATTGACTTCAATTTTACTCAGGCTCCTTGGTGCCACACTCGGTCAAATGCTGCCTTGTTGTCAAGGGCAGTCACTCTCACCTCACCTCTGGAATTCAGCTCTTTTGTCCATGTTTGGACCAAGGCTGTAATGAGGTCTGGAGCCGAGTGGTTCTGGCGGAACCCAAACTGAGCATCGGTGAGCAGGTTATTGGTGAGTTAGTGCTGCTTGCCAGCACTGTCGACGATACCTTCCATCACTTTGCTGATGATTGAGAGTAGACTGATGGGGCGATAATTGGTCGGATTGGATTTGTCCTGCTTTTTGTGGACAGGACATACCTGGGCAATTTTCCACATTGTCGGGTAGATGCCAGTGTTGTAGCTGTACTGGAACAGCTTGGGTAGAGGCACGGCTAGTTCTGGAGCACAAATCTTCAGCACTCAGCGGTATCTTGATATTACGTGGAGTGAATCAAATTGGCTGAAGACTGGTTTCTGTGATGGTGGGGATATCCTGGTTCTTGAACTTCTCACACAAGATCTGCTGGCACAAAGCCACAGATAAAGATTCTCAACAACAGGGCATCCAGCCTTGATAAGGTAAATCCAATAACATTTGTAGAAGTTGATCTGATGTCACGTGGTCAAACCACCATGTGAACAAACCTCCAGGAATGCCTTCAACAAGAGTTGGCAACCCTACTCCACCCGTATGTCAGTTATTGATGAACTGCTAACAGCCCCCTACCTACCCCACAGCACTTCAAACATTAACAGCTGCAGCATGCGGATGGATGGGGTCCCGGACAGCGGTGTGCGGGACATTAATCTCCTCCCGCTCCCCCCCAATTTTGGCTGGGATCTCCCAGAAACTCCGGCCCTACAGAGCCACCTCACCCTGTGCAGGCTGCCAACACTGCAGATCCCAGAATCACAACATCCATCCCTCAGTGGAAAAGAA
Source organism: Heptranchias perlo (assembly GCF_035084215.1). NCBI lineage: Eukaryota > Metazoa > Chordata > Chondrichthyes > Hexanchiformes > Hexanchidae > Heptranchias > Heptranchias perlo. The sequence goes on from NC_090338.1 coordinate 49,000,135, forward strand.
CCCCGGGATGGTAATGTGCTGGGAAACCCAACGAACAGAAATCATATCCTGATGGCAGGACTCCAGCAGTGTACACACGCGCACACACTCAAATTGCATAATAACTCAATAACAAGAGCAAATCATTGTCCAGACCTGGAGATTAGATAATCAACTTGAAACCAATAAATGTTCGAGGTGAGTTTTATTCCATTTGGAGTAGTAGCAGGTGTCAGCCAGAATGTTCCAAAAAGATAGAAACATTCACACTGAAGAATGAACGATTTTGTCATTATCACTGCAAATTTGTTGAGAAATTACTTGCAGGTGTAATCAATGGAATTTCAGCCAGTAATCATTGTAACTCAGTTTACTTGGCAGATAATAGGAAACTGTAGTTGGATGAAGATACAGAGCCACTTGGTGTAAAAAGAGCTAAGTACTACAGTTAAGAACCTGGCACCAAACATCATAATGACTGTCCTGCTGCATACACACTGCAGATCAATTCTGCCAGCACCTGTTCACTCTTAATCATCCAGCATCTGTGTTCTATGTTCATCATCTGCATGAAATGATTCTGATTACAATTTCACCCATTAAAATAAGATTTACTGCAAAACAGATTTTTAACTCAAGTTTTAACCTTCATTTATTTTAACAAAATACCTTAGTTGAATGATGATGAAAGGAAAAGCTGCTTTGTGAAGAAATATTTTGTCTGAATGAAGAATAATGATGAATTTACATTTTAAGTTGCTAATGAATTGACATTACAATTTTTAATATCTGTACCTTTGCTCATGCTGAAAACACTAACATTAAAAAAAAATCTATAGATCAGCAGAACTTCTGCCTGAAACACTTATGCAATATTTAAAAAGGCAATTAAACTCTTCTAGATGTATGTACCACTGATATTAGTATAATGGCCCAGAAATTGCTGGAATGCACATCTCGCAGCAAGCGACATGAAACTGGACATTTTTAGCCTCACCCTTCAGATCGCACTATATTTGCGCCACAAATTACTGGAAAGGCGAATTGATAATATGGCGCAGTGATGTCAACGTCACATTTGGGACCTCCTGCATGTCGTGTCCAATGGTCTATCTCCTCAACCAACGAAACAGAAGGATAGAGACAGAAAGAGAAATAAAGGGCGAGGATTGCGGGAGCGAAGATTGCAGGAGCGAGAGAGAGAAAAGAAAAATCAAAAAGAACAAGTAGACAAGGACATTGTAACAGAGTTGTATTGGTCCTTGACAAGTTATGAGTAAATGATAGGGTAGGTGTGCGAAATGTACAAGCTATCTTGAGTTATGAAGTATTGAACCAGGAACAGTAGAACTGCATTCATAGAAATTGAGATTAAAAAAAAGAGCAAGACCCATCCATTTCATCTTTGTAACAGATTCGGAGGTGACAATTGGTAATCAGTGTCTCATTTTTTAATAGTCAAATCAAACATGTAAAAGTATCAAATATTTTGACAACAAAGATCAAAACAATATTACCCTGTTTGATCTCTGGGCAGAGGCCATAATTAAGTTGGCAACATGGTCATTTGTAGCCTTCTGACAGCGAGGTAGCCTTCTGACAGCGAGGTAGACTTCTGACAGCTGGATGGTCTTTGCTGATTCCTCTGCCTTGAGCTCAAAAGACATTGGGTTTTTATGTCCCCCTTGGCAGGTAACTCACCATATTAGTGTTGTTCCATATAAGACCCTCATAGATTAACAAAGTTGTTTTTCAAAGAATTCAAGATGGTCAGCTTATATTAACATTACTCATTTATCCACAAGACCCTTTTCAAGATGGCCAGTTTGTTTGACTGCATTGCCGAGTTATCTAGTCAAGATCCTGGTCTTATTGCTATCATTGCATTATTGTTCTTCTTTTTGGGTCATTGTTCCTCTTTTATCATGTAGCTGCCTTGTCTAGCAAGGAGGGTGACAAGGGTCAGTCACTAGTCAAAGGTTAACAGTTTACAATTTAGCAAAATATACAGCATAGCCTGCAGAGCATGTGGTTAGCAGCATTAAGAAAAATGTCAATTTTTCCCTATTTCCAATATTATGACAGATTCCACACCTTGAGGGGGAGAAGACTAAGTCTTTGACCCCTCACTTAATCAATCTAGTCCAATTACACACAATTCTATTTTAACTTGGAGACCCACATGCAGATCCAGCAGGTAGACACTATTAATGATATGGCAACCAGGACTTGTATGATCAGGAAAGCATACGATGCTAAATGTGCCCATGGGGATTCACCACCATTTATGGACATTCTCCCACCATGATTTAGCCCAAAAGGATTTGTATCCCTCTCTAGTTCATTGTTATCCTGCTGCATTTTGATGAGATGTTTGAGAGGAAACACTTTCATCCAAGGCACTTTTAAGACTGAATGATAAAGGGGGAATGGGGTGCACGAATCGAATTACAGCCTGTAATACTTCCTCCATCAAGTCCCCACAGATCTTCAGTCTGGTGATGTCGTAATAAACTATAGTTACTGGGGCGACCTGACCCCATAATCCCCATCTTAGGAGCGAGAAAACCTCAAGGGTTTCGATCTCTCATGTCGCCTTCAATAAGCCTGTAAGTTCCATGTGGCCCTGCCTCTATCTAATGTTCCTGATAGCATGTTTAAGTACACTTAATGCTTTTGCAGCCAAAATTTACAACCACTCGTAAGCTTTGTCTGGAGGGTAATGTTTACTTGCATTTTTGTATCATTGTGGCCATAACAGGCATTGCTATTTTAGTCCCAATTTAGTAATTCTCGTTGGTGCAAAGCCAAGATGTTAACCGCCAAACTGTGTACCACTTCTTTGTACGTAGATTTTTGTTATCACACTTTCAATTACATAAATCAAATAATTTAGACAAACCAGGAATAATCTCTAACTGCAAATTATAACAAGTTTCATGTTTGTGTCACAAGTTTGTTCACGCATCTTTTCCTGCACCCCCCCTCTTCCTGTGCTAGCTCATTGATTGAGTTTAGGATTGGTGCATTGACCAGTTTGGCCCGTGCATGTTCATAATGACGCGCATGCGTCTTTATAGTCTCAACATCTACCTGATTCTAAATTGACATTCCTGTCCCGGATACCCAGTTATTGCACCTATCCATCCCACAGCATTGGACTGTGATTGTCTTGTCCTGATGATGCCCTCCTCTGGTCTAGTCTCTACTCTAGTTATGTTATCTATCACTCTCTACCTCTTGTACCCATTTTATCTGCATGTCTCTTGTGGCCATTTACCATGGTACCGTAAATTGGACGTCCTTCACTTATGGCACATTTTAGTTTCTAAGTCCTTGTCATATACTTCCCAATAATAAATGTAATTAGTATCACATTGTCCATTTCATTTTATCTGTGGAGAAAGCACAAAGAATTATTTCTTCCGCCTCCAGTTTCTGTGGAGACTTGGAGCAGAAAACCCTATACGACTTTGACCCGATGTCTCAATTGCCTGTTACCTTGGATGCTCTGTGCTTTGTGATAGACCAACTTCCCCTTTTGAACAGCTGTAGACCCACAGGGTTAAAGTCATCCCAAATGTGGAACTAACTCTAAAGGCAACATGATATTAAAACTTCATAGCAGTACTGACTGAAAAGAAGGCGGAGCCAGTTTCATCACAACAGCTCCATATTCATGCAGATTTCAACGAAATTTAAAGAAACTTTGCGGAATTGAAAAGAAAACAACCGATTTAGATCTCAAACCTCACAAACATAAATAGGAAATACAGTTCCGTAACTATAATAATTCTCAAACTTTTTAAAATTCTTTTTGTACATTTAACAGTGGTACTATGTTTAGAAAACAATGATTTGAAAAGCTTATATTTATCAACCGAGACTACAAAGGGTGAACGTTGAGTCAGTTTTGTGAAAGAAAGAGGAAATGGAGCCAGCTGCAACATACTTAAAGAGATAATACACTAAAAACTAAAGAAAAACCCCAGTAGCTTGTAACAGTGGGAGACGGAATCTTCCTTTTTCATTCCCTCCCTCCCCCCCTCCCCGTTTTAAATCATCTATCCTTTATCTCTTATCTGAATTTTCAATCTCTTATGTTTCCTACTTAATTTTGTAGGAATTTAAAATCTCATGTGGGGGCGGGGGGGGGGGGGGGGGGGGGAGAAAAAAAAACAGGCTTGTGTTGGCTCTCATTTAAAAATTTTCTCCTTCTCCTCCGTTCCTGGAAGGATGGGGTATAGTGAATGGAAAGGGGGCACTGGGGAACCAGCCCAGCATTCTCATCTCTTTCTAGAACCTCTACGACTGCCTCTCTCCCTTCTGATCTTTTATTTTAACACGCTTTGGGTTTGCTTAAATGATTCTTTGACTTCTGTGACTTCCAATTCGTCCTCATCGAAGCCTTCACAATCTACTTTATTCTCATCATTGGCTCCTTGTGTCATTGTATTGTCTGGGGAGTGATAGTTCACAGCCTCCTCTGCCAACCCTTCCCCATCTACCTCGCCTCCATCACCACCCGCTTGGGTCATTGTACATATAATATCTCTTAACTCGCAACTGTTCTTGGTAACCACCAAACTGGTTCTGTTGTTGGGTGGTCAGGAAGGTTAGAATTTATCTAATTTTTGTTCCACCCCTCCTGGTTTTTGGAGTGTCATGGTCCGATTTCCCCCATTTCTGTGCTGGGTGGGGTGGGGGGGGGGTCTACAATACTCTGGAAGTCTACAGAGTAATGACCCATTTTCTGTCTTCATAAACAACTATCGTTATGACCTTCTATTCTTCTTATGACTCCTCACGTTACAGCAGCCACCATAGCCCCTTGTCGGCTCAATTTGCCACGGAACTCCTGAATCATTAACTTACATCGTGTGTCGTCTACCGAACGTATGGGACGATATATCTCCCTTAAAGCCCCTCGACAGGCAGCAAGTTCCGTCTCTAGTCTCCCATTTTTCTCCAAGTCTCTTTCATGTAAAATTTTCTAACTCTTATAGTCCCTTTGCTGTCGCAATCTTAGCCAACAACTGCTCTCCAGCATAGTCAAGATATTAGTCAGATGTTCTTTCAATCTTTTGTTTTTGCCTAACTGTTCCTTCATTTCCTCTTAATTGTTTAATACGTTTCTCACTCTTAAGTGCACACAGATTTGCTGCCCACATAAGGGTCCTTTTACCAACTTTCTCCATCTTTTTATTTCAAACTTGACTCTCGACCCAGTCTATGTCTGCCTCATAAGTTTCATCCTTCTCCACTATGAGATTAATTCTACAGGTTCCTCGGACCCCTTTAGTTTCTTTTCCGGCACTTTGTGGACACTTGGGTCAAAAATCATTGGAGTTTAGAAGAATAAGAGGAGATCTTATTGAAACATACAAGATTCTGAGGGGACTCGATAGGGTAGATGCTGAGAGGCTGTTACCCCTCATGGAGGAATCTAAAACTGGGGGGCATAGTCTCAGAATAAGGGGTCGCCCGTTTGAGATGGAAATGAGGAGGAATTTCTTCTCCCAGAGGGTCGTGAATCTTTGGAATTCTTTACCCCAAAAAGCTGTGGAGGCTGAGTCATTGAATACATTCAAGGCGGAGTTAGACAAATTTTTGATCAGCAAGAGAGTCAAAGGAGATGAGGAAAAGGCAGGAAAGTGGAGTTGAGGTAAAAATCAGATCAGCCATGATCTCATCGAATGGCGGAGCAGGCTCGAGGGGCCAAATGACCTATTCCTGCTCCTATCTCTTTTGGTCTTTGATCATGGCAAGTGACCATCTTATCCTAAAACAAAACCTCACTTATGGAATTTGAACAATTTATATCTTTTGTGATCAAATTAAATCTGTTGAATTCGAAACATTTTTTCCTTTCAGTGTTTGATTTTACGTCAACACAAAATATTGACTAGTCATCTCCTGGCTGGCTCGCCAATTTGTAAGAGTCGAAAGTAACACCAATTAGTAATCAATGTCTCATTTATTAATAGTCAAATCAGGTAAAGGTATAAAATATTTAGATAGTTTACAATTCAGCAAAATATGTAGCACAGCCTGCTGAGTATGATGGTTAGTAGCATTAAGAAAAAGATGTCAATTTTTCCCCCATTTCCAATATTGTTAGTTGTACCACGCAATTACCAGGAGTATGGATGGTAAGACTGGTAAAATCAAAACAATATTACTGCATATTACTGGGCAGAGGTCGTAATTAAGTTGGCGACATGGTCATTTCAAGTTTTCCGACAATGAGGTAGCCTTCTGACAGTCATCAGGTATTCTTCTGCGGTGTCTTCTTCAGACAGCTAGGTGTTCTTTCAACAGTTGGATGGTCTTCACTGGTTCCTCTGCCCCGAGCTCCAAAAGACGTTGGATTTTTATATCCCCCCTGGCAGGAAACTCACCATATATGGAACAACATTCATAAGACCCTTATAGATTAACAAAGTTGTTTTTCAAAGAATTCAAGATGGTCAGCTTGTTTTAATTTTTCCAATGTGATTTAGACAAGTTGGGTGAGTGGGCAAGAACATGACAGATGCAGCAAATGTGAAGTTATCCACTTTGGTTGTAAAAACAGAAAGGCAGATTATTATCTGAATGGTGAAAGATTGGGAAAAGGGGAGGTGCAACGAGACATGGGTGTCCTTGTACACCAGTTGCTGAAAGCGAGCATTCAGGTGCAGCAAGCAGTTAGGAAGGCGCAATGAAGGCCAACATACCATTCAAGAGGATTTTTGAGTACAGGAGCAGGGATGTCTCACTGCAGTTATACAGGGCTTTGGTGAGACCACATCTGGAGTATTGTGTGCAGTTTTGTTCTCCTTATCGGAGGAAGGATGTCCTTGCCATAGAGGGAATGCAATGAAAGTTTACCAGACTGGTTCCTGGGATGGCAGGACTGACATATGAGAAGAGATTGGGTCGACTAGGCTTATATTCACTAGAGTTTAGAAGAATGAGAGGTGATCTCATTGAAACATATAAAATTCAAACAGGACTGGACAGACTAGATGCAGGGAGGATGTTCCCGAGGCTGGGGAGTCCAGAACCAGGGGTCACAGTCTCAGGATACGGGGTATGTCATTTAGAACCGAGATGAGGAGAAATTTCTCCACTCAGAGGGTGGTGAACCTGTGGAATTCTCTACCACAGAAGGCAGTGGAGGCCAAGTCATTAGATGTATTCAAGAAGGAGATAGAGATTTCTTAATGCTAAAGGGATCAAAGGATATGGGGAAAAGCGGGAACAGGGTACTGAGTTAGCCATGATCATTTTGAATAGCGGAGCAGGCCCGAAGGGCCAAATGGCCTACTCTTGATGCCATTTTCTATGTTTAACATTACTCATTTAACCACAAGACCTTTCAAGATAGTTTACCAAGGTGGCCAATTTGTTTGATCATATTGTCCAGCTATCTAGTCAAGATCCTGATCTTATTGCTATCATTGCATTATTGTTCCTCTTATCACATAGCTGCCTTGTCTAGCAAGGAGGGTGACAAGGGTCAGTCACTAGTTAAAGTTTAACAGTTTACAATTCAGCAAAATATGCAGCACAGCCTGCAGAGTATGATGGTTAGAAGTATAAAGAAAAAATGTAAATTTATCCCCCATTTCCAATATTGTTACACCTACCACCATCCTGGTAGTTGCATGGTACAACTAACAGGAGTGCAGATGGTAAGACTGGTATAAAATACTGCCAAGATAGATAAAAAGTTTTTAAAAGCCTAATGTTGTGCAATTATCTGCCCTAAGAACAATTTACTGCCTGTGGGAGTGAAACTCCATTGTTCACTTTCTGGCCCTCCAAGGTTGAGTGACATGTCAGGAGCATAAATCATTAACAGGCACCTTACGTGAATTACCAGCCCTACATGGCTACAGGGAAATTAATTCACATTAACGGCATAAATCCAGCAATTTCATGACACAATTTATTTCAACGGGGAGGCTCACTGTGAGGTTTCTATTTTTTCAGTTTTGTCAAGGCCAAAGGCGGAGTGGTGTATATCGTCCAGCAATTTGTGGAGAATTGGAACTCATGGTGTATCTCTTCAACACCACAAATGGCTGGATTTTTTTTTAATGAACTAATAATAGCGAGCGCCCTGAACCCACCATTATTTATCCAGCAATTTCTGGGCTAATGTTATGTGTGATTTAGTTAACATGCACAAAATGAGAATTGCAACCAGTGTTTATTTTCAATGGGATGAAAAATCAGGCAAATTTAACAATAGGTGGGTGATATGTTCTTGCAGTAGGGGATTTGGCAATGGAATTGCCATTGTGTGTAAGGGGAGGTGGTTTGGGTCTCTAGTTGGAGATGGTCATTGATTGGTACTTAGGTGGCAAGCAACATTCGTGCCACATATCAGCCCAAACCTGGGCATAGACTACTTCATTATCTGAACAATTGCAAATGGAGCTGAACATTGCACATGCACAATTAGCAAACAGCTCCACTTCTGACCTTATATGGAGGAAAAATAATTGATGAAACAGCTGAAGACAGTTGGACCCCTGCAGTGATGTCCTGGGGTCGATGATTGGCCTCCAACAACCACAGCCATCTTCCTTTGTGCCAGTTATGACTCCAGCCACTGGAGAGCTTTCCCCCTGATCTCCATTGACTTCAGTTTTACAAGGGCTCCTGGGTTCTACACTCAGTCGAATGCTGCTTTGATATCAAGGGCAGTCACACTCAATAAAGACACTTGAACCCTATACATCAATGCTCTACCTATAATATTGATTCTTGAAAAAAGTGGCAGCAGCTTCATGAAAATTGTTCAGCCAAAGTTTTTTTTGTTCATAAACATGGGTTGCAATATTATAAACTGTTAGTCTCTCATTGCATGTGATAGGACAAAAAAGTGCTGCAAGCTTTTTCTCTAGATTTTTTAAAAAAACCTTTCCAAGCACTTTTTCTTGTCTTGTAAGGAGTCAGACATTAAGGTGGGATATTTTGTGTCCCTAAACCACACAGCTTGATTGTTAGCAGCAAACATAATGGGAAAACACCCTGTTCTTCTACAAGGAAGACAGAATGATTCAGGCCATACAGACATTGCTGTCTCTCTAAAGAGGAACAACTTTTGGCCTATTTTAAGAAAGTGGTCTTCTTCCGTTGAAGGGCAGACATTATTTCCATTCGGAATCATGCTAAGCTTACTTTACTGAACATGAAAAGCAATTGAAGATATGTGGTCTGGAAAAGAAACTACCCAAAAATCTGGGGACTTTTCCAATTTTGGACACTATGGGCCCGATATTTGCACCCGCTATCGGGTGCGTTCCTGGCAGGGGGGCTCCGAAAAATCGGGGAATCCCGGAGCGGGTCGGGAGCCCGGCTCCAACCCGCCCACTTCCGGGTTCCCCACAGACACGCTGATGTGCGCGCGCAGCCCCCGCACGTGGGACTCCCGCAGGCAATTAAAGCCGGTGGGGGGCCACTTAACAGTATTTATGTAGGTATTTCAGGTCGTTAACAGACCTGATCAACATAACATTTTAGGAGGGGTTGGATTTTGCAAACAACTGGGACTGTTTCTCGTACTGGGAGAAACACTCCCAGTTCAAACGAACGTGTTGCAGCCATCAGCCTGTGGCAGCTGCAAAGGTCCATTTGATAGGTTGGGGGGTGGGGAGACCCTTACTCATTGCAGGAGGCCACTCTGTCACTTTGGACAAAGTTTGGCCTGCACCACCCTCCTCCTAACAATAAAATTCACAAACTTGCACACTTACCCCGGGGTCCAGAGACATTTACCTACCTTGCGGACCCCCTCAAACGTACATCTTCCGGTTGGGAGCCGCCGTAACTGCAATCATGACCTCATCGGAGGACGAACAGCATCACCAGCCTCGCCGGCCATGCCGTCCACCTCTGACACGTGGAGCCCCACAACATAGTGCTGTGACACATCCACCTGCACAGCAGGAGGGAGGGCAACGGCAGAGAGAGATGCGTCGCAGAAGGCACTACCCTCGCCACAGGGTCCACAGACCAAGGCTCAGCTTCCTGGACCTCTCTGAGCAGCACTGCACACGGAGGCTCAGAGTCACTCGACATGTAGTTGTGGACATCAGCAGCCTCCTTCGTGCAAAGCTGCTCCTGGCTGGCCCGAGCACCATCTTCTTACCTATCGCTGTCAAAGTTACCACTGCCCTCAACAACTTCTTCTCCGCATCCTTCCAGGGTGCCACCGGGGACATCGTCGACGTCTCCCAGTCATCTGCACAAAAGAGCCCTGCAAATACACCTACACCCAGTCTGCAGTGACACAATGGGTGGCATCAGTTGTGGATCTTCATAGTGATCTTCAAGAAAGGGCATTATTGCACAAACCAGACAAGATTCGCAAAGACGTGGCAGTAGTGGTTACAATATAATATGTAATGTGAGTTGATCAGAAATCAAATATAGGTAAACACCATGACCAACCCTCAAACACCCTTATGCATCCTCTTCATGCTCACGACACGTTTGCCTTACACTTCCTACTGATGCATGCCCTGTGGCTGCAGCACAGGTAGTGGCAGGTTGAGTGAGGCTAACTGTGAAAGAGATGCATGAGGGGGTGAGTATGAGATAGAGCCATGAGATTGTATGAGGATTGGGTTGAGTGGTAGTGGCGGGATGAGTACTGGCGAGGTGAGTAAGTGCAGGTAAGATGAGGATGAGGTTTGAGTGGGTGTGAGGAGTGATGTGACAGAGTAGTGTTGGCAGTGCAGAAGGAGATGTGGGGTGGGGGCGGTGACGTGGCAGACGGAGTGTAGGGGAATGAGTAAGTGTACTCACTTCGGCTGACCTACTTAGGTCATTGAAGCGCCTCCTGCACTGTATGCAGGTGCATGATATTTTGGTGGTGCAGGTGACCTCCTCTGCCACCTCGAGCCAGGCCTTCTTGGTGGCAGAGGCAGGCCACTTCCTCCCGCCTGCTGGGGGGGGGGGGGGGGGTGGGAAGATCTCTGTCCTCCCCCTCCCCCTCACCCCATCCAATAATACCTGGAGTGAGGCATCATTAAACCTGGGAGCAGCCTTCTCCCTGGGCTGCTCCATGCTGTAAATTTTCCTATTTCCTGCAGCATGTCCGCCCGCTGCGCAGCTTTCTAGCGCGAAACCCAGAAGCACAGGTAAGTGGCTCCAATTAGCCTGCGATTCCGTGCGGAGCACACTGATTTCACTGGGCACATTACCCACGCGCCCAGTCGACCCCCCGCTGAGAACCCGCCGCCCTCCTAATATCGGGCCCATTGTATGTCTCGTGAGGCAGATCTAGCTTCTGACTGATTGTGCCAAATGTTCTTCAATTTCTTTGTGTACAGGCAATAAAACTAATGCAGTCTAAAAAGTATGTAAACATTTCAATTGTGGTGTTAATTTGCTGAGCCATAAGGAAGTACTGTTTGTTCCATAACTGGAATCAATTCTCAGCTCATTTATGGACCAGAGACAACCCACTGCTCGCAAGCTGGAGTGCTCATGTCCACTCAGTGAAGAACTTGCACTGGTACCATGAAACTGTGCAATGACAGCTTTGTGCAATCTACAAAGCCATGATTAATGAAAACGGAGATCATGCAATTTTCTTTTCATACTTCTAAGCCAGATCAAAACAGCCACATTATGCAGATCCAATCTACAGTGTTAACATGCACCATGGAGAGTAGAGCTGTATTGACATTATTTTCAATGCCTGAGGCCAATTACTCTCTTATGTAACAGCTTCTGCACACTAAATTGTCTATATTTCAGATTGTTTCTAATGTTTTATTAAAGAACCCACTCAGAATCCAATACTCAAATCTTTGAGCAATGTTAAGTCTATTTTGACAAATAATAATTTGACTTTATTAAATGATGAAAATAACCACAGTAAAACCATGCCAGAATCAATTGCTATTTCCATTTTATTATTGCTGCACACCTGTTTCCACCTCCACCCCCACCCCACCCCCCCATCATAGACATCACCAAAAAAACAGCAACAGCAAATATTTCATGTAGTTTTGTAAATCTGGACACTCCTCTAACTTAAACAACTTGTATGTATTGCTGTTGTTTACTTAGGGGTTGTGTCCAAATAGAGATTCTATGTACTCTACAATACATGAACAAAGCACTCGACACCATCCACCTCACTTCAGCTATCAGCACTGTTTGAAAAGGAATGAATGCCACCATACAGCAAACATTTCCATTTAACGCACTCCATCACTTCCATCTGGTTATTCAGATTGTTTTTAAAAATATGTTTCCTTATGTTTACTCTACATTAACAAAACAGGAATGCATTAAAGCAGATTCATTCTCCTTCCACTTCAGCAAGTGATTAGCTCTCAGTACAGTTTAAACTTCTCAATTTAATGTATTTAACAACTAAATGTGATGACAATTTTTAAAGATCAATTCAACTTAACTTTAACGTCCTGAGTTCTTTCCATTCCTCAATTCAAATTACTTTCAGTCTGTTTTACAGACATACTTACTTGAATAGATCTGTATTCTGACAATTAAAATCTAATTTCATGAATACTCTAAAATAAATGTTAGTTTCTTTATCAGCATGGATATTGAACGCATTTTTGCACCTCTTTTTACATATAGAAAGGCAGAGGTGTTTATGGAGGGATTTCCAGAACTTAGGCCTAGGCAGCTGAAGGCACCGCCACCACTGTGGAGCAATGGGAGAGAGGAAGTGTCCAAATATTCAGATTCTATGTCCTCTGCAGCGCCAGGGGAATGAAGGGGGAGATTGTAGGGCTGGAGATGGTTGCTGAGATGGTGAGAGGAGAGGCCAGGAAGAGATTTAAACACAAAGATGAGAATTTTAGATTTGAAGGGTTGGGGCATCGGGAGCCAATGTAGGTTGGCAAGGAGAATAGGTGGTGAGCAGGACTTGGTGCAGAATAGGATATGGGCAGCATTAATGGATCGTATTCAAAGCAAAAGCAGATTTTTAGGTATCACTAGCTAAACCCAGATGGCAATATTTGTAGATATGCAGACACTGCGACAACGGATGAACAGACACCGCACAACAATCGCCAGGCAGGAGGGTTCCCTCCCAGTTGGAACATTTCAGCAGTCAAGGACATTCAGCCTCTGATCTTCGGGTAAGCGTTTTCCAAGGCGGCCTTCGAGACACACGACAACGCAAAATCGTCGAGCAGAAATTGATAGCCAAGTTCCGCACCCATGAGGACGGCCTCAACCGGGATCTTGGGTTCATGTCACGCTATATGTAACCCCACCTGACGTAGAGTCATCCAGACTCAAGTCGTAGTTGGCTTGTTCTCCATACACAGATGCGGCCGGACCTGCTGCGATTTCCAGCAAAAAAAAGTTATCTGTTTTCAATACAAACCCCAGCATCTGCTACATTTGACCCCTTGTGACCCCACCTCAGTATTCTTGGATGTAATGTTTCCCTGACTAACCTGTTTGAACACCATTCACTCCTTTGATTGCTGTGATCATCTCTCTGCCGAGGTGTGATAAAGGGCAGTTAGAAAGATTATCTGTAATCAGCAGGCATTGTTCTCTGACTATATATGCTGTGCCTATATGCATCTCTTCACTTCACCTGATGAAGGAGCAAAGCTCCGAAAGCTTGTGATTTCAAATAAAGCTGTTGGACTATAACCTGGTGTTGTGCGACTCCTTACATTTGTCCACCCCAGTCCATCACCAGCATCTCCACATCATGGCAATATTTGTGTTACTCTTCCAAGTTACATGCAACTGCAAGGTTGAGTCATGTATAAATAGGTCTCAAACCACTTTCTTTGAACCGCTGAGTGGCTCCAGTGGTTTTATCCGACTATTCTGTTAATAGATAACAATAAACACAGTTACTTTTATCTGTTAATAAAAGGTCAAATGTTAAAATCTGTTTCTACTCCATCTGAGCTAATTAAAATATTTTCTAACTAGTCACAAGTTAATTTATGATCACTTCTCTGCTTACTTTACCCTCCAAATTAATGTTTAAAGACAAGTTTACCTCATGACAGGACATAAAAATTGATTATTTGGCTTGTCCCTTTATGTATTTCTGTACTTCTCTACATAATTACATCTGTAAGATTTGAAATTATTTCACGCCGTACTGCTTTTCTAATGAGTTTTAGGCACCTGTATCCCTAAGGGTAGTATTGTTTTCAAAATGATTTTTAAATATTGATACATTTTGGTATTAAATAAAGTTGCTTTGGTTGATGCAATGCACCAGATAGCACACTTTAAAATTAGCTGCAGTAGCAGATACACCAATGAGTTTAGGGAGTGGGACCAGGCGAAAAAGGTAGGTGGTAAGATGCAGTTAAATTATTTAGCCTTTCAAATTTAAAATAGTAACCCTTGGGAGAGGGAATACAGTAGAAATAATGCTCTACTTGTTTTTAATTAAAATCAATAAAAAAAATAGGATTCTTGTGAGTCATTACACACCTGTATTCTCATCAAGGAGTTCAAATAATAGTTATAAAGCATGACAGCTTAACTTGGGATCTAACATCATCTCCTCCAGGATAGACTACAGTCCTGAAGTTAAGTTATGTATTCATCCACTCTCCCTGACTGCTCTGAAGGATGGGTGGCTTGAAGCCAGAGGCCTCCTTGTCCTCATCCAGTTTCCCTCCTCCCCTCTGTTTCTCTCAAAAGGCTTTATTTACTTTTTAAAAAAATGAAATTGAATTCAAATGGGGAAAGAAACTGCCTGCCTTTCTCTCCATTTATGTCTTTCTCCATCTGTCCCATGGGTATTGGAGCTTAGAATCTCTATCTCACAGGTGTAAACGGTTAGCAATTATGGTTTTTTAAAAAAAAATGGTCAACAAAACACAGGTGAGATAATTAGTTGGTTTCAAAATTCAACTTTTAAAAAAATGAAGTGACATTAACTGAAGACAGACATCGGGGCTGGTTTTTTAAACTTGCCGCTCCGATGTAAGACTAGCATTGCGATCAGCCGAGTGTTATAGAAATCGTCCATTTTTCATTTCCAGAACAATAGACACACGTCCGGGTGTCAAGTTGAAAATCTATCCCATAGTTTTTCTCTCTCGCCCTCTTCACATCTACCTCGAAGACCAACACCTCCACCTCACCAGTCATCAAACGTTGTTGGGTGGTGGGGGGGGGGGGGGGCGGGGGAGGTGGAGTGGAGGGTGGTTGTCAGGGGAAGCATTCTGGGCTGGGTACCTCTACCACTTGTCCACAGACTCAGTTGCCTGCCTCATTGTTTGATTTGCCATCTACACAGTTTCTTTATCAGGTACTTCTTTTGCTTTTGCAACTTGCCGTCAAATCTTAGTTACAGCCCTTGAAGGACAGCCGATGTACCAGATTGCCCACATCACCCTAGTGCTCACACAAGTTGGAAATGGCTAATTCTGACACTTCCAACATATATGTGAGCACAAAGCTCACATATATGTTGGAAATGTCAGAATTAGCCATTTCCATATTGGTCCCACAGCTGGAAAATTATCTTTCCATGTTTTCTCTGTAATTCCTATATCATGGTTTTGTATCTTTCCCACACACATAGGAGCTGGTTCATTAAAGTTTTGCTATGTTGACAATTGCCCACAAAACTGGGGCAGAAAATTGCACAATGTGGCAAAATGTAGATGGCCATTTCTAAGGAATGCATTGACTTGTGTACACTGTGCAAAATAACTGTGCACATTGACATTGGCCATGCTTAAACGCCTACTGGGTAAAACAAACGTTACCTAAACATGCACAAAACATCAGCAATTCTACAAGTAGCAAACTGTTCTTGTGCTGAAACAATTATTTTCCTTTGCTCACCAGGGAATTTTACTTCTATTGAACTAAACAATTTTTTTGCAATCCTATGGTCACTGAGTGAAAGTGGTATTTGGCTTGGATATGCAGATTTAAATCTCTGCTAAGCCTGAAATGATAAACACTTTGGAGGTGATTTTCAACTGTTGGCTGCCTATTTCTCACCCGAAAAAATGAGCGGCTAGTAATTGAAAATTTGGGGGGGGGTGGGAAAAAAAAACGGGACCATATCCACCCCATTGACACTCAAGACTGGCATGGTGCAATTTTCAGGCGGGCTTGTAAATGGGAGAGCAGCTCACCTGCCTGAAATAAAGCAGGAGGTTGCTTAAAAATGTAAATCAGGATTCTATACCAGTTGTAGGACTGGATTATAATTTTGAGGTGCAAATGGCACCTTGGACACTCCACCCATTTATACCAGACACTGAGCAACTTAACCAGCGTTCCTTAAAAAGGGACTGCTGGAGGCTGCTCAAAAAATGGCCCATGAAGCTATTAATTTTTTTTTAATGGGTCCAGGAGGAACAGAAGTGCTCCTGCAAGTCATCCAAAAAAACTCCTGCCTACTGTCAGCCCGTTCAAGGCATCCCCCACCAAAAGCCATTTTTATTTCTCTATCTTCTTTATATTTTTATCTACTCTCGACCCTTATTTACCCGTGTACTAAATCCATTTTTATTCAATACAACAAAAATGTGCAATCAACCATGCAGTCCAGTTTTGTGGAAATAAAGGAGACTTTTTAAATGTAGGGCAGCGGTGATGGACATTTCCAAATTGCTGACAACCTTACACAAGGAGAATTTACCTACTTCCACAATAAAAAAATGTTCTTGGCCCTTATTGACTCTTGTACACTCAGACGTGATGGCAGCCACTGCTTTTCTTCAGGATATTCTATTTCAGTGCGTATTCTGTTCAATGGTTTGCTCATAATGTGTTGTCTACAGAGACCACGAGCCAGAGCTTTGAAGTTTGCATTTGGTTGAAATAAAAAAACTTTAAAATGTCAGCCTCTACAGAAGGGGCTGTCAAACAAAATGACAAATGAGCAAATTTAACTACAACGCATTCCTCAAAGGATTTGTTTTATGAAACTCTTGGGAAACTTTGGCTCCCATGAATGACTGAAGGTCAGCATAAACATTCTTCAATCTGACTACAGTATACTGAATGTTTTAGCTAGCCAAATATTTAAAAAAAATTGGGGGGCAGGGGGTGGTGTTAACCTTTATCATCAAAGGGCAGTTTGGGACCACAGGGGCTGGATAGAAATGATCAGATTAGCAGCTGCAATGACTGATTGGAGCTTGGCTATTATCCAGACTATTTAAGTTACTTCATACCACACTTGAAAATATTTGAGACGCAACACTGTGTAAATATACTGCCTCTTTTTTTCACACAGGCCACACAGAGTACAATCCAACACTTTCCTACTGGAAATTGCAATATAATATTCACACAATAGCAGCAAAAGATTTCTTTGAACTTCTTCAATTTAAGGAGTTAAAACTCCACACGGCATCATCTATTCTGCACTTGCTGTTCCCGAGAAGATGCCAAACACTGGACCTGCCCCGCCTGTAGCAGGTGAACTCCTCATGTTGGCAATGACAAGTTACAATCATTGACTATACTTGCACTGCAGCAGTGGCACAGATGAAGTTCATCTATCTGCAGCTGCATTGAACCAAAACATACCTAGTTCCACAAACATGCCGTACATGTCCAAGAACACATACCATTGCAGTATGTGCTCTACAACCTTGATTGTTACTTTTTAATCCTTAGGTGGCACCAGTCAGAATATCAGTTGTTGTTGCAACTATTCAAAATATTAGTAGATTGGAATGTCTATTCTACTAAGTTTAAATATTTGATTCAATTCCTCATTTCTTCAAGGACTGAAGGCTTCAGAGCAATTTTCAGTGTGAGTGAGCGGCCTGCGTTCACCCAACAGACAAGTTACCAACAGGAAATGTTATCAACTTACTAAGACATTACAATTACAAATCCAGGTTACAAATGTAGTTTGTACAATTACTATTAATTCTACTTCTTAGAAAAGCTAGCTTATTGAACTGCCCAACAACTGATGTTGAAAACATACAAGATCTTCTCAACTTAATGTTGTCTATTCTGTATCATAAGTAACAGATGTTTTAATGAAAGCACAGGTGATTAACAGTCCCAACATGAGCAGAGTGATGAGATCTTGAAATAAATGAACATATACTGGAGATAGCAGTTGCACAGTCAAGTTGGAACTAAAGGCAGTGAGAACAAAGCAATATAATTTTGGAATTTTATGGCCCAAGAACCTAATTTTGACAGTACATTTAGAATGTGTATTATTGAAGTTTTTATACAACTAATTATTCCTAAAGAGCCCATTATAAAGGTTGGCATTACTATTTGAGATTTCCTCTGTACTTGTGCCAACATTTGATATTGCTTATAACACAATCAGTAATGCACGAGTGTTTTCAACGTACTTAATATGTTTTTAAGAAAATAATCCTGTTTGTGTACAATAGACCATCAGTAAGTACTGATCCTGGTTTCTGCAGTGAACTGGAATCAGCTGATTTTATACTGGTTGCGTTCTGTGCCATTGGCTCAATCCACTGGCCTTACACAACTGGCGGCAACCCCAAGTCATTTGCCAGATTCACTAAGGAAGCCTTAATGAAACCAGTCAGTTCAGTTTGGAGCTGCCACAAGACACACGGGACCCATGAGTCAGGAGCCAACAAGCTAAACATGTGGAAAACCAAATGAATGCAGCTTAAAACTAGGGAAAAAAAATCAAGTACCTTAAGCTACAACAAACAGGCCAAGACAAAAAAGAAAAATCTCATGCATCTATAATTTGACAGCTACACACAAGTTCATTAAAAAAATGTCTAAGCTGCAAATTGGCCCATTATCCTTTCAAATGTAAAACTAAGCTGTATTTCTAGTATATCGTTAATGTTCTATAAAATAAAATATCAATTGCTAGTTCATTTAAAAACTCGAAGAGGGAAGACCATATTACACAAGATGGTTTATTCTTCACCCTACTTACTATTGTATCAGAAAAAGAAACAAATAATGCAGTTCTATTATTTATCAAACTGCCTAGATCATGAAGCACATTCAAGCTTGGTACCCTCTAACGAAAGTAGTAGAGCTTTTGTAAAATTGCTAGATGCCAGGATTGTGCACTTATGGATATGCTCCTTATTCATGAAATAGTTGCCAGTTTATTTCAGTGCTTCATCTAAATCCAGATAACATGTGAACTAAATGCTGAATGTTGGTGTTCAATTCAACAAATAGCAATTATTTTCAGGTTTACAAATTTTGGAAATGACACTTCTTAAAAAAACCTACAACTGTGATAATATGAACATTCATTACATCACACGCAGCACTCAAGCAAAAATGTGCAGCTTTACAAATTCAATATTAACAATAGTGGCTTATTTCTGTTCTGTTGCACAACATCGCAAGCATAGAATCAATGAGAGGGACTGTCACTCATGGACCTAAAATGTAAGGATGAAAATTATGTTGTGTTACTTAATCTGTAGATAACTTGCAGGGGTGAGAACACCACTGGTGCTTGCAGTTCCAGAGAAGAGCACACCACGACAGGAGTTGGTAACAGAGTGGGGTGGGGACAGAGTGAAAGCAGAATTTGGCTAGGGTTATGCTGCAGGAAGATATAGGGGGTAATTTTAACCCCCAAGAACGGGTGGGTTGGCTGGGGGTGAAAGTTGAAAATAGTTTTATTTTGGGGTCGCAACCGTAAAATTTTCAGACTTTGCATTCCCAGTGGGAAGCCTGTACTTTTACCGCCCACATTAATCTCAGAAGTGAAGCCGGGTTGCGGTCGCGACCCAAAAAACAACTATTTTCAACTCCACCTGCCCTCAACCCACCCCTTCTTGGGGGTTAAAAATCACGCGCCATGGATTTAACAACAGAACCTTGGTTACAAGTTAGTCCAAAGTGGAAAATAAATATATTGGGTTGTAATATTTTTTTTAAAGGAGGGACAGAATAGGCAAGAAAGGTGGAGGAGTGACAATATTGGTGAAGGAGGGAATACATTCTGTAGGTGTACACAGAAAAGAGGTTCAAACAGCGTCAACATGGTTAGAGATCAAAGGTAAAAAAGGAATTGTTGCATCAGTGGGGTGATACGACAGACCGCCTAACCGAAGAGGAAATCTGTAGGCAGATCAGGGAGATGAATAGGAGTATGAAAATTATAGTTCGAGGAGATTTTAATTAACCACTCATTGATTAGGACAGGAGAGAGAGTAAATGGCGAAAGGGGAATGGAATTCCTAAAATGTGTGCAAGACTCCTTCCTCAAGTAGCATGTTTGTACGCCTACAAAAAGGGAGAAGTGTTGCAGGATCTAGTGATGAGTAACAAAATATATCAGGTAGATGAGTTAAATGCGGGTGAGCACCGCAGATGTAGTGACCATAATATAAAAAAGGTCCAAATAGAAAGGGAAAAAGTTTGTACAAAAACAAGTTCACCCGATTGGAATAGGGTAGATTTAAAAAGATGAGGAGTGATCCAGCTGAGGCGACCGTGACTCACATAACTTGCAAATTTAAGACTCCTAATTCTATCCAATGGGTTTGTTCAATGTTGTCCTTCCAGATACATTGGCAGTTCTGCTAACAAACTGGTCAAAGGAAGAATTTGCCATTATCCAGAAATCAGAAACTCTAGTCAAAACTCAACCAGTGCACTTTTAAGTTTCATTTCAATTTTTCCTGTCACAAGAGGACTTACAAGGTACTCAGTGCAGAAATGAATGCTACCCTTCACCCAAACACTGGAAGCTGTCCCTTACTGTATTACTCTGGAACATGATTGAGTTCGGAAGTCATTAGAATAATTTGTATTATTTAAGAGTTTTAGCTGGACGGAATTCAATACATGCTGTAATTAACTTGGAATGCTGTATGATCTTTTAATTCTAAACATTTTGTCTGTGAAAAAAAACATAATAAATCAAGTTACCCAGCTCAGGAGAGCTGTGATTGTCATGATCAGGAGTGAAAGACCCAAAATATATATTTGTCGCCATAGCCATACATGGAGGGGGTAACTAGGTTATATCCTCTGTTATATTCAGGTTTAACATTAGTTACTTTTCTTTGCTTCTTGTATTTTGAGTCTGCATCTATAGAGAGATTTTTTCACATAGCAACACACATGCATGTTTGTAAACATGAACATTTAACATTAAAAAATCTTACATGAAACGCAGTAAGTTGCATATTCTGTTGCTTAGCATTGTTCAAAGGGGCATTTCCTTAGACTACTAGAGGGTCGACTAGGATAATTTCTAGGAAAAGTTCTTAAAGTTAATAGCAGTCCATCATTGACACTACTACCATGGGGTCAACATGAGAATATTTGCCATACAGTATTAGCCCTGAACTAATGACAGGAATAACTTTGCCCCACCACCGCTCCAGTCTGACTTTAAACCATATCAAATTACTTAAATGAAATGTAAAATTATTCTGACTATCTGATAGCAATTATTAATAACTAATAAATTTAAAGCATGAAAAGGAAGGTATAACAGGGATGGTACAAGAAATGTACTGGTACTGTTAGTACGGATAGACTTTAATGCTACAGTATGTCAGAAGGAGCTTCTGTCAAGGAGTTTCCTGAATGTAAAAATGTGGCTAGTTTGGGTCAGGTAGTTATTCAAAAATGAATAACTTTTACTGAGCTTTTCACAATGGTACTATTTTTGACCAGTTTCAGAGGCATAATCTAGTTTCAGATATTCATTAGCTTTTTGAAATATTGCTGATTAAAATTTGCTCAGGTTTCCAGCAATTTAAAACTAAGCATCTCACAAAGTAAAAGCAAAGAAATTCAACCTTAAGTACAGGGTAACCATTTCAAACCACAATGTATTTTAGTTAAAACTGATATGTGCATTTTTAAAAAATTGGTCTCATCAGTCTATTCTTTCTGGTTATCTTTCCCCTTTCCATTAATGTATAGTGCCAGCAGCACTATGGTCAGTACCAGATAAGTGCCACTGCCCCCATGTAGCTGGCTGATAAGAGATGTGCAACAGTTACTTAAGCCCTGATTTTAACTCAGGGGGATGGGAGGCAGGGCAGGGGTGCGGGGGTTGGAGTGGGCTGTGATCTGTCCAGCCCGTGGAGTGTGAGGTCCTAGGGATTTTAACTAAAATGGACCCCGACATCATAAGTGAAGCAGGAAGAAAAAAAATCGGCAAAGTCCGCAATGGAGGCTCTAGTTATCCTCGTGCGCCTCCGGGGACACATGGAACTTGTAAAACATAATAAAGAAATGAACTTAACTGGGCCTCCTAAGACCAGATTGATGCCTGCAATCTGGTCCGAAATGGTAGGACTCTTAGTAGGCCCACAGTTAAAATGGGGTGTGTATCACGGTGACATCGGGACATGACTTCATTTAAATTAGGTCTCCGCTCCTGAGGCAGGCAATCTTCCTGTACCCGATTTCAATTGAGTTAAGATGGTGGCGGGGGGCAGTGGGGAGGGCGGGGGTTGAAGTGCAGGAGCACTTTGGGAAAGTGCCATGAACCCCCAGCTGCACCATTCTCCCTTTAGAATGAACTGCCCTCTGAAGTCCTTCCCTGTGGGAATACATCTAACATCCTCACTGGAACTTGCTTAAGATCAGTAGCTTTGTGTGAGTAGTTAAGTAGGTGAATTCAACCACTGTGTGGTGCAGTCTATTTGGCTATTGACATCAAAGTACACCATTAAATGTCATCCTCTTAAAGGAATTAAGCACATTTTTACTGGTGAGATAAATGCACAGCAACAAGTGAAAAGAAAGATATTAAGAAGTAAATTAATCTGTTTCTATGTACTAGTTTGGAATCAATCCCATTTTTTTAAGATAAAAAGCTGTATAAATAAGATTGAGAGAGAACATTGACTTCAGAATCATAATCAGAACAGATGAAGCCAATTTATTTTTTCCTCTGACATTAGATGGTAACTTCTCCATTTGGGAGACCAGAAAGTGAGAACATAGTCCATCCTTTTTGTGAATTGAATACACCAATTATTCACCATCTATTATTCAGTATTTTTGGATCTTTTAGGCAAATTCTGTCCTGGTATCATCTCTAATGATTCCATCATCAGTACAGTGAATTCACAAAACTGAAGTAATGGCCCATCTGTTCTCACTTTCACAGTGTGCCCATATTAAAAAGGTAATTTTGATAATAGCTCCAGGCACTGCTTTGTATTATTTTATTAAAAAAAACTGACTACACATTAGGATATAGAACATGGTTTGGAACAACTCAAAATATTCCAATATGAAATCTGCAAATTTAAACCTCATTGCAAGTTGATTTAATTGGACAAGAATTTTTCACCATTTACACTAAATCTAATGAAATAGCTTTACACATTTATAGTGCAACAATAACAGCAACAGACATTTCTCTCCACAGGACTTTACAAGAACATAAGAAATAGGAGCGGGAGTAGGCTTTGCGGCCCCTTGAGCCTACTCTGCTATTCAATAAGATCATGATTGATGTTCTATGTCAACTCCACTTTCTTGCCTTATCCCCAGGTTCACTTAGCGACCAAAAATCTATCGATCTCAGTCTTTAATATACTCAACGACTGAGCATCCACAGAGAATTCCAAAGATTCACAACCCTCTAAGTGAAGAAATCTTTCCTCATCTCAGCCCTAAATGGCCGACCCCTTATCCTGAGACTATGACTCCTAACTCTAGGGTCTCCAGCCATGGGAAACAACCTCTCAACATCTACCATCAAGCCCTCTAAGAATTTTATACGTTTCAATGAGATCACCTCTCATTCTTCTAAACGCCAGTAAATATAGGCCCATTCTACTCACTCAATCTCTCCTCATAGGACAACCCTTTCATCCTAGGAATCTAGTGAACCCTTGTTGCACCCCTTCTAAAGGCAAGGAGACCAAAACTGTACAGAGTAATCCAGGTATTGTCTCACCTGAACCCTATATAAATTGCAGCAAAACCTCCTCACTCTTATACTCCAAACCCCTTGCAATAAAAGGCTAACATACCATTTGCCTTCCTAATTGTTTGCTGTACCTGCATGTTAACTTTCTACGATTCGGGGACAAGGACACCCAAATCCCTCTGACCACCAACATTTCTTAGTCTCTCACCTTTTAGAAAATATGTTCTGCTTTTCTATTCTTCCTACCACATTATACGCCATCTACCAACTTCTCACCCATTCACTTAACCTGTCGATATCCCTTTGTAGCCACTTTGCAGCCTCCTCACAGCTTACTTTCCCACCTAGCTTTGTATCATCAGCAAACTTGGATACATTACACTCAGTCCTCTTATCTAAGTCATTGATATCTGTTGTAAACAGCTGAGGTTCAAGCATGGATCCTTGCGGCAACCCACTAGTCACAACCTGCCAAACTGAAAATGACCCGTTTATTCCTACTCTGTTTTCTGTCCGTTAGCCAATCCTCAATCAATGCTAATATATTACCCCCAAATCCCATGAGCCCTAATCTTATTTAACAACCTCTTGTGTGGGACCTTATCAAATGCCTTTTGAAAATCCAAATATACTGCATCCACTGGTTCCCCTTATCCACAAAAGGTGCTTGATTCTAAATCCTGTTTGTGTGAGATTCCAAGTCATGCTTATGATAGAAGACAACTCTCATCCCATCTGTACTCTGGTGCTGCAGAAAGGTATCATATCTGGAGCTGGAGAAACTCTTATTTACCACCTACTAAATTAAATAATTTGTACCTCAGAGTTGCAACACCAGAAAAAGGTGACAAGTTGTCCTGAAGACTACAAAAATTTGGAACAGTTTACCAACAGGCATGGCCAGCCATATCGGAGGTCAGGTCCCAGAGTGGACAGTACAGCAAGTTTTAGACCCCTTCTTCTAAACTACCAATTGCAAGGTTAGCATCTAGAAATTTGAGACAAAGGCCCTGATTTTAACCCTACCTACCCAGCAGCAAGAGTGATGCATCCGTCCCAGGCACCAGTGTAGAGATTGGCACTTCAGGGAGCATAAATTGTGAGTTAGAAGGGCCTGTACCCGATGAAATACACAGTACAAGTAAACAAAAGCTGGTAGTGATGGCAGGGACAGCCTGGGAGACAACTTGTCGGAGGGTGCCATCCTCTACTGGCTCTGCTGCGTGGGACAGAGATGCAGACCTCTGCACGGGGTCCAGCCGTTAAAAGAAAAACGCTTGAGGAACACGAGTGATGATGATGTATTGAAAAGCCTTTTGATTGGTGGCGAGGGAAGTGATGCAGGAGTGGTGATTGGTCTGAATAATGGAGGTGGGAGGAAAGGGAAAGTGAACAGGTGCAGTGCAAGAGTTGGGGAAGGGAGGAGGTGTACTGACCTCGGATCTAATGATGTTCCTGCTGCTTTTTTTGATATATATTAATGACTTGGACTTGGGTGTACAGGGCACAATTACAAAATTTGCAAATGACACAAAACTTGGAAGGGTAGTAAAACAGTGAGGAGGATAGTGATAGACTTTTGAGAGGACATAGACAGGCTGATGGAATGGGCGGACACGTGGTAGATGAAATTTAATGCAGAGAAGTGTGAAGTGATACATTTTGGTAGGAAGAACGAGGAGAGACAATATAAACCAAATGGTACGATTCTAAAAGGGGTGCATGTGCACACATCTTTGAAGGTGACAGGACAGGTTGAGAAAGCTCTTTTTAAAAAAAAGCATATCCTGGGCTTTATAAATAGAGTAGAAAAGCAAGGAAGTTATGTTGAACCTTTATAAAACACTGGTGCGGCCACAACTGGAGTATTGTCCAATTCTGGGTACCATGCTTCAGGAAGGATGTGAAGACCTTAGAGAGGGTGCAGAAAAGATTTACTAGAATGCTTCCAGGGATGAGGGACTTCAGTTATGTGGATAGACCGGAGAAGCTGAGGTTGTTCTCCTTAGAGCAGAGAAGGTTGAGAGGAGATTTGATAGAGGTGGTCAAATCAAATCATGATGGTTTAGATAAAGTAAAT
This sequence comes from Heptranchias perlo, assembly GCF_035084215.1. Lineage (NCBI taxonomy): Eukaryota > Metazoa > Chordata > Chondrichthyes > Hexanchiformes > Hexanchidae > Heptranchias > Heptranchias perlo. The sequence continues at coordinate 49,026,036 of NC_090338.1, forward strand.
AAAGAGAAACTGCTCCCATTGGTGGAAAAGCCGAGAACCAGAGGACACAGATTTAAGGTGATTGGCAAAAGAACTAAAGGCGAGAGGAGGGAAAATCTTTTTTTTTAAAAAGTGAGTGGTTATGATCTGGAATGCATTGCCTGAAAGGGTGGTGGAGGCAAATTAAATTGTGGCTTTCAAAAAGGAATTGGATAAATATTTGAAGGGAAAACATTTGCATGGCTACGGAGAAAGAGCAGGGACTAACTGGATTGCTCTTACAAAGAGCCAGTACAGGCTTGATGGGCCGAATGGCCGCCTTCTGTGCTGTAACGATTCTATGATAACGTCCTCTGTGACCTTCAACAAAGATTTCCTGGTAACTCTGTTGGACTTTCTCTTGCCACTTTGTGGGAACAGCACTTCTCTCCTGCCCCTCACTGCTACAAGTGGCACATCAATGCAAGCATCAGAAAACCCATCAATTTGACCCCTCCTTGCAGCCACCTTCTAGAAGCAGAAAAATGAATTGCAGAAGACAAGAGCAGGGTTCATATTGAGTGAATGCTCCTTCCCTCTAAGGAGGTGCTATCAACCATTAGATAGCGGCCCAGGATTCCCGACGGAAATTGCGCCATGTAGGGGGGCAGGAGGCCCGCTGCTGACGTGATTGTCTGACCATCGAATGTAAATGAGGCCTGGCAGTTAAAACAGCCGGGCCGCACAAGCTTTCAGACATCCGGGTGTCCACTCCCTCCTCCCCCAACAAAGGTCCGATCCTGCCACAAGTTAAAATCGAACCTAAAGTCTAGGGATATCTGTTAACACTTTTCTCAACTTTAAAAAAAAATTCATTCATGGGATGTGGGCATCGCTGGCAAGGCCAGCATTTATTACCCATCCCTAATTGCCCTTGAAAAGGTGGTGATGAGCCAGCTTCTTGAACCGCTGCAGTCCATGTGGTGAAGGTTCTCCCACAGTGCTGTCAGGTAGGGAGTTCCAGGATTTTGATCCAACGACAATGAAGGAACAGCGATATATTTCCAAAGTCAGGATGGTGTGTGACTTGGAGGGGAACGTGCAGGTGGTGTTGTTCCCATGTGCCTGCTGCCCTTGTCCTTCTAGGTGGTAGAGGTCACGGGTTTGGGAGGTGCTGTCAAAGAAGCCTTGGTGAGTTGCTGCAGTGCATCCTGTGGATGGTACACACTGCAGCCACGGTGCACTGGTGGTGAAGGGAGTGAATATCTAGGGTGGTGGATGGGGTGCCAATCAAACGGGCTGCTTTGGCTTGGATGGTGTCAAGCTTCTGGAGCTGCACTCATCCAGGCAAGTGGAGAGTATTCCATCACACTCCTGACTTGTGCCTTGTAGATGGTGGAAAGGCTTTGGGGAGTCAGGAGGTGAGTCAGTCGCTGCAGAACACCCAGCCTCTGACCTGCTCTTGTAGCCACAGTATTTATGTGGCTGGTCCAGTTAAGCTTCTGGTCAATGGTGACCCCCAGGATGTTGATGGTGGGGGATTCAGCAATGGTAATGCCATTGAATGTCAAGCGTAGGTGGTTAGACTCTCTCTTGTTGGAGATGGTCATTGCCTGGCACGAATGTTACTTGCCACTTTTCAGCCCAAGCCTGGATGTTATCCAGGTCTTGCTGCAGGCAGGCACAGACTGCTTCATTATCTGAAGGGTTGTGAATGGAACTGCACACTGTGCAATCGTCAGTGAACATCCCCATTTCTGACCTTATGATGGAGGGAAGGTGAAGCAGCTGAAGATGGTTGGGCCTTGGACACTGCCCTGAGGAGCACCTGCAGCAATGTCCTGGGGCTGAGATGATTGGCCTCCAACAACCACTACCATCTTCCTTTGTGTTAGGTATGACACCAGGCACTGGAAAGTTTTCCCGCTGATTCCCATTGACTTCAATTTTACTAGGGCTCCTTGGTGTCACACTCGGTCAAATGCGGCTTGATGTCAAGGGCAGTCACTCTTACCTCTGGAATTCAGCTCTTTTGTCTATGTTAGGACCAAGGCTGAAATGAGGTCTGGAGCCGAGTGGTCCTGGAGGAACCCAAACTGAGCATCGGTGAACAGGTTGTTGGTGAGTAAGTGCCGCTTGATTGCACTGTTGACGGCACCTTCCATCACTTTGCTGATGATTGAGAGTAGACTGATGGGCCGGTAATTGGCCTGATTGGATTTGTCCTGCTTTTTGTGGACAGGACATAACTGGGCAATTTTCCACATTGTCGGGTAGATGCCAGTGTGGTAGCTATACTGGAACAGTTTGGCTAGAGACGCAGCTAGTTCTGGAGCACGTCTTCAGCACTACAGCTGGGATGTTGTCGGGGCCCGTAGCCTTTGTTGTATCCCATGCTCAGCCTTTTCTTGGAATCACGTGGAGTGAATCGAATTGGCTGAAGACTGGCTTCTGTGATGGTGGGGACATCGGGAGGAGGCCAAGATGGATCATCCACTCGGCACTTCTGGCTGAAGATGGTTGCAAACGCTTCAGCCTTGTCTTTTGCACTCACGTGTTGGACTCCACCATCATTGAGGATGGGGATGTTTACAGAGCCGCCTCCTCCCCCCATTAGTTATTTAATTGACAACCACCATTCACGTCTGGATGTGGCAGAGCTTTGATCTGATCCGTTGGTTGTGGAATCACTTAGCTCTGTCTATAGCATGTTGCTTCCGCTGTTTTGTATGTATGTAGTCCCTTATTGTAGCTTCACCAGGTTGGCACCTAATTTTTTTTAGGTACACCTGGTGCTGCTCCTGGCATGCTCTTCTACACTCCTCATTGAACCAGGGTTGATCCCCTGGCTTGTTGATAATGGTAGAGTGAGGAATATGCCAGGCCATGAGGTTACATATTATGCCGGAATACAATTCTACTGCTGATGGCCCACAGAGCCTCATGGATGCCCAGTTTTGAGCTGCTAGATCTGTTCTGAATCTATCCCATTTAGCACGGTGATAGTGCCACACGACACGTTGGATGGTGTCCTCAGTGTGAAGACAGGACTTTGTCTCCACAAGAACTGTGCGGTGGTCACTCAATAATGTCATGGACAGATGCATCTGCAACAGGTAGATTGGTGAGGACGAGATCAAGTAGGTTTTTCCCTCGTTTTGGTTCGCTCACCACCTGCCGCAGGCCCAGTCTAAAAGCTATGTCCTTCAGGACTCAGCCAGCTCTGTAAGTAGTGGTGCTACCGAGCCACTCCTGGTGATGGACATTGAAGTCCCCGACCCAGAGTACATTCTGTGCCCTTGCTACCCTGAGTGCTTCCTCCAAGTGGTGCTCAACATGGAGGAGGACTGATTCATCAGCAGGAGGTTTCCTTGCCCATGTTTGACCTGATGCCATGAGATTTAATGGGGTCCGGAGTCAATGTTGAGGACTCCCAGGGCCATTCCCTCCTGACTGCATATCAGTGTACCGCCACCTCTGGTGGGTCTGTCCTGCTAGTGGGACAGGACATACCCAGGGACAGTGATGGAAGAGTCTGGGATGTTGGCTGAAAGGTATGATTCTGTGAGTATGGCTATGTCAGGCTGTTGCTAGTCTATGGGACAGTGCTCCAAATTTTGGCACAAGTCCCCAGATATTAGTGAGGAGGACTTTGCAGGGTTGACTGGGCTTGGTTTGCCTTTGTCCGATGCCGGATGGTCCATCGCCGGATGGTCCGTCCGGTTTTATTCTTATTAAGGCTGTCAGAGTATGCGAGGTTAATGGGTTGTCAACTCATCTGTATATAGGTAGCAGGCACCTGCACTACTGGGAGTACATCTGGAGCGCTTATCAGCTACCATAGGCCTTGGTGCCTGGACCGGTCAGCCCACCCACCCTCCAAAACATTCAGCTGGGGTTTGCTGTGGTCCTCTTTGCAAGGGGGAATGCTGTAAAATAATTTTTGACTTTAAAAAAGTGTTGCTTTTCGTCTTAAAAATGTTGCTCCATGCTTCAGTCCATTTCTGGACCCCACTTCCACCATTAAAAAGACGCTGGTTCTCTTGAAATCTTGGCATACCAGCTGCCAAGGAATTGGGAACTCTCAACAAAGGCAGTCCCCACCCCATTGATGATCTTGTTTCGAGTGGGCAGAGACTCTGTCCCAAACAAAGCAATTGGGAATTCTGACTTTAGGTTGGGACCTGATGTATCTGGGTTCTGGCCTACTTTGCAGTCTTACTGCTGCACTCCTGCCAGAGTTATGATGGGAATACACCAGAGGGGCAAAGGAACTTTAGCCCCACAGTCGAGCCAAACTTTGAAATCGAAAGAAAATACTGCCTTGTTGTCATTTAAAAATACATCTCCAGACTGTGCAAGTATTCTCTCCAACTAAAACTATTGCCTTTTGTATTTCAATAAATACCAAATTTTATTCTGAAATCTTTTAAAGCAAAAAAATCTATTCAATTCGATGGAGTATTTCTGTGGGATCCTCCTAATATTCTACCATAACTCTACTGAAGAAAAATTAACAGAAATTGACTCTGGGCCTATGTGGCAGAAATTAACTTGAATCATGTTAAATCTTTTGAAACTAATTACTATTTCTCTATTAAATGATTACATTGGTTTGTATCGATCAGGAAAGTGAGCTCATGAGACTAGAGGATGATTCTGAGAATTATTTTAGGATAGTTTAAAACAGTTTTGGATGAGAAGTTAGTTTGTTTATTTATGCAAATCCCCAAATACTGAAAATTCAAATTTGTCTAAACTTAAGCTGGACAAAAGTTACTGTTCACCCAACAGTCCAACTAATCAAATTGGAATGGTCTCATTGTTGGTCTTAATCCACAATTATCCAGAAAACATTTTAAAATGTGAACAACACAGTTTAGAGCTTTAAAGGCGGCCTGAGTCACAGATAGTTGCCGTCTGTGACAAATTGGATCACACAACCAAAGGGAAAGACACCACTTATTTAAAATTCCGGGATCCATTCCCAAAAAAACAGATCAATCTCTTTAAATAATACCTCAAGCATGGCATCATCAAGGCTAGTTAGGCAATTATGGAAAAAATAACAGCTGCTGCTCAGAGCCTGGACTCAGCTGTTCCTTGAAAGAGTTGGGCTGATGTAAAATAAGCCACCACAATGGCTATAACATTTCTGAATAAATACTAAATACTAGGGAGAATACGGTCATTCCATGTACTCATATACTTAGTGCTCACATAGTTAGGGTTACATAGAATGTACAGCACAGAAACAGGCCATTCGGCCCAACTGGTCCATGCCAGCATTTATGCTCCACACGAGTCTCCTCCCACCCCTCTTCCTCACCTTCTATTCCTTTCTCCCTCTGTGTTTATCTAGCTTCCCCTTAAATGCATCTATGCTATTTCCCTCAACTATTCCTTTTGGTAGCAAGTTCCACATTCTTACCACTCTCTGGTTAAAGAAGTTTCTCCTCAATTCCCTATTGGATTTACCAGTGACTATCTTATATTTATGGCCCCTAGTTTTGGTCTCCCCCACAAGTGGAAACATCTCTACATTTACCCTATCTTACCCTTTCATTATCTTAAAGATCTCTATCAGGTCACCCCTTTGCCTTCTCTTTTCTAAAGAAAAAAGAGCCCCAGCCTTTGAGTTGGGCATAAGCCTGGGAATAATATAAATTATAATTGAATTGGTCCTAGTGGTTTCATGTGTTTTAAGTAGTGAACAGATAAATGTTAAAGAAGTTTCTCCTCAATTCCCTATAGGATTTACCAGTGACTATCTTATATTTATGGCCCCTAGTTGCTTTATGGTCACCTATGGCCTCTTATATTTATGGCCACCTATGTGCTTTATGTTAAAGCAACACATCATTGCACACCATTCTGCAATAGCAGGAAAACATTGTGGTGAGATACAGAGATAGAGATAGAGATAGACATAGAGACAAAGAAAGTTTAAACAGAGTTGGATCCTGTTTGGAAAGGTTCCAAACTGCCCAGAGATTTAATTTAGGCTTTGAAATGTTGGTCAGTAACAGGTCAATTTGCTGGAGCTAATGAAAGGTGCCAATAGACTCTTTTCAGCAGGAATATATAAGGGTTGTTGAGCACAGGACAAGTGAACAGTCCCTGATTAAGATGCCTCTGAATTAATGTTTTCTTGCCTATCCAGATGGTTATCCTCCAGTACCAAAAACAGGTACTCTGGCTATTGCCATCTTATACTAAACTGAACCATCATCATAAATATCTTAGTTTGTAAACTTCTGTCCACAGACAATTATAAAGCTGAACATATAGGTCAACATTTATACAAGTAATAATATTGTACTTAATTCGGTAAAGTATATCACTATTTTGACCATCAGTAAGTTTAGATAGATAAGGTAATATAATCAAAAATGTGATGTGTGCATAAACCAACAATACAGTGATCATTAATTGTTCATGTTTTCTTTGGCTATACCAATATATTCAGCACCCATTTTTCTGAATTCATAGGGGACCATTAGGAACTGAATTTCTCTTTAATGAACCAAAATTATTTCATAATATTTGGTAAAGGATTGTGCCTCTCAGTAAACTATAGGGGTCGATTTTAATCTGGACGGGCAGGGCAAATGCCAAACGCACTCACTGCTGTAAGTTTGAGGCCCAAGATATTTGAACTACTGGGCCACATCTACATACTGCCGGTCAGCTGCCTGCCTGAATCGTAACACGGCAGCTGGATGGTGGGCAGGAAAAGAAGTTAGTGTGGCCGGAAGCCGCCAGTTGACACCCAGGGACAGTCTCACCATCAAATAGGTAAGTTGTGGGGAGACCGTGACGTTTAGACATACCTTGAAGTATCTCTCCTGTCTGTAGGCCAGCTGCACATTTGCTTCAGCTTGGCAGGAAAGCCACTTCAGTTTCCCCACTCAGGCGCCAGTTAAAATGCAATTGGGGTCCCATTGACGTAATAGGATTGTGATTAATTTAGGAGGCCCCCTGCATCTCTTGCCTGCAGGTTAAAATCCAAAATGGCATGAAAGGGTCAGGATCTTAGCAGGTAGGTCACCTAATCATTTTAGCAACCCACCTTCCTGGTTTCTGCCAGGCAGATAGAGATAATATCAACAGCATTAAAAAAAACTGGTAATGAAGAAAGAGCTAGCCTTTAATACAATAGAACAAACTAAATCAGATGCAAGCAATACCAAAGTGAACTACTGCAATATCTAGTGTATAAATCACATGTATAATTCTTCCCCACATTTTTAATTGGCAGTTTAGGAAAAAAAAGGTTTCCACAGCTGTGCATAAAGCACATCTTTAACAATGCAAAATGCTCTTATGAAAACCTGTCTGCAGCATTGAAGTGTAAAAAAAAGTATGGTAATTATTTAGCATATCAGGTATCTTTGAGGCTTTTAATTTTCTCTGTTCATTTTGCTTCATACGTTCTCCTGTTTTTAATGTAGCTGTCTTTCCCCACCCCCACACCTTATCTTTCTGTGCCTGTCTCTTCCTTTGTCTTTTCAGTCTCACTTTTCTCCTTTTGCCCCTCCTCTTGCAGCCAGACATATGCACACAAAGAATATTAACCAGATATAGGGGAGCAGAACTTCTATGCTGACCCTGAAAGCATTCTCTTTCTTGGGTGATCATCTTGTCATTTCTAAAATTCACCATGTTGGTTTAGAAATTGCACTGGTATGCAACTCATTCCCTCAGACCGCCTGCAATAAAAATATGGGAGAGAACAGCTTACATACTGGGTCGGATAGTAATTGACAATCTAATGGATGGTTGAATATTTGATAAGTTACATTACCACCTAAAGAAGAGATCCTCACAGTTTTCAAACTGCATCATGTACTATGTTCTGTTCCATTTGGAACATTTTAACATCGAAGGAATAGCCCAGGTTCTTTCCAATAATAACAGCATTTTTTTGACATTGCCAAAAGGTGTGCATAGAAACATAGATAGTGAGATGATATTTGTGCTCAATGGTGTTAAATTGGTCTAGTTATCAAACAACAATGTTACTTGCAAACAAGAAAATGCATGTCATTAAGGCTGTAGAAATCTGAGTCAAGTATGATATTTATATTTTTCTTTGTGCGTGTACTAAAAAAGGTAAGCAAACTTTCTTCAGTGCTTCTATATCCTTTTTGTAATATGGAGACAAGAACTGTGCACGGCACTCACAGTGTGGTCTATCCAAGGTTCTACATTAGTTTAACATAACTTCTCTGCCTTTGAATTCTATTCCTCTAGAAATGAACCCAATGCTTTGTTTACAGTTTTATCCATTTACGTTATTTCTCCAGGGTTACAGCAGTAGATGGGGAGAACCCCAGCAGAAATTCCAGGTGCTAAAAGTAAATTAGAAGAAGAGATCAAAAAAGATATGACAGACAGGGGAGAGATCATTGATAAACTAATCAAACGGAGGATCAAACCCCTGGTCCGGATGTATTGTATCCACGCATATTAAAAGAAGTTAGGGAGGAGATAGCAGAGGCGCTATTACATATATTAAAAATTCATTAGAAAAAAGGGAATAGTGCCAGAGGACTGGCACACAGCTAATGTGATTCCTATATTTAAAAAAAGGGAAGATAGAACAAGTCCAGGGAACTTCTGACCAATTAGCTTAATATCAGTGTTAGGAAAGATAATGGAATCCTTACTCAAAGACATAATAGAAAATCATCTAGAAACTGAAAATATAAGAATAGTCAGCATGGATTGCAAAAGGGAAGGTCATGCTTGACCAACTGTATCAAATTCTTCAAAGTAGTAACAGAAAGGGTATTCAAGGGTAATGTAGCAGATATAATATTTGGATTTTCAAAAGGTCTTCGATAAAGGTACCACAGCGTAGACTCATCCTAAGGTCAGAGCATGTGGAGTCAGGGGACAAGGAGCAGAATAGATAGGAAGCTGGGTAAAAAATTAAAAAGAGTAGGGATTAAAGATAGTTACTCATACTGGCAAAGGGAGGGAAGTGGTGTTGCACAAGGATTGGTGATGGGACCTCTATTGTTCACCATTTACATGAACAATTTGGACCCCAGAATCAGAAGAACAATTTTAAAATTTGCAGACGACACCAAGTTGGGGGATATAATTAATACTGAGGAGGACTGCGACAAAAAAAATAGAGGAAGACATTAATAAACTTGCAGAATGGGCATGTAATTGGCAAATGAATTTCAATATAGATAAGTGTGAGGTGGAACATTTTGGTAGGAAGAATAAGGAGGCCACATACTCTTGGGAAAATAAGAGTCTAAATGAGGTAGAGGAGTAGAAGGATCAAGGCCGGGGTGGGTAAACAGATACACAAATCACTAAAAGTAGCTTCGCAGATTAATAAGGCGATTTACAAAAGCAAACAAAGCACTGGGGGTTCAGTTCTAGAGGGAGAGAATTAAAAAGAAAGGAAGTTATGTTAAATTGATGTAGAAATGGGCTCGACTACACCTAGAGTATTGTGAACAGTTCTGGTCTCCATACAAGAACATAACATAAGAAATAGGAGCAGGAGTAGGCCATACGGCCCCTCGAGCCTGCTCCACCATTCGATAAGATTACAGCTGACCTTCGACCTCAACTCCACTTTCCCGCCCTATCCTTATAAGAAGGATATAGAGGCACTGGAAAAGGTACAAAAAAGATTTACTAGGATGACACCAGAACTGAGAGGTTATACCTATTAGGAAAGATTGAACAAGCTCTTTTCTCTAGAAAAGACTGAGGGGTTCCCTGACAAAGGCCTTTAAGATTATGAAAGGGTTTGATTGGGTGGACAGAGAAGATGTTTCCACTTGCGGGGGAGATCAGAATTAGAGGCCATGAATATGAGATAGTCACTAATATATTTAATAGGGAATTCAGGAGAAATTTCTTTACCCAGAATGGTTAGAATGTGGAACTTGCTACCGCAAGGAGTTGTTGAGTCGACTAACATAGATGCATTTAAAGGGAAGCTAGATAAACACATGTGGGAGAAAGGAATAGATGGATATGTAAATAGGATGTCAAAAAAAGGGTGGGAGGAGGCTCCCTTGGAGCATAAACACCGGCATGGGCCTGTTGGGCCGAATGGCCTATTTCTGTGCTGTACATTCTATGTAAATTCATTTAAACATACATTACTTGAGTTATATAAACATGTTTTATAAACAGTTGTTTTTCAGACTAGAGGGAAGTATACAGTGGTGTGCCCAAGGGTCAGTATTAGGTCCAGTGCTCATTTTGATATATATTAATGACTTGGACTTGGGTATAGAGGGTATAATTTCAAGTTTGCAGATGACACGAAACTCTGAAATGTAGTAAACAATGTGAAGGATAGGAACAGACTTCAGGAGGACAGACAGATTGGTGAAATGGGCAGACACATGGCAGGTGAAATTTAACACAGAGAAATGTGAAATGATGCATTTTGGTAGGAAGAATGAGGAGAGACAATATAAACCAAATGGTGCAATTTTAAAGGGGGTGGAGGAACAGACAGACCTGGGGGTGTATGTGCACAAATCTTTGAAAGTAGCAGGACAAGTTGAGAAGGCTGTTAAAAAAAGCATATAGGATCCTGGGCTTTATTAATAGAGGTATAGGACATGATTTTAACTCAAACTGGGGGCAGGGTGACAGTAAAAAATATTTAAAATCTAAAACTCACCTCCAACATGCCCATTTAATGGAAGCAGGTGACCCACTCTTAGGAGTCGAGTCGGTCAGTGAAAGCTTTCAAGGAGGCTGCAGGCCTCTACTTTAACAGATTATCTGCTTTTAAACCTAAGGGCCGGGATTCCCAGGCCTTCTACTTCATGCCACATGAGAGGAGGCAAGAAGGCCCGAAACAGCAGGTAAATGCCTTTATTGCATAGCTTGTGGGCCTGGAGAAGCAAGAGGGCTTCCCCCAGGCCCAACAAGCCTACCTGCAGCGACCCCCCCACCCCCAATGATCTCCAGCCTCACCCCACGATCTCCAACCCCCACGAGCCCGAGCCCGAGCCCGAGCCCCCCAATCCAGCTGAGGCCTAACCAGTGTTTTATAAAAAAAAGTTTAGCATAATTTCCTTGCTTTCACACTCAATGGGCATGATTTTATTGGGGAGCTGGGGAGTGGAATTCCTTACGGCAAACCCGAAAGTACAGGTTTCCCAGATATCCTTATGATTTTGACATAAGGACGTTTTTTTTTGGGACGGTTTCCCACCCGATAGGCTAGCCTGATTCAATACTGAGGCCAGCCTTTCAAGCACAAAAACATCTATCGATCATTACCCTTTGCTTCCTGCCACTGAGCCAATTTTGGATCCAACTTGCCATTTTCCCTTGGATCCCATGGGCTTTTGCTTTTCTGACCAGTTTTTAAAACTTCTCAAGTTCAGTGATATCAGTCTTGTGAATGAAATAATTTACTATTTTGGCAGCATCAAGCAATCCCGGATCAGTAATGATGCATGTTGAACTTACACCCGAGATGTCATTCCTGGTCTGTGCTAATGAGTTAAGTGGAACCAAATGATTTGGGCCAGGACAGCAATGGGGTTGCTACAATTAGCTCTAGCATCCCAAGGAGGGAAAGAAAAATCAGCTAGGGTTACTAATTGCTGTCCAGTGACTCCTGTTGGAAAGTGAACTGATGCCCTCCACAGGCAAACAACCTGCTGACACCAACTAGATTAGGAATGATCACTGAGACAAGGTACAAGAAAGCTGTGCCCCAATAATACCATATAACTACAAGACAGAAAGGGGGGAAAAAAAAAAGAAACTCCAAAAAAAGGATCCTACACACTTACATTTCTCACAATTATATGGCCTCTCATTATCAATTTAATGATAATTAGTGCTAGGAATGAGTTAAGTGGAATCAAATACATTTCAAATAGGACTATTATAACTGTTTGGATGAGAAGTTTCCTTTCCATCAATGTGGCTGGACTCACAAAAAGATCCTGAGGCCATTAGGATGATATTCAAAACTGCTGTGACACCCCATCCCCCAATATTATATGTAATTAACCCTTCAACATGCAGGCATCTCTACAATAGTTCTTATGCCTTTTTATTTGTACGGATTTCATCACAACTGCCTTAGATCACTTACTAGTTTGAAGACCAACCCACAACCAATATATTTTGAGATCTGTAGTTAAACTACATCAATGTATATGGTGTGCAAACCCATCTGAGAGATTTAAGCACATCAAGAGTGAAACAAAATTGCAATTATCTTCATATTAGCTGTACATTAATTCAATTAACAAGTGCAGATTGTTTATCCTACAGCAGCACATTAAACCTGTAAGCAATCTCAGAGACCAGCCTCATGCTGCAGCCCCCACCCTTGAGACAGTCAATTGGTCACTCATTCACCAACTGATTTTTACGTTATTTCCTACCTGCAGCTTCTTACTCCCTTTAGTGCTACAATCTTTGATACTGCCAGGGTTCTATCCACTGGTAAGATTCTAACTCCAAGAAATCCTCCACCTCAAGCCTCCTATGGTCTATATTTCTCAATGGGCACCTGGGAAAACCTGAAACATATCAGGTGCTGATTGGTTGAAAAAAACTACACAGACTCTCAGCCAATCAGAAAACAATTTGTGAAGAATGACTTGTGTCATAAAACAGATTAAATTATAATTACAATTGCTACTTGCTCTGCAGATATCACCATGGTTTAGTTGGTAGTACTCCAGGTTAGAAGGTTCAAGCCCAAGAAATTAAGTATGTATCTAAGTGCCCCTCCAATGCAATACTGAAGATGTATTGCATTGGCAAAGGTCCTTCGCATAAGATATTAAACCAAGATTTTGTCTACTTTCTCAGTTGAATATTACAGATTATTGGGGAGATTTAACTCCCTCCATCCAACAGAAATGGAGCAGTAGCAGAGTTAAAATGGACATGGTTGACTTCCGACCTTGTTCCTGCTTTGCCACTGTGATAAAGTACTGTGTAAATACAGGTCTTTTTTTCTGTGCTAAGTATCAGACAACTTTACATTAGGTGAAGTAATGCTGTAGCTCTGAACTAAACTATGAGGATTTGTGCTTCATTGATGCTGTGATGTTATAATCCTACAACTAAGTACTGTACTGTTGTGATGAGATCATTTATAACAGGGTATATCTATTTGCATAGAAATAGTAAAATAAAAGTAGCTGCTAGCAACATCAATTGTGTTTTGTTTGGTGTGTGATATTCTGAGGTTCACCAAGAGTTAAATGTTTGTTGACAATTGCTGTACTTTGTTCTATTGATGGCCAATAATAATTTAAGTAATGTTGGTCAAACTTATGTAAAACAATTTGAAGTGAGCTAAGTAGGTATCACCAATGAAAACATTCAACATAAGATAATAAATCCTGATCTTTTGCTGCCGCTGATCCTGCAGGTTCAGCTCATTTGCTGGTGATATCAAGGTTGAACACGGGCGCTGGAACAGGAGAAAGCACATAAAAATATTGCTAGGCTCTCTAGTCGGCCCTTCATAAATGTCAACTCCCTTAATAAGAACATAAGAACATAAGAAATTGGAGCAGGAGTAGGCCAATCGGCCCCTCGAGCCTGCTCCGCCATTCAATAAGATCATGGCTGATCTGATCCCAACCACAAATCTAAAGAACACAAGAAGTCGGAGCAGGACCCGGCCACATAGCCCCTGGGCCCTCTCCGCCACCCACAGGGCATTGACCGATCCGAACTCAGCTTCATGTCCAATTTCCTGCCCGCTCCCCATAACCCCTAATTCCCTTTACTTCTAGGAAACTGTCTATTTCTGTTTTAAATTTATCTAATGATGTAGCTTCCACAGCTTCCTGGGGCAGCAAATTCCACAGACCTACCACCCTCTGAGTGAAGAAGTTTCTCCTCATCTCAGTTTTGAAAGAGCAGCCCCTTATTCTAAGATTATGCCCCCTAGTTCTAGTTTCACCCATCTTTGGGAACATCCTTACCGCATCCACCCGATCAAGACCCTTCACAATCTTATATGTTTCAATAAGATCGCCTCTCATTCTTCTGAACTCCAATGAGTAGAGTCCCAATCTACTCAACCTCTCCTCATATGTCCGCCCCCTAATCTTAGAGGGATGGGGGTGGGTGCTAAGTACAACTTCACCCTTTATTTCATTGAATATATTATTAGCGTACATTTTTATCTCATTTCACTTAATTTAATGTGATCAATTTTCCCTGAAACATTAATTCAACAATAATGCACCTTCTACATGATGCTTCCTGCTGTCTCTTTCGTTATTTTTTTCAGTAGTCTTTTGAAACATATTAAAACCTTTATATGAAGGTTTATACGAAGGTAGGTAGGTTTCTGCATTGTATAATAAAACAGCAGATCATATGCTGGATTTTCACGCAGAATTTCAAATGTTAGCACAGATATACATGACAGATAATGACAAATAAATCTACAGGGTCATATTCTGTATAATTATATGAATGGCGGCCTTCGACTGATTCTGCATTAGAGAAACAACTTTAATCTTCTAATATGTGCAATTGTATCACTACTGAAATGAATAATTATACCCAATAAATAAATTGATACATAATAAGACAGAATAAAAATGTAGTCATTTCTATTTTAGAGTATATATATATATATAAAAAAACTAAAATTGAAATGACTGCATATATATATATATATAATATATATAAATCTGTATCACTAAGCAGCTTCTCATAAGTGTTTGTCCTTTCAGCTGAGGGATAATTACAACTTTACAGAAGAGGTCTCAGCTGCATCTGATTAAACTGTGTCCAGATACGCACTGAGAATGTTTTGTTGTGGTAAGGTGCTGTTGCAAAATACTTTTTGGCAGCTGTTATTGCATTTCAATATTTGGCAACAAAAACTTAAAAGAAAACTCCAGATTGCTGCCAAGCACTGCTGGTTATGGATCCCACTAATGGACTATTGGTATTTAGAATGAAATCTAGAGCTGTTTTCATAACCCAAGCACTGTCATCCTAGAATACTCCGACATGTACTTCTGGCACACTGCTGCTGCCATCAAATCTCTGGCATACTGCAAATTCTAACACGCTGTTTCTCATATTTGCAGTGTGTATTTTTTATTACATGAACCTCTTGGAGCAACCAAATAACAAAATGCTGGACACAACAAATATACTTTGTGAGAAGCTGTGTCTGTCATTATATATCACTATTTTCTTATGTGCAAAGAAAATATTTATTTTTACAACTAAATTTTTGCTCAGATATTCTGAACTATTTGCTACGTTGATATATGGTAAAATTGCCTTACTTTTTCTAATAAGTATATTAAAAATGGTTTTAGATTATCTCCTGCTCACAATGGCAATAGTGCTTTTCTCACAATCCTCTTAGACACTTGAAAAACTAACCCATGGCCTAAAAGTTTCCATGAATAACAGTTGACCCTTCAAAAGCAACACAGGAATGAAACTCACCACAATTTTCCATTACATTGCACCTCATGAGCATGAGACAGTTACGCCCACTCACCATAATGAAATTTGAGTACAGTTGATGTCAATACACGTGTTGACATGTGGTTGTATTTATTTGTTCTGGCAGACAAACTAAGTTGGCCACATTTGGCATCCGACTCTGTCATGGATCACCAGAAATGCAAAGTGCAACAAGCAAAAAAGTATTCAAAAACCAGAAATCTAAACATTTGGGCCACTTAGCGGGGAGGCGGGATGGCAGCGGGGGAGGGGGTGATCTGTCTATTCCCCACGCGATTGCAGGTCAATTGGAACCACTTAGCGTGGCTTCCGGGTTTGGCGTCCGAAACCTGCACAGCGGGCAGACTGTTCTCCCGCTTCACAGGCTGTCAGCTGGAGGAGCTCGATTTAAAGGGGCAGTCCTCCAATGGCTGCTCCTGGTGCAAATAGCACAATGGAGCAGCCCAGGGGAAAGGCTGCTCCTAGACTCAGTGATGCCTCACTCCAGGTGCTACTGGATGGGGTGAGGAGGAGGAGGGATGTCTTCTACCCGGCGGATGGGTTGAAGTGGCCTGCCTCTGCCACCATGAAGGCCTGGCTTGAGGTGGCAGAGGGGGTCACCAGCAGCAGCAACATCTCCCGCACCTGGATCCAGTGCAGGAAGTGCTTCAGTGACCTAACTAGGTCAGCCAAAGTGAGTACACTTACTCATTCTCCTACATTCCATCTTCCACATCACCACCCCCACCCCCCAACTCATTCAGCACTGTCAACACTACTCTATCACATCACTCCTCACATCCACTTAAAGCTCATCCACAACTTACCTGCACCTCCCCAGTACTCATCCCACCACTACCACTCAACCCAATCTTCATACAATGTCGTGGCTCTGTCTCACACTCACCCTCTGATGCATCTCTTTCACGGTCAGCCGCACCCAGACCAATGCATTCAGCGGTTGGCCACGTCACCATCACTCACCTACGCATCTCTACTTTCTCCCCTTATAGTAGAAGATGGCCCAGAATGCACGGGAGAGGGCGAGGACCGGAGGGGGGCTGCAACAGATAGTCGTGCTCACAGACGCGGAGCAGGAGGCTCTGGAACTGAGCTGCACTCTCGAGTGCTTCTCTGTCGGGGACACCAAGACTGGCACCCGACAAACATCTGGTGACAGAACTTTAACATTCAGCACACACAATATCAATTGATTTAACATGCCTTGCCATCTTCAGCACCTCAACATCTGTCATCATGCTTAATATTGCCTTCTGTTCTCTTACAGGGCCTTCAGCGACCGCTGTGACGGCGATTCCTAAGAGGACCTGCCAGCCTCTGAGTGGGCACCGTCACATCTGAGCGAGCCATCTACCAGCACAGATACTCACACCTCGGTGGGTCCCCGTCCGCATTTAGTTGGGGTCACACGTGGTGAGTTACCACACACGTGAGCATGAGCAGACACAGGTGGCAGGGACAGCTGGGGAGAGTCCGCGTCGGTGGGAGCACTCTTCTCCAGGCTCTGCTCAGCTGGACAAAGATGCTGAACCCTGGGGGCCATCCATGAAAAGGAGAATGATCGAGAGGCAGCAGCACATTTGCGAGGTGCTGGAACAGGTGCCACACGCACACTCCACAATTGCGCAGAGGATGGAGGAGTCCAACTCCTGCACAAGTGGAATGGTGGCACAGGGTCGTGAGGGCATCTCTGAGATAGTGTCACGGGTAAGTGAAGGAATGTCTGCGATGGAGGGAAGGCTAGCCTCCACAGAACTTCAAGCATGGCTCACAAATGAGTCCATTCAGGCCCTGACAACGGCCGTTTGGACTCAGGGTGAACAACATTCTGCAGCCTTAAACAGGCCGGCAGATACTCTAGCACTGGGCTTACAAGGCTTCACACATGTCCTCCAAACTGTCGTCCAGCAGACTGGTAGGAGTGGTGTGAGCCTGGCCCAGGGGAGGGATGATGGCGAGAGGGGACATGGAAGTGGGGACGCCACTCAAAGTAGCCCCACGTCTCACCTGTTGCCCCCCTCTCAACCAGTACCCACAATGCTGCCTCCTCTCCAGGTGGCTGAGTCTGCCCTGCACAGGTGCAGGTGGAGCAGTCATGGGCACCAAAACCCAGAGGGCGTAGTCCCAAAGCGTCTAATCGGTCAGGGCATGAACATGCGCAACCTGCCACTACCTCTGCTGCAGCCACAGGGAATGCACCATGTAGAAGTAGTCGGAAGCAAAAGGCGAAGGTTTTGTAAGCACAAAGTAGATGCAGAAAGGTGTTTGACGGTTGGTCATGTTTTTTATTTATATTTGCTTTTTGTTAAACGCACATTAAATATTATTATCGTCACCACTATACTGCCACGTCTTGGCTATTCTTGACTGGCTTCTGTAATAAGGCCCTTTCATGAGGTTCATCACGAACGCCCACACTTGCTGTCCGCCATAAATGTTCAAGTCTGCGTCCCTTTGACTTAAGGGAGCGAAGATGAGGGCCATACCAGGGGGAACGGCCAGGGTGAATGAGAGTAATGGTTTAATGGAGACAAGGGCATCAAAGGTGGAGCTGAGGGTGTGATTGAGCAGATCGGTAGCTGCAGAAAAGTTGTGGTGAATGGAGGACCAAAAGCTAGACAGTTGGGAATTTGAAAGTGTCATTGTAAGTGACCTGGGGGAGATTTTTTTCCAGGAGTGGACACAGAAGGATGTGGGGATCGGAGAGGGAAGGGATGTGGGTGGAGAGGATTACAAGGAAGTGATCAGAGATGGCCTTATCAGTAATTGGTGTGATGGGAGTAGAGAGGCCATGTGAGGTGGCAAGGTTGAGAGGGTGGCCGTGAATATGGGTAGGGGAGTTTATATGCCAGGGAAATTTGAAATTTGAAAGTGGAACCACTACTTACCTGTGTGCTGTTTAATCTGTATGTTTTATATTTAAAAAGTTGCCTCCGTACCTTGTCAGGTAGTCTCGCTATTGACACCAAAGTGACAATTCATCAGAAATAAGAAGCATTATTTAATGTCAGCTCAGTATCACTATTGATATCAAACATGCAATGTAGGACATTAATCTTTCTTTCAAAGTGGCACTGTATGTCCTCTGATTAATCTAATGGTATTGTGTATCCCAGAATAACATTCTTCTGGGTGGGTTAGAAAAATGGAACTGGATTCACTTGCCAGAAGGAGACTGGAAATAATTAGATATAAATAACACAGGCGTTAAATAAAGATAAAAGAGGCAAATACAGTAATATCCATAAGCTAATGAATCACCCAGCAATCAGTCAATGGAGTTCCCATAAATCTCATACTCGGTTGTGCTGCTGGAGAGATTAGCATACATTTTGAATGCTATTCCTGGCATCACATACAACTTGTATGCTAATAGAATGGCACACCTTCCTGTTGAGGTGGAAGCATTAAAATATCCTCAGTGTATTCATGGGTATGTGGGAACTGGTGATAGTATCCAATACATTGCATAGTACAGCAAAGATTTAATATGCTTTTTTCTGTTTGTTGCTGTTTTTAGTAACATTGGGAAGCTAACATTCCTCCATGCTTTTCCTGAGCAAAGCTTTGGTGACTTGAAAAAGTTTTTTGGCCAGTACTCATTACTAACTGAGGCATCTTTATGCTTCCATTTGTCATTAGTCATGAATTAGTTGTCTAAATTGTGATTGAATCATGGGAAGTTATGCAAATTAGTTTTCATTAAAGCTTAAGGTATAGAAAACACACAGCAATGACATTTAGTACAGTGCAATGATTATGCATCATGATTAACAACTGTATTTTTCATCAAAAAAGGGGCTTGAGTAAATTGAATTTGGTTTGCAATTCATATACCTAGCTATAATAACACACTGACAGAATGTAATCACTTTGCTTTATGAATGATCAATTGAAATATCAAATGAGAATACAGTAATAGATTCAACTAGCAGTCCTATACCAGTATTTTGCACTATTAACATTCAGCGGAAGGTGTCGGTGTAAGATCACTACCTTATTCCTACCTGCCTCAGGATCGTTTTCTCGCATGTGTACGAGCTGATTGATAATTTTAGGCACTTCTGTTGCTTTGTCTCGCTGGAAAGCGAGAGTCGGTTATGAAGACAGGGCTATCATCTGTAGAGTCGTGAGAGTTTTCTCAAAATAAACCACAGAGCCATGCAATTTCTTTTTACAGAACTTTCAGTACTGCTATGGATGCTGAAATAGCCTTACTTTCATAGCTGTAAAGGAAAAGAAAGAAACAAAAAGGAAAGAGAAGGAAACAAGAATAAGGGAAAAGATCAAAGAATACATCTATCCCATTTGCCCGTCCCACTGTGGCCCATTTGACTTATTTAACTGTCAAATTTGACCATGTTTATGTTTTTAGAGCAAGGAAATCCTATGGTTCAGAACTGAAAACTTCACACCAACGATTTGTGAATACTTGACAACTTGACTACTACAGCATCACAGTGAATGAGCTGGAAACAAACAAGATTGATGAGCTCAAGAAGACTGGACTTTCCATGAATCTGCCAGCGGTCCATGAGTTATGATTATTCAAGCAACCTGTTAGAATTCGGGACATCTCCCCACTTTTTAAATTCATGTTCACAGTGAATTGCAGTTTCCATAAACAGTCCCACGTTGCCTATGACCTAAAACCTACAATCCGATATGTGCCCTGAGGGAAAGAAGTGTGCCAGAGAATTTCATACTGAAAGTTGTACAGGTTGCCCAACAATGTGCGCTTGATCTCTCTGATTGGCAGAGAAAAAGCCTTATTATCAGGTTAAAACCACAGACTAAATTTATTCATAAGAAATATGATTATAAAGTAAAATGGGCACAGCGAGGTTAAATTTCTACCCTAATTAATTTCCCATGGGATATCCCTGGCTGAAGTCTATTTTAAATCCAAAGTATAATGACTGATCTAAGATTTTATATAAAAAAGATATAAGGGCTGATTCCCTAATCAGGTGCTCCTCACAGGGAACAGTGCCCACAGTGAGTGTTGACTAGAAAATCCTGGGTCTGCAGCCCCTGATCCATTTAAATTAAAGGACAGAAAATCAGGGGCTGTGGGGCTGATTGGGGAATTTGCCCTATACAAAGCTCATCATTGAAGCAGTAAGTAGCTCTGCTGTTTTCACACAACCTAATATCTAAAGCGGTTATAATCATTCGTCCTGTGTCATACCCAGACCCAGGGGCAAAATTGTTAATGATGGGGTGAATGAAACGTTCCATTCTCCACTAATCAAATATATTTCAATGAAGGAAAAGGTTGATGTAAAATACAAGTGTAGAAAGATATATGTGCGCTTCTGTGCTCTAAAAATAACATGTTTTACAGAAATTAATTGAAGAATGTGTAATCTCCTTTGCGGAATAAGGCCAATAGATACATATCTCTTCCGTTCATGCTCTTGTCTCTTTTGTGCTCCCTACCTCATTCTTTTTTTGCCATTAGCTCAGTGATGAATGATCCAGGGAACTCAGTTGAGTCATAACGTAAAATAAAGGAGTTTGACCATCCAGAAAATGTCCTTTTGTGCTGATGATCTGGGAGCTGAAGTGTGCTAAGGGCATAAAGATTAACGTTAAGCAAAGCTGTTGAGTTGCTTCATCAAAAGACAAACACATCATAAATGCTCTGCATATTTGCAGCAGTGGTGTAATGACTAGAGATTAGCAGGCAGAGATTTTGCATAGAACTTATAATAGCAAACTACTTATTGTTGATTTAATTTTAGCAGTTGTGAGGTCTCGTAGAATTGAATTTGAACTTTTTATTTGGTTTTGTGAATAGTTACGTTGTTTAATTCCATGATAAAATCAGCTGCATTTAGAAAGAAGAATGAATCCTTAATCACAAGTGATACAGGTTGTATAATTTGAGAATAGTTGATTAAAAAAGTTGAATGCAGTACCAAGAACATTTTTATTTTCACAGCACAACAGAAGGCCTAATGGTATTCAGAACCTCTTCATAATTCTGTACTTCAAAGTCTTCAATGGCTGCCCAAATAATCTCACACTGGGTTGTTTTATATCCTACTTAATCATTAGAATCTGAATTACAACAGCCTTTTGCCCCTGAACGAGTCCAGAAACCTCATCTGTTGTGATGTAATAACAAACTATGCATTACCAAAGACTGTGCCCTCGTTTCTTAAATGTTATGGTCTAACCCCTGGCCACTTCACCAGATTTAGATTTGTGTCCTCTTTCTCACTGGTGTCACCATACCACACTTTACATTTCAAATTATTTCATCATGATTATAAATCTAATCAAGAATTTTATCTTTTTTAATAGACTTTGCTGAATACTTCAGTTGATGAGAAAGATTGTATAAAGGTTACACTTGAAGTAAACAATATGCTGAGCCAAAACTGCTAATTAATTCACTGATTTGAAATGTTCCAGTAATTCATTGTGTGTGTTATTATGCCACGCAAGTAGTTTATGAAAATTTGTCCACAAATTGCAGTGTTTGTACTTCTCACTTAAAGTGCCGTTGAAAAGCAGTGAAAAGCAGTTGAGAAGCAGTGTCAAGATCCTAATCAATGATACTCCTTTGCCATGCTTTTGAGCTATTTTAACACGTTTGGAGAAAACACTGCATGTTGTTTTATTCCTTTCAACAAATTAAGACACTCCATTTAGGGAGTTCTGAATTTCCAGTTTCTTACTTCCTGGGAAAAGCAGAGGAAAACTATTAGCATTAGTAGGAAATTCGGTTTTGGTCCCTTATTTCGAGTCACCTTTAGAGAACAGATAATTAAAACATATATGCAGTTCTTGTTTGTTTTTTGGCCAATAGGTACATTAGTTGCGTTACAGTCCAACCACTTAAGGCAAATACCAAAGACGGACCACGTACTATGGATGTGTATTTTATTACTGGACTTCAGTTTCAATAGTAGTCAATATGATTTGGAACTCAAAGATAAGGAAGGACTTGTTACATTATTAGGATTGTATTACAGGTCTCCAAATTGTGGTAAGGGAATGGAAGAGGAAATCTGTAGTCAGATTAGAGAGATGGGTAGGTGTAACAAAATTATTATTCTGGGAGATTTGATTTATCCACTTATCAATTGGGACAGAGAGGGAGTTATGGAGCAAAGGGAATGTAATTCCGAAAATGTGTACAGCAATATACGGTTTGAGGAAGGAGTCCTGTACACATTTTAGGAATCACAAGGGTGGAGGTGTTGTTAGATCTGGTTACGAGTAATAAAATAGTTCAGATAAATGAGCTAAATGTTGGTGACCACCTTGAAAGTAGTGCCCACAATTTGATATGGTTTAAGATCCATAGAAAGGGCATAAGTAACTACAAGAAACTAGAACACCAGATTTTATTGGGGTAAATCTATGGAAGATGAGAAGCGAGCTAGCTGAGGTGAGGTGGAAGAAGAATTTGGCACATAGGACTGTAGAGCAACAGTGGGGTATTTTTAGAAAGAGATTGCAAAGGTACAGAATCAGTATATTTTATTAAAAAATGAAACCACTAGTAGTTTTAGGATGCCATGAATAAAAAGGTTCGAAACCAATTAAAATTGAAGAAGAGGGCCTATAAGGACTATAATAATAATGAAAAAAAAAGAAGAATATAAGAAAAGAGGCAAAGAGCAGGATAAGAAAAGCTAAAAAGTAATATGAGGAAAAAAATTCAAAAAACATCAAAAGGAACAGTAAAGTATATTACAAGTACATCAGTAAAAAGAGAATTATTAAAAGCAAGGTGGGATGCCTTTGACAGGAGGATTATCAATTTGTAAATGATGCATCAGTCTTTACTAAAGAGAAGGATATCGGAGAGGAGATGAATCCTCAAGTGGTTGAGAACAAGATGAGCGATATTATGATGGATAAAAATTTTAGATAAGATAAAGTTAAGTTAAGATAAAGGAAGAAAGGCAGCAGGACTTGACAGAATACATCCTAGCATCCTGAGGGAGGAAATTGCAGAGGTCCTAGAAATTATATTTCAGGGCTCGATTGAGTATGGATGTGTGCCAGGGGCCTGGAGAGTGGCCAATATCGTACCCATTTTTAAAGAGGGAGACAGAGCTAATCCAGATAATCCATGATGTCTGGCATGGGACCAATTTGCATATAATTCACAGGTGTAAGGAGGCTCATGCTGAATGGAGGTGCAGTCTCAAAAAATGTAGAAAAGTTTTAATTGTGAAAAACGATCCTGCAATTGATGATCCCGACCAACAAGGTTCTGCACTGGGAGCAGATCCTCATAAAATGTCAGGCATGATTGGCCTACTGCTTGGTTTATCATTCTACTCAATCTGGGCATAATAAACAGCCCAAAAGACATTTGAGATGCAATAAATAGTTGTTTGACTCAAACAAGTACATTAATTCAATTAAACAAACCAATTAAACTGTGTGAATTTACTAACGAGTTCATAATGGACAGATGGTATTCAGTTGTTCATAATAGATGAGGGCATTAAGGGGGGGAAAAATAGGATAGGGTCTGTTTTTGGGCAGGGGTAGCGCGATCCACTATTGTCTCGCGCCCAATGCCCTCGTGCAGGCAGGACGAGATTTTTGTCAGGCCCGAGGACATACCTGCAACGTGTGTTGGAAATTAGTGTTGAACGAGGATTCCATGCAATTCACACTTTCCACCAGCAGGGGGAGCTCCAATCTCTTAAAGGTAGCTGGTACCTGTTATTTACTGAAAATTACAGTCTGCTGTCTGCACGGAGTTCGAATGGAGGGAGATCAGACATCGTATACATAAAACACAAATGCAGCTCCCATCCCAATTTTAAAAACTGATGAGTTATGTTAAAACATTGAATAAAGGTCGCTCGCTACTAAATCCCACATCCTCCAATCTGCATGCCAGACCGCACCAATCTGCCAATCTGAGTTTGTACCAGGCCTGCGAGTGTGCGTGAACCAAGGTTCTCTGCTGATGAACTAGAGGCCTTAGTGCAAGAGGTGGACAGAAGGAGTGACATCCTATATCAGCAGGCGGGGCGGGGGGGGGGGGGGGGGGGTCAAGAGGCCCTCCAGACATATACCCAAAAGGCAGTGGGAGGCAGTAGAGGACGAAATCAATGCCAGGCGCACAGCATCATGAACATGGATGTAGTGCAGAAAGAAGTTCAATGCTTTGACACGAGTGGTCAAGGTGAGTGAGGTCCACTCCCAAGTGGCATCTCCCACCAACTGCACCACGCACTACAGCCCCCATCACCCACATACCAGCAAACTCTTTCCATCAGTACTCAACTCTGACAATCAGATGCTTCCTCTCACCCTTTCACATTACCACTGTTGTAAGCTGCCCACCCACAACTCACAGGCCACACTGGCAGCTATTCAACCATGACAGGCATATCACCCACACACACGTCCCGCTTTCTTGCAGGAGAAGGTGACGCATATCAGGTGGCAACAAGTGACAGTGGCATTTAACCCCTCGAGCCTGTTCTGCCATTCAATGACATCATGGTGGACCTGTGACCTAACTCCATATACTCGCCTTAGCCCCATACCCCTTAACACCCTTGGTTCACAGAAATCTATCAATCTCAGATTTAGAATTCACAATTGAGCTAGCATCAATTGCCATTTGCAGAACAGCGTTCCAAACTTCTCCCACCCTTTGCATGTAGAAACATTTCCGAACTACACTCCTGCATGTCCTGGCTCTAAATGTTAGGAAATGTCCCCTAGTCCTAGTATTCAAGTCAAGGAAACCTCCAAACACAGCTACAAATGTCTCTGCAGCCAGAAGCAATAATCTAGCCACTAACCTGTAAATCCTGCATGGTCCCTTTAAATAGCGCCGGGGTCGGGGGGGGGCGGGGGTTCCTCCAGGCACTCTAAGACACGTTCAAATGGTCGGGTTTAAGACTGTGCGTTGAATGGAGCGTTAAGTCCCAAAATGGTGTCTATCACTTTAAATCAGCGTTGCACACCGATTGTATCCATTGTCTCCTAACTTTACATGCTTCCGGCATTCGGTATATACGCCTGTGCTAAATCATATACCAAGACGGCGTCTGGTGCACGTCACGCTGGAAACATACGTAAGCAGCCAAGGCTCTTCGGGAGGCCACAATGCGCCGAAACAACGGGTGCGACACGGCCCAATTTAGCGCCCTAAATCTCTATTTCTATTGGTACATGATAAAATATGACATTAAAAGAAAATAATATGAAATGTGATTTAGCTTGTCAAACTCCTGTTGTTTTGGTCCAAGTAAAGCACCCATACAAACCATTTGCATCTGCTTGCTGCCTTGCTACCAAATTAAACTTGTTGTTCAATCAGGAATCTGTTACTTTTTAGTAAGTGACATTCTACTCCAAAAGTTAACAGGAGTCCCACATTACACAAAAAAATGGTCAGGCCTCACAACTTCTGCCAGGATCAAATTCTGACAGAATCAAGAACCAATTTTTTTTTTTATTCGTTCATGGGATGTGGGCGTCGCTGGCGAGGCCGGCATTTATTGCCCATCCCTAATTGCCCTTGAGAAGGTGGTGGTGAGCCGCCTTCTTGAACCGCTGCAGTTCGTGTGGTGACAGTTCTCCCGCAGTGCTGTTAGGAAGGGAGTTCCAGGATTTTGACCCAGTGACAATGAAGGAACGGCGATATATTTCCAAGTCGGGATGGTGTGTGACTTGGAGGGGAACGTGCAGGTGGTGTTGTTCCCATGTGCCTGCTGCTCTTGTCCTTCTAGGTGGTAGAGGTCGTGGGTTTGGGAGGTGCTGTCGAAGAAGCCTTGGCGAGTTGCTGCAGTGCATCCTGTGGATGGTACACACTGCAGCCGCTGTGCGCCAGTGGTGAAGGGGGTGAATATTTACGGTGGTGGATGGGGTGCCAATCAAGCGGGCTGCTTTATCTTGGATGGTGTCGAGCTTCTTGAGTGTTGTTGGAGCTGCACTCATCCAAGCAAGTGGAGAGTATTCCATCACACTCCTGACTTGTGCCTTGTAGATGGTGGAAAGGCTTTGGGGAGTCAGGAGGTGAGTCACTCGCCACAGAATACCCAGCCTCTGACCTGCTCTTGTAGCCACAGTATTTATATGGCTGGTCCACTTAAGTTTCTGGTCAATGGTGACCCCCAGGATGTTGATGGTGGGGGATTCGGCGATGTTAATGCCGTTGAATGTCAAGGGGAGGTGGTTAGATTCTCTCTTGTTGGAGATGGAATTTTGCCTGGCACTTATCTGGCACGAATGTTACTTGCCTCTTATGACCCCAAGCCTGGATGTTGTCCAGGTCTTGCTGCATGCAGGCTCGGACTGCTTCATTATATGAGGGGTTATGAATGGAACTGAACACTGTGCAATCATCAGCGAACATCCCCATTTCTGACCTTATGATGGAGGGAAGGTCATTGATGAAGCAGCTGAAGATGGTTGGGCCTAGGACACTGCCCTGAGGAACTCCTGCAGCAATGTCCTGGGGCTGAGATGATTGGCCTCCAACAACCACTACCATCTTCCTTTGTGCTAGGTATGACTCCAGCCATTGAAGAGTTTTCCCCCTGATTCCCATTGACTTCAATTTTACTAGGGCTGCTTGGTGCCACACTCGGTCAAATGCTGCCTTGATGTCAAGGGCAGTCACTCTCATCTCACCTCTGGAATTCAGCTCTTTTGTCCATGTTTGGACCAAGACTGTAATAAGTTCTGGAGCCGAGTGGTCCTGGCGGAACCCAAACTGAGCATCGGTGAGCAGGTTATTGGTGAGTAAGTGCCGCTCGATAGCACTGTTGACGACACCTTCCATCACTTTGCTGATGATTGAGAGTAGACTGATGGGGCGGTAATTGGCCGGATTGGATTTGTCCTGCTTTTTGTGGACAGGACATACCTTGGCAATTTTCCACATTGTTGGGTAGATGCCAGTGTTGTAGCTGTACTGGAACAGCTTGGCTAGAGGGGCAGCTAGTTCTGGAGCACAAGTCTTCAGCACTACAGCTGGGATGTTGTTGGGGCCCATAGCCTTTGCTGTATCCAGTGCACTCAGCCTTTGGAGAGGGTTAATTGAGAAAGTGCAAATGCTAAGGATAATCTGTTTGGGTAATGATAGAAATAACATCCAGTCAGACTCTCTTATTAAATATTTATTCAAAATTATCCAACGAAATCCATTCAAGATCTAATTTACTGCTTATATAATTTACTAATAGTTTCCTAAAGGATTTTTTACTTTAGACAGTCATAGGTGACATGAATCAGTCAATCAATATCTTCCTGAGCCTCCAATAGACTGGTACCTCCTTGATTCATTTTCTAAAATTAGAAGAATCAACATATAATGACAAATATTACAAATTGATTATTTTTGCTTGAATTTTCATACTTGCCAGCCTGGCCTTCAGATTCATCTCTATCTTTCTAAATTATTCCAACTTACTTTTGCCTTCACTACTCTATCTGGGTCTATTCTGATCACTGATCACTCTTTCCTGACATTAGTCCTACAGTTACTTTTAACTAGCTTGAATCTGTGCCCCCTTGTCCTCCACTGACAATTTAATTTAAAGTAATATCCTGGATTTACCGTTTCTATTTCCGTACTTATCATATATAGAAACATAGAAACATAGAAAATAGGAGCAAGAGTAGGCCATTCAGCCCTTTGGGCCTGCTCCGCCATTCAAAATGATCATGGCTGATCGTCTAACTCAGTACTCTGTTCCCGCTTTTTCCCCATATCCCTTTAGCATTAAGTTTGAGGCTTATTTAACCAAGTTCTCAAATTAACTCCAATTCGTTTCAATTTTAAACCCTACTAAAAGCCATGACAGCTACCATTAATGAGTCAGAAGTAATCATTTTCAGTGCAGGCTAATGATAGATGGCTTATTTCATTAAAGGCTGCAGCAGGTCATGAGATTAGAGCTTACTTCTCATTAGATCTTTTATCTAAACAGTCACCCTGTTTTCTTGCTGCACATCATCGGTATGGTATAAAAGCATGAAAAAAAAATCAAAGAAGGAGTCAGATAGCAGACTGTGAGGCTTTTCGGATTACTGTCGATGCATCATATTATGAGTAGTGCGGACACGGAGTTTCTAAGAGAGGTTGGTTCAGTTCACTTGCAGCCAAGTTTCTTCTTCTTCTGCATAAAGCTAACATGGAGACCGTGAAAACAATAGCAACCAACATGAGAGCTGCCACAATCCCCACCGTTATCATTTCCAACAATGAGAGTGTACGATTTGGCCATTGAACTTCATAGGTGTAGCCAAGGTTTTCAGGTGCTGTCAAAAACATTTCTACATTGGTTACAGGAGGCCAAAAGGGAACCATATTGTACCCTCGGTTATGTCCTATGGGAGCATTTTCAAATGGAAAGATAGATAAATCTGCATTACTCCTCTTCAACCACTCATCAAATATTGCATCAGTAAATGTACGCAACAACACAAAGATAGGGTCATTTGGGGACAAGTGGGTTTGCCCACCAGTTCCATTAAGAAATAAATGTGCCAGATTATGCAAACTGCGAACTGCCTGATCATACCTTCCTGAAGGATCACTATAACCTTCCACCGTGTTTCGGAAACTATCGGTTGAATTGGAGTAGAAAGGTGGTGTGTCGTAAGAGGATATGTCTAAACATTGTGCTACATCCTGGGCATCAGGTAGACGCTGCACCATCGGTCTATCAACATTCCCACCTGGATTCCGCCGAATCGGGCCACCCTCAGTGCCATTGCATATAGTTCCTAGGGTATCATAGTCTTCCAAACTTTCACATAGATTGTGCCACTGGGAAAAGACAGAGTTAGGGCTCAGGAGAGTAGGGTCAAAATTGCTTCTGGCTCCCATGAGGTCATCCCTGCAGATGTCACAGATGTTTCCTCCAGTGGCAAAATTCCAGTATGGGAGTGCAAATATACCTCTATAAGATCACATTTCAAGACTCCTTTTTTGCATTTTATTAATTTGTAAGGGTATAAGAACATAGGAAATAGAAGCAGGAGTAGGCCATATGTCCCCTCGAGCCTGCTCCACCATTCAATCAGATCATGGCCGATCTTCGACCTTAATACTACTTTCCCGCCCGATCCCCATATCCCTTGATTGCCCTAGAGTCCAAAAATCTATCCATTGCAGCCTTGAATATATTCAATGACTCAACATTCACAGCCCTCTGGGGTCGGGAATTCCAAAGATTCACAACCCTCTGCATGAAGAAATTCCTCATCTCAGTCTTGAATGGCCGACCCCGTATCCTGCGATTATGCCCCCTAGTTCTAGACTCTCCAACCAGGGGAAACAATCTCTCAGCATCTACTCTGTCAAATCCCCTCACAATCTTATATGTTTCAATGAGATCACCTCTCATTTTTCTAAACTCCAGAGAATATAGGCCCATTCTACTCAACCTCTCTTCATAGGACAACCCTCTCATCCCAGGAATTAATCTAGTGAACTTTCATTGCTCTACCTTTAAGGCAAGTATAAGGAGACCAAACTGTACGCAGTACTCCAGGTGAGGTCTCATCAATGCACTATACAACAGTAGTAAGACTTCCTTACTCGTACTCCAACCCCCTTGCAATAAAGGCCAACATGCCATTTGCCTTCCTAATTGCTTGCTGTATCTGCATACTAACCTTTTGTGTTTCTTGTGCAAGGACGCCCAAGTCTCTCTGAACACCAACATTTAATAGTTTCTCACCATTTAAAAAATATTCTGTTTTTCTATTCTTCCTACCAAAGTGAATAACCTCACATTACCCCACATTATACTCCATCTGCCACTTTCTTGCCCACTCACTTAACCTGTCTATATCCCTTTGCAGACTCTTTGTGTCCTCCTCACGGCTTACTTTCCCACTTAGATTTGTATCGTCAGCAAACTTGGATACATTACACTCGGTCACTTCATCCAAGTCATTAATATAGATTGCAAATAGCTGAGGCCCAAGCACTGATCCTTGCGGCACCCCACTAGTTACAGCCTACCAACCTGAGAATGACCCGTTTATCCCTACTCTCTGTTTTCTGTCCTTTAACCAATCCTCTACCCATGATACCCAAACCCATGATCCCTTACATTGTGTAACAACCTTTTATGTGGCACCTTATTGAATGCCTTTTGAAAACCCAAATACACCACATCCACTGGTTCCCCCTTACATCCTCAAAAAACTCTAATAAATTTGTCAAACATGATTTCCCTTTCATAAAACCATGTTGACTCTGCCTAATCATATTATGACTTTCCAAGTGCCCTGCCACCACTTCCTTAATAATGGGTTCCAGCATCTTCACGAAGACCGATTTCAGGCCAACTGGCCCGCAGCCCATGCTTTCTCTCTCCCTCCCTTCTTGAATAGCGGGGTAACGTTTGCTACCTTAAGGGGTGTGCTAATATATTTGCTACTATAAGGGGTGTGGACCAAACACAACAATCAACACAAGATTCAATTCTTAAAGCTGGTGTCAGCTGTGGTTCAGTGGGTAGCATTCTCGCCTCTGAGTCAGAAAGTTGTGGGTTCAAGTCCTCACTCCAGGGACTTGAGTGCAAAATCAAGTCTGATACTACAGTACTGAAGGAGTGCTGCACTGTCAGAGGTGCTGTCTTTCAGATGAGACGTTAAAACCGAGGCCTCGTCTGCCCTCTCAGGTGGATGTAAAAGATCCCTTGGCATTATTTCGAAGAGGAGCAGGGAAATTCTCCTGGGTGTTTTGGCCAACATTTATCCCTCAACCAACACCACTAAAATATCACATTATAACTTTGCTGTTTGTGGGCTTGCTGTGCATAAATTGGTTACTGCATTTCCTACATTTTCTTTTATTCATTCATGGGATGTGGGCGTCGCTGGCGAGGCCAGCATTTATTGCCCATCCCTAATTGCCCTTGAGAAGGTGGTGGTGAGCCGCCTTCTTGAACCGCTGCAGTCCGTGTGGTGAAGGTTCTCCCACAGTGCTGTTAGGTAGGGAGTTCCAGGATTTTGACCCAGTGACAATGAAGGAACGTCAAAATATTTCCAAGTCAGGATGGTGTGTGACTTGGAAGGGAATGTGCAGGTGGTGTTGTCCCCATGTGCCTGCTGCCCTTGTCCTTCTAGGTGGTAGAGGTCGCGGGTTTGGGAGGTGCTGTCGAAGAAGCCTTGGCGAGTTGCTGCAGTGCATCCTGTGGATAGTACACACTGCAGCCACAGTGCATCGGTGGTGAAGGGAGTGACTGTTTAGGGTGGTGGATGGGGTGCCAATCAAGCAGGCTGCTTTGTCCTGGATGGCGTCGAGCTTCTGGAGTGTTGTTGGAGCTGCACTCATCCAGGCAAGTGGAGAGTATTCCATCACACTCCAACTTGTGCCTTGTAGATGGTGGAAAGGCTTTGGGGAGTCAGGAGGTGAGTCACTCGCCACAGAATACCCAGCCTCTGACCTGCTCTTGTAGCCACAGTATTTATGTGGCTTGTCCAGTTAAGTTTCTGGTCAATGGTGACCCCCAGGATGTTGATGGTGGGGGATTCGGCAATGGTAATGCCGTTGAATGTCAAGGGGAGGTGGTTAGACTCTCTCTTGTTGGAGATGGTCATTGCCTGGCACTACAACAGTGACTGCACTGCAAAAAAGTACTTCATTGGCTGTAAGGCGCTTTGGTACATCCTGAGGTTGTGAAAGGCACTATATAAATTCAAGTCTTTGTTTCTTTAAAAAAAAAGCAGATAAAAAGATGTTTCTTTGCAGTGTTTCAAGTGAGTGATGAATTCCTGCAAATATATCTTTAATGCAATTAATCCGACACAGTGTATTTCCTGCATGACAAGCATGGAAGGGTGTTACTGTCATTGGCTAAGGAGCCTTCCTGCTATCTAGTATGATGTATGGAAGTGGAGTTTGGGTGGAGTGAAGAAGATGGGTTAAAATGTAACGGAAAACATTAATCTGAATGCTGCAAAATGACATTACATAAACCTATCATTAAAGGTGGTTAGAAAGGTCTTTTGGAATTTAATTTCTGTGACCTAAATATCAATTACATAAAGTAGCTAATATTGGAGGTCAAACTGAACCCAGCAAATAAAAACATTATGCCACATTTGCATTTTACCCAAGTGACTATGAGGCTCAGTCTGACTGCAGATCACAAGGTAATTACGAATGAGGAAGGCCATTTGATTCATCATAGTCCATCCATTCAGAGAGACCCTCCAGTCTCCCCAGTTCAGCATCCAATTCTTTCTTAAATGATCTCAAGGTTTTTGCCTTCACTACACTCTTTGGGTCTATTCTGAATGCTGATTACTTTTTCCTGATACTAGTCCTATATTTAGTATTAACTGGCTTGAATCTATGTCCCCTTGTCCTACTCTGACAATTTAATTTAAATAATATTCTGGATTTACAGTTCCTATTCCATACCTATCATATATACCTCTATAAGATCACCTATCAGGACACCTTTTTTCCATAATGAAAAGCCTACACCTCGCCAATCTTTGCTTATGGTTCAGCCCTTTGAAACTAGGGACTTGCTTTTAAAGGGGGGTTGGAGGGGCAGGGGTATGGTGCCCATGAGCCCCAAAGTTGGCGACGCACTCAGGTGTCCGAGGACGTGGAGGCCAGGCTGATCTTAACAGCCGGACTTCATTTCCATAAATTTTCTCTGACTCCCGTCCAGACCTGTCCAGATCCACTACCTAGCCTGTGGACGGGAACAGAAATTTGGAAGACAGGAATCATACAGATTCAGTCTCCAGCAGTCAAATAAGTGGTGGTGGGAGGGGACGGCGGGGGGGGGAGGAGGGGAGTGGGAGTGGGGGCCTGGATGCGATTGGAGAGAGCCCGTCTCTAGGTGTTCT
This sequence comes from Heptranchias perlo, assembly GCF_035084215.1. Taxonomy (NCBI): domain Eukaryota; kingdom Metazoa; phylum Chordata; class Chondrichthyes; order Hexanchiformes; family Hexanchidae; genus Heptranchias; species Heptranchias perlo. Next base: position 49,059,309 of record NC_090338.1, read on the forward strand.
TGTGGCCTCCTGGCCCACAAGAACATGTAAGAAAAAATTAAGAGACTTACCTTCCTGGTCCTCTCATGGCCCTTAATCAACCTCCTGGGAGTTTTGGCATGGTGGGGAAGCCGTCACTGCTCCCCAGCTTAGGCCCCTGACTAAAATTGCAGATCAGGTCCTGCTGCCTTCTTGTGGGTGTCTCGCACGCCTGCTCAAAAGAGCAGGTTAACATTGGGACATGGAGGGTAGGCAGCAGGATCAGACTAGGTAAGTCACTATGCTCATTTTAACTCCCCCCCCAACCCTGGTTTCCACCAGGTAGTGGGCGGGGGGGTGGGGGGAGCAGCAGTTAAAATCGGGGCCTAGGAATCAGCCTTGTGGCTTTTCTCTGCACTTCCTCTAGCATTTAAATGTCACCCGTTCGACTTAGCGACCAGAACTGAATGCATTAATCATGGTGTGGTCTGACCGGAGCAGAATACAATTTGATCACAATTTTCTCTGGTTTGTATTCTACTATTCTGGCTCAGCATCTGGTTAGGTTTGCTGGTGCTCTGTGTTGTTTTGATCTAAGGCCCGCAATATTGGCACTATTATAAAGTCAGACTTTAGGGGCATGATTTGACTCTGAGCTGGGAAGGGAGCGGGGCAGGGTGGGGGGGGTCAAACTGTGGATGGAAGACCCGGAAGTACAGGTTTCCCGGACATCTTTACGATTTTGATGTAAGGACGTCTTTTATTTTTTTTTGTCGGTTTTCCGTCCGACTGACCGGCCTGATTGACAGGCTGGTGTCAGTCCGACGGGAGACCAGCCAGGGAGAGGACATGTTCAGGTAAGTCTCCAGATAAGTCTTTGTTTGTGTGGATGGGGGGCACTGGTGGGCACTGATGGGCATGGTGAGGCATAGGTGGGCACAGGGGCATGGGTGGGCATGGGTTGGCATGGGACATAGGGGCATGGGGGCCCAGGGCATGGGAGCACAGGGGCATGAGTTGGCACGGGGCATGGGTTGGCACGGGGGTCACTGGGGAGGGATCGGGGGTCAGTCACGGGGGGGGGTGGGTGTCGGGATCGGGGATCGGGGTCAGGGGTCCACGATCGTTGGGGGGGGTCGGGGGTCATCGCGGGGGTCCGCGATTGTTGGAGGGGGGATCTGGGATCGGGGTCAGGGTCCGTGATTGTTGGGGGGGAGGGTTCGGAGGTCATGCGGGGGTCTGCGATCATCGTGGGGGGATCTAAGATTGGGAATCCACGAATGTTGGGCGGTCGGGGTCATCACGTGGGTCTAGATCTTGGGGGGGATCGGGGTCGGGGGTCTGTGATCGTTGAGGGGGTGTCTGGGGTCATCGTGGTAGTCTGCGATCGTTGGGGTTATCAGGGATCGGGGCAAGGGGTCCGCAATTGTTGGGGGGGGTCGGAGATCATCACGGAGGTTTGCAATCATTGGGGGGTTGATTGGGGAATCGGGAGTCTGCGGTCATAGCAGGGGTCCACAATCATGGTGGGGGGGTGGGGGGAGATCAGGATCGGGGGTCCATGATCGTTGGGGGTTGCAGAAATTGAGGGTGGGGGTCTGCGATTGTTGTGGGGGTGGGGGGGGTCACTGCAGGTAGGCTTGTTGGACCTGGGTGAAGCACTCCTGCTCCCCCAGGAAATGGTTGCGATTTTGAATTTCCCCCCACCCCCAAACCTCTGTTTTTCACTTTTAAAATCGTGCCCTAGATCTTTTAAATCTGATTGCATAGAAGCCAAGAAAAGGAAGTTAGCAATGATAAAATCGAATCATTTACATTAGCATCCTATATTACTCAGTGATTCACAGAAAGATCAAAGGCTGGTCATATCAATGTGAAACCTATTGCTAAAGGGGTTAAAATTTTTAATAATAGCAAAGTAGACATGAGCATAAAGCAGATGATCCCCACCTTATACTACTCTTTATTTTCTTGCTAACATTAGCATATGGACCAAAATAAAACTCTGTGACACTAATATGCTAGAACTACAATACCAAATATGCTCAATGTTGCAATCCACACTAGATTGATTCCAGTAGCATGGGATATGAGAGGTTTTTTAAAAACATCTGATAATATACAATGAAATTTTGCCAATTTAGGATAAAAAAAAGTTCATAGGAAATAAACACAGCACTGTGTTTTGGCATTCTCTGTGTGATCTGGCAGAGGAAGAGTGCTTGGTGACCTCATGAACTTTATCTGAATCTTTGTGAGTAATGGATGGTGATTAATGGCCAATGGTGCTCTGGTTCAGTAAAGTTCCTCTGCTCCGAAAGATAAGACACCCATCAACAATGAACAGAAAGTTCTCTTCCTAAAATGAACTGGAATAACAAATCTAAAACCAGGAATTAAATCAGGAAGTGGCATGCTGAAATATTGCAGGTTTGTTATTTGATGATTAAAACACTTCAGCATATATTACTTCCTTTACTGAGTCAAGTCACATGTTGTTTTTGCTGCAACAGTGGTCTAATGTACAGTATATTACAATAAATTCCAAAATAATCAGTCACACACCACATCTACAAGAGTATAGCTTACCTTATTTTATCAAAGTTGAGCCTTTAGCAATAGTATTCCACATTTGACATCTCCATTTCCAATAGTTTTTTTCGGGGTGAGGTGGGAGGTGGGGTGGTGGATTGATAATGAAGTAAGTTAGCAAGGCAGCATTTCACCACTGGAACCTGGGGTTAAGTTCAGCCATGATTGATAGAATGAATATTGCTTCTAACTGTTGCCTCCAGGATTCCTGTGTAAAATGAGTTTGGCTTGTCTCAATCCAATTCCTAGAGCCCAATGCACAAAACTGTCTCTAATTCAGCATTACTTCAGATTAAATGATCAATATTACGCTGAAAAGTTATTCCGTATGAGTGGAACATGTCACACTGGCCCAGTAGTAGTGTTTTTCTTTTAATGATCAAAATTTAACTTATTTCAGATTGACTATCAAATCACAGGGTGGGAGGGGGGAGGGTTGTATCAATCACCAAGGTAAACACGACCTGATATCTAGCCTAAGATAGGTCAGTGTTCCAATCCAATTCCAATGACTCCTTGGCATTTCCCCACCATGTAAATCGGGCGGGGAAAGAGGAAAACATTAAAAGCAAAAAAAAGGAGGGTGTAATGGATTTTTACACCATTTCCCATTTTCTAGCTATGTACCCATACTGGGTAAATTTGTTCTTGATAATATGAATTTGGAAGGACTGGCATTTTTTACTGCAGGTAGTTAGGGCTTTACCATTAAGTTTGGGAAGAGATGAGGAAGATGCTTAGGAGTACAGAGCTGATGGATGGAGAGTCTTAGCCAGGGGAGGAGATTCTTGCATACGAGCTCAAGGTCTAATCTGCCTTTCAGGGTCAGGGAATGTAGTGGAGTTGCAATGTAAGGGCCCTTCCAAGGTAACAGCAGTGGGTTCTAGTGAAGTTGGGGCTGAGGCACACTGTTGGAGCAGATTAGAAAGAAACTTGCTCTGCACGTAACAAAACGAGGTTATGGGGGTCACGTATCTGAGTCAGAAGGCTGGGGATCAAACCCCATTGCAGGATCTGAAAGTGATTGAGGCGGGAAAATGCTCCATTTCCCAACACAGATACTCTTTACCTCAACGAGGACAAAATTAACCAAATTTTAAAACTTTTAAAACTAATTTGTGCATCTTTTTCAAAAAGAAATTTTCATGAGAATAATATGCGGTTGAAGGTTGGAAGCTTGACACTTCTGCCTGTGGTCATCAAGTCTACTGGTGGTAACTGCATGGTATTTGCACATAGTCAGAATGCTACTTTTCACGTTAATGTACCATCCAATGGAACACTAGATACAATCATGTAAATGAAACAACCAAATTTGATCTACTGAGTTTTTCTAATGAGATCTGGTTATTCTGTTGCTAACCACAGAATTAAAACGAACACGTAAGAAGGCTACATGGTTGATTTAAAGCACTAAATAAAGTGAATGTGACGTTATTAACAGGAACATACTGTAACGTAGCCCAGTCAGGAAGTTAACTATGAACATTATGTTTTTTTGTGTTCGTGTGCTGCTGATCACTACAGAAATTCAGGAAATGTCTCAAAGTACTGTTTAATGCTTCGACTTGAAACCACAAACTTGTGACTCGAACAAGTTTTATTAAATGATTATAAAAGTGACCACAATATAGGGCTTGGTGACAGCTTCTTATTATAAATTGAAAGCCTGATTGGTCACCACGAGTAAAGGTTCAGTCGTCAAGAACACAAAACCTCAGATTTTATCTTGTGCAAACTGGTTGCATTTTTGCAGCCTTATAGACCAGCATTCAAAAGAGAGACAATGATTTAATCAAAAACCACTGTAAACATTTCAAATACATTTAATTATTTTGAAGTTCAACACCTATTAACAGTAAGATGATGAATGATCCACCTATTAACAGTAAGGTGATGAATGATCAGTTAGCCTGTATTTTGTGGCTTTGGCTGAGAGAGGAGTACTGACCTGGTCACCAGAAAAATCCCCTGCTCTTTTTTGAATAGTGCCACTGGATCTTCAAAATCATCCTGATATAGGCAGATATGGCTTCAGTTTGACACCTAATTTGATGGTCAGCATTCATGACAGTAACGCATCAGTAATTTATTAGAGTAACCACCTAGTTTATATTTTCAGCTCCTGCAGTGGGGCTTGAACCCACAGCCTTCTGACTCAGGTGCAAGAGTGCTATGTAGTTAATATGTAGCTATAACCTGGCTATGTTTGTATTTGTTTTGCACTTTTAGTCCTGTTCATCATTCATAATTGTGCGACAAACATTTCTGCAGTGCCTCATGCTTCAAAAGATAAGTTCGCCTTCTTCCAATTTATTGAAATATAATGACATTGACAGTATGTTCCATTACAGATAATTGATCGGCACCAAAGGTACACGAGTTATTTAGATAAACACCCACACAAGTATCATTACCCATCATCTTGGAAATGAAGAGAAAATCATCATTCTCACACCAGCACAAACCACTGCATCATATGTTATGACCTCTTTGGAGTCAATAATTGTATTCTTGCATCAAAATAAAACAAAGACCAGTTAAAAAAAGAGGCTTCTAACTGTAACTGAGAAGTGTAAATGTTTGCAAAATATTCCTCAATTCAACTTAATAATGCTTAGCATCAATAGTTCGTACATTAAAAAAAAATCTTGTGGACTCTATATACTTTAAGAGCTGACTAGGAAGCCCGGATTCCAAGAATAGCTACGGAACATATACTTTATGAGAAATGGCCTGTTTTACAGATTAGGGTAGAGTCAAATTCTTCTTTTGCTGAACAAAATTTTACTGTTTTTCCATACCTTAGATCTATCGAACCGAGTAACAGTTATTCATTTTCATTCATTGGGAAAGGAAAGAAATTTATTTTTATGAGTCTTATTGCAAGATTTTTACCAGGCAGATCACTTTAACTTTCGTTGTTCCATACTTTTAAAAGGGCAATGTCTGTTGCAGGGAGGTAAAAGGACTGGAACAGCTGGGCATCATTTTCCTCACAATATTGCACCAAACATTTAAGAAGTGCAAAAAAAAAGTGCCCAACTTTTTAAAGAAGACTGGTCATTTCAAATGGCACTTCAATGATTTGTCAGTAAGTTTCTGATCTTGACTCTATACAAACTCTAGATGCTTCCTGGGAGAGTGAAAGAGAAAAACATTGTTGGATAAGTAACCCCAGACTGCTCTTGTGCATGTTCCAGTAGCCATATCAAGACTAATTGCCTGCTCTTTTAGCCACAGAGTGACTCTTAAAAGAGGGGTAGAGTATAAATAGACCAAACTGTCTAATAAGAGCCTGTGCACTGTCTGTGGGTAAGACACTTTAGGCCACAAATTTCAAATTAAATTAGGGATCCTCCCCATAATGTGACTGGAGCATCTGAGCGATACTCCATATGCTAAGTACCTGTTTGGAATAGGTGCTTTATGGGAGGAATACAATGCAAAAAAAATTACTTTTGTATGTACCTCTGCTTCTTTTTTGTCCTGCAAAGGGACTTCAACCCCACCTAAAAAAAAACAATGCAGCAGCTCAAGGGTAACCGCTCATGGGCAGGCAGCAGCCCTACACTGCATGTTAGCATTTGAAGTTCCATCCTCTGACCTATGTGGTCCATCCTGTGCAACATACGCTATGCTCCCGGTGCACCACTGTAATATGATTAATGAGATTACCTCGTAATATTGTGCAAGGCCAGCTCATCAGCTTATGAATGCTGGGACCACATTATCAGGAGGTGGAGAGGTGGCAGAGTTATGGGAGAGAATTCCAGAATGTTGGGACTATGCGGCTGATGGTTTAAAGTGGGGTGATAGCGGGAGGGTACACTAAAGGCCAGAATCAGAGGAATGGAAATTTCACTGGGAGGTTACAGAGATTGGGAAGGGCGAGATCATGAAGGCATTTAAACACAATGATGAGGATTTTAATCGGGAGCCAATGTAGGCCAGCAAAGACAGGGGTGATGGGTGAGTGGGACATGGGTGCAGAATCGGACATGGGCAACAGTGTTTTTGATTAACTCAATTTTACAGAGGGTGGGGAATGGGAGAGCATTGGAATAGTTGAATCTGGAGGTGGAAAAGGTGTGACTGAGGGTTTCATAGAATTACATTGAATGTACAGCACAGAAACAGGCCATTCGGTGTTTATGCTCCACACTAATCTCCTCCCTCTCTACTTCACCTAACACCATCAGCATATCCTCTATTCCTTTCTCACTCATGTGTTTATCTAGCTTCCCATTAAATGCATCTATGCTCAACTACTCCTTGTGGTAGTGAGTTTCACATTCTAACCACTCTCTGGGTAAAAAAGTTTCTCCTGAATTCCCTATTGGATTTATTAGTGACTATCTTATAAGTATGGGCCCTAGTTCTGGTCTAATCAAGGTTCTGTACAAATTTAACATAACTTCTCTGCTTTTCAATTCTATCCCTCTAGAAGTGAACCCCAGTGCTTGGTTTGCCTTTTTTTATGACCTTTTAAAATCTGCGTCGCTACTTTTAAGATGTGGAGATGCGCGGTGATGGACTGGGGTTGACAATTGTAAACAATTTTACAACACCAAGTTATAGTCCAGCAACTTTATTTTAAATTCACAAGCTTTTGGAGGCTTCCTCCTTCCCCAGTCAAGTTTTCCAACAACGTTCACCTGAGGAAGGAGGAAGCCTCCGAAAGCTTGTGAATTTAAAATAAAATTGCTGGACTATAACTTGGTGTTGTAAAATTGTTTACAATCGCTACTTTTAGTGATTTGTGTATCTGTACCCCAGATCCCTCTGCTCCTCTAAAGGAGCAGCAGATGGGCTGAGGTAGGGGGGAAGATGAGGGCAACATTGAAGAGTGGAGGTAGACAGTCTTTGTGATGGAGTGGATATGGGATTGGAAGTCAAGCTTGAGGTTGAATAGAATACCGAGATTGTGCACAGTCTAGTTCAGCCTGAGACAGTAGCTGGGGAGGAGGATGGAGTCACAAGTTAGCCAATGGAGTTTATGGTGGGGGTTAAAGACAATGGTTTCAGTCTTCCCAATATCTAACTGGAGGAAATTATGGCTCATCCAAGACTGGATGTAGTCTGACATCACAGAGGCAGTCTCTGTTGTCTTCCTAAAACAGAAATTAGGTCTCTTGCATATATAAATAAATGGCCGAACGCCTGCTTTAGGTCCCCTCACAGAAGTTGGATTGCAATGAGCAAGGGAGGCCTGGCCAGCTCCAGATTCTACAGTGGCCGCCAACTAAAGGTAACTTTATTTCTCCTTCATAAAGGCTGAACCGCCACCGGTCTTTAACCTCTCATGGGTATTATGTGCTATTTTACTCTACAGAGACATTTAAAAATAAAACTCAGTTTGTGCTTGTTGGTGTGAGAGAGACAAGTTGGGGGTTTGGAGACAGGGTCAAATTCACTAATTGAAATTTAACACCTCAAACCTCTGGAGTACAGATAAAAGATCTCTAAAAGCACTTAGTGAGGTACGTGTACAATTGTAAACAATTTTACAACACCAAGTTATAGTCCAGCAATTTTATTTTAAATTCACAAGCTTTCGGAGATTCTCTCCTTCCTCATTTACCTGAGGAAGGAGAGAATCTCCGAAAGCTTGTGAATTTAAAATAAAATTGCTGGACTATAACTTGGTGTTGTAAAATTGTTTACAATTGTCAACCCCAGTCCATCACCGGCATCTCCACATCACGTGTACAATGACAATGGAGTTTTACGACCAGTTGACATTAGATTGAACCTTGACCAAACCATAAGAAGCTATTCACAATTCATTGCATTGGTAAAACTAGGACATTTAAATCTTAACTTTTAAATTTCAAAAAATCTCTACAAACTCTAGCCGATCGCATTAAATCATTACATTTTTTGCGGCACTGTTCCGCTGTCCATGGCGTGGTCCTGTTAGCGCTCAGAACCTGCGCCACCTCCTTCCACACTAACATGCTGACTTTCCATGGCGCCCTACACATCTCCTCCCTAGAAGCTGCCGACGCCTCACCTGCACCTCATTGAGGAGTGTGGGGAGGTCTTTGTCACAAAATTTGTTACACCTCTTCTTCTCATTAATCTTTTGCTTCTCCATATTTTTTTCTGTGAGTAAGTGCAAAAACAATTCAAATGCCTTTGCAAAAACAGTACATTTTATTTTGCACTCCTTTTTAAAGACTGTGGGGTTAAATTGGACAAGGTCAATAATCAGGCCCAGTGCTCCTGCACAGTCAGGCCGAGACATTCGTCCGGCCTGAACACTTACCTTCAAGCAGCGTTAAAAACTGGGCCTGACACGGGGATTCAAGGAAATGCACACTTTCCACCAGCAGGGGGAGCCTGAATCTCTTAAAGGGAGGAAGTCTCTTAAAATCTCTTAAAGGTAGCCGGTACCTGTTATTTTCTGAAAATAACAGTTTGCTGTCTGCATTGAATCTGAACAGAGATCAGGCATCACACATGTAAAACAAAGATGCAGGTCCCGTCACTATGTTTACAAACTGATGAGTTTAGTTAAAACATTGAATAAAGGTTGCGCACTACTAAATCCCACATCCTCCAATCTGCATGCGTGATCTCACCAATCTGCCGATCTGAGTTTGTACCAGGCCTGCGAGAGTGCGTGCACCAAGATTCTCTGCTGATGCACTAGAGGCCTTGGTGCAAGAGGTGGACAGAAGGAGGGACATCCTATATCAGCAGTGGGGGCAAGAGGCCCTCCAGACAAATGCTCAAAAGGCAGTGGGAGGCAGCAGGGGACGAAGTCAATGCCAGGTGCATAGCACTACGAACACTGATGTAGTGCAAGAAGAAGTTCAATGCTTTTACATGAGTGGTCAAGGTGAGTGAGGTCAACTGTCAAGTGGCACCTTCTACTAACTGCACGCATCCATTGCTCCAAGCACTACACCCCCCATCACCCACAAACCAACAAACTCTTTCCATCAGTACTCAACTCTTCCAATCAGATGCTTCCTCTCATCCTTACACATTACCACTGTTGCAAGCTGCCCACCCTCAACTCAGAGGCCACACACACTGGCAGCTATTCAACCATGACAGGCACATCTCCCAGACACATGTCCTGCTTTCTTGCAGGAGAAGGTGGCGTATAACAGGAGTCAGCGAGTGGCAGTGGCATTTACCCCCTCAAGCCTGTTCCGCCATTCAATGAGATCATGGTTGACCTGTGATCTAACTCCATATACCTGCCTTAGCCCCATATCCCTTAATAACCTTGGTTCACAGAAATCTATCAATCTCAGATTTAAAATTCACAAGTGAGCTAGCATCAACTGCCGTCTGCAGAAGACCGTTCCAAATGTCTCCCACCCTTTGCGTGTAGAAGCGTTTCCTAACTTCACTCCTGCACGTCCTGGCTCTAAATGTTAGGCTATGTCCCCGTGTCCTAGTATTCAAGTATAGGAGACCTCCAAAAACAGTTACAAATGTCTCGGCAGCCAGAGCAATAATCCAGCCACTAACCTGTAAATCCTGCATGGTCCCTTTAAATAGCACTGGTGGGGGGACCTCTAGGCACTCTAAGACATGTTCAGATGGTTGCGGTTAAGACTGTGCGTTGAGTGGAGCTTTAAGTCCCAAAATGGTGTCTATCACTTTAAATCAGCGTTGCACACTGATTGTATCTATTTTCTCCTTACTTTACATGCTGCTGGCGTTCGTTTTTTGCTCATGCGCTAATACCTATACCAAGATGGCGTCCGCTGCACATCACGCTAGAAACGTGTGTGCGCAGCCAAGACACCATCTTGGCATTTCGAGAGGCCGTGCAGCACCGAAACAATGGGCGTTGACAGCCCAATTTCTGGCCCTGTTTATTTAATTTTCCTCTGCTTTTTATAAACTGATCATTTAACTTTGGCTGTTAAGAAAAAGTTTTAAATTTTTAAAATTACAATTACATACAGAATACTAACTTTCAATGAGAAGACTGCTTACCTCTTTGAGCCCGTGGTAAGTAATTTCGTGAATTTAAATCGAAGGAGTGGCGGTGACCGTTGATTCGTCGCTCTGAGTGATTTCCGGCCCATATGGGGCTCAGCCCTAATTAAAATACTTTTGAGGACCTTACTGAGTTTTACACACAACACTTGTACAGGTATCAAGTGCTACAAGTGCTTCTGATGTGCATTATGCTATGCAGTGCACACCAAGCATTTTGGAGAACTTAGACCTCAGGCTCGGGCACCATGTAATATAGGGCACTCATCCCCGAATCAGTGTAATACAGTGTAGTGCATTAGCAGTTCCATAGGTTACTGAAACAAAGTTACATACAATTACACAGGGTGTACAGCAAAGAAACAGGCCATTCGGCCCAACAGTTCTATGCCGGTGATTATGCTCCACATGAGCCTCCTCCCACCCCTCTTCATCTAACCCTATCAACACAACCTCTATTCCTTTCTCCCTCATGTGTTGTCATTAATTTTTCTCTATTTTTAAAATTTTAAAGGGATATACTCAGTTAGTGCATGATTGATGCTCTAACCATAGATAGAACCCTCATTACAGTCTCCTGGAAATCGCTTGGATTATCCCTAATGCTAACAAATCACATTGACTTTGTAATCACTGCTTTTAGGTCAGGTTTTGAATGTTGATGCAGTGCCACATAAATAAATGTTTGCACAACCTTTATCATGTGACATTCTAAGATGTTCTGTAAAGACATCTTTGTCTAACTGTACTTTATATTAAAATAAATGGAAGCTGTTGGGAAAAGTACCTTCATTCTTGGAGGCTCACTCAGACCATGAAGAAAAACAACCCCAAGCAACGTGGCCATTAGTTTGAAAGACCTGCCTGTTCCTTGGCCCAACTAATTCCCAGAAACCGAGACCAAAAAAGCTGCCTCAACCCCTTGACAAGCAATGCTCCTAGTGCAAACACAGTTTTGCTAAGACATCTGGATTACCAATGCACTCTTTCTGCAAGCGTCATGCAATCAAAATGTACAATGGCTTCCGAAAATGTATGTATGAATGTACACTTTCATAAAATGCATATGTAACATACAACTTTCAGAATTCAATAAAAAAGTGACTTTGTGATTGTGAAAGTAACTCACATACAACTTAAAATTATATTTTATTTTTACAGGTTGGTACATATTTTGATACCTCTTATCCATCCACCGTCAAAGATAAAGATGGCTGACTAACAAAATATGATTGGGGTGCAGCACAATCATAGTACAAAAGGTACAATTTAAGTTTGTAAACCAAATTAGGTTCTACAGTGTCTATTGGCCAATAACGTAAATCTGAAACAAAGTGGTACCAGACAGAAGCAGCAAAAAATACAGCAACGAATTGGATGCTATGTTTGTGATGTATATGTGAGTTCTTTTCAATTTGCAAGCAATACATGCTTCAGCACAGCCATTGGGAGAAATAAGCATTCAAGTCACTTACCAGTATTACTGATAGGGAGAATATCTTCAACAGGAAAAAGAAAGCTGCTGGAAATGAAAATAGCAAAAAGCTTTGCATTTAAGTGCAGTGCAGCAAATGCTAACCAGGAAGCAATTGTTCAGTTCAAGCCAAGATAAACCCATTTTGTAAAAGATATGTGCAGTTATGGTTTATTTATCTCAGTATCTTCAAGCATAAGGAAATCTAAATCCAAGAAGTTCACAGTAACCAGGAAGTGTTGCTCTGCAAAGATTGCTTATTTTCATTCCTGCACTGTTTGTCCTGAGTACAATTCAATCATGTGCAACACTACTCTGCTCCAAGTGATTCATTTTGAGTTGGGAGGAATCGTTATTTGCAGAACAATTTGGATTTTACTTCATGGGATCCACTGGGAACATTATTATTTAAGCAGAAAACCACAAAACATTTTGTGAAATAAATTAAAAAATACTCTGTAAATTAAATTGTAGAACAATATGCGATATATTAGATAATTACTGTACGTAATTATCTAATATACCGCATATTGTTCTACAATCGCATATTGTTCTACAATAACATCACAGCATTTACAGCTAAATTAAATTCCTACTATAACTTATTAAACACATTTCTGTAGTAAAAATGTCACACATATCCATATAATCAGCACTGACATTCTTTGGAAATATCACATTCAGCAAACTGCAGGAGCTGGAAAATCTCCAGCTAGTCTTTTTCTCAGTTGTGCACGTGACTGCATGCTGTCGCAATCTCGATCTAACAATCTCTCTTAATTTTCATCATTCTCTGAAATAACTAAGTTTTGCTTTAGTTGAGTGCGAAAATGCAGTTCTGAAGGATTAAATGACTGTTTATTAAACTTATTATATTTGAGTGGAATTGTGCTATAAAATATGCAGTATTCTTACTAATGCCTTAGGGTACAATTCGGATGCTTGGAAATCAGGGGTTTTTTGAACAATATTTTTCCTTCTTTTTTGTCAGCTTGTGTCCTGAAGGTAAGGTCAGACCTACTAAAGTGATCCTGCTTATTAATTTCAGTTGAATCAGTGGGGTTTTGGCATCTCTGTTGCAGAAAGATCTTACAGCGATCATTCTAAGTTTTGTAAATGACTGAAAACATTATGTGAATGTGATACTGCAACTTAAAAGGAACACTGGTGTCTGACAGTACAATTACCAGGTTAAGAAATACAAGAATGCAGGTAAATGCACGTCTAACTAAATCTGCTTAAACTTTGTCCTCTCCCCTCTGCACCCCCACTTCCGCCCCCTTCTCCATTAAGGCAACACTGCCTCTTCAAAGTAAACATATTTCAGAAACTGAATTACTGGTCATTGTTTTCATAACTCATCTCTGCATCTATTCCATTGAAAAACCAACAAGCGCATCTGAGGGGAATAAAAAGGCATTTTGTCCCAAACAATATAACCTACCCAATCCTTTCATTTTCAATGCAAGAAAAAAGTGACAACAACCATTTGTATTTATATAGTGCCTTTGACATAGTGCTTATAGAGGCAGAGTGGTCAAGGAATGGAATATAGGGCTAAGATAGCTGAAGGTTCTGCAAGTAATGGTTGAGTCGGGGGGTGCGAATGAACAGGAGGCCAGAGTTAGAGGACCAGAGAGCAAAGGCTGGAGTAGATTACAGAGGTAGGGTCAGATGGGGCCATAGAGGAACTTGAAGAGGACAGTGAGAATTTTAAATTTGATATGTTGGGGAACAGGGAACTAATGCACATCAGTAAGGATGAGGGTTGATGGGAGGCCGGCAAGGAGGATGTTGAAGAAATTGAGTATAGATACGATGTTATGTGTAAGGGATTGGGTGTAGATGGGATGGAAGGAGCAGGAAGATAGTCTCATGGAAGAGATAATCTTGGAGAAGGGAGAGGCGGGTGGGAGAGGAGTTGCAGAGTGATAGGGGTCAGGGTTAGAGTAAAGAGTAAACAGAGGTCTCGGATCTTCAAACTTAACTGTGACTTATTAGTTTAATAGCTGGAGCTATTTGAAAGAGCGTTTAAGGACTATTCCTTCCCCATATGCACCTGAAGATGCAGAAAATTGGAAGGGGTCCAGGGAATAAGATCGAGGCATCAGTTAACAGAAAATGAATGGCATGAGTTATTAAGACAGACTCTTGGGTAAGACCACTTGCAGCAAAGTTTGCACGGACCAACTTAAGATTATACATTGTACTGAGTACCGCCCTCACAAGGCCCACAAATTCTACCCCTCCATATCAGCTGTTTGCTAGACTGGCTGTGCCCAAGAAGGATATCTTGCTAATGTATATTGGTCATGCCCTGAGTTCAGTTATATTGGACAGTGGTTCAGGAGACCACAAGGACCATGACAGGCCTCACAATTCTGCAGGAACCAGACCAATGCTTGCTGGATTTTTACATTGGGAAGTGAAAGATCCCATAGCATACAAATTAGAATACCTCTCACTGATGGTGCAAGAAGGTACAGTGTAAACTAACAATGTGGCTGAATTATCTATAGTGTGTATCCAAATTTTAATTGGAGATGCTTGGCCTTCACCTGTAATTGGAGAAATACCAATGTAAGGATTTTGGACATTGGGTCAAACCCCATTTTACTCATTTGAGCGACTGGATAATTCAGTATAAAGGGCTAACCAGTCCCTTTAAAAATTTGAACATTCACTTGGATAGTACATTTACAGTACATTTGAAAGCGAGGGTTAACTTGCACTGGACATTACAATATAATGTACAATTGCAAAACAGCAAAGTGCAGACCGTTTAAATTGGACAGTTGAACAACAGTTTAACACTGCAGGTGCAATACAGTACAGAAACTGTAGACAGATTGCGACTTTCAATAACAACTGATAAGGAGAAGCTTCCAGAAGGTTTTCGATGTTAACAACAGCGAAGGACAAAGAACTGATAGGACACCTGGTTTTGCGTAGAGGGGAGGATATAAAGGGTTCATACGGTCCGTGAGTGGTCCAACTAGCCATCCATCTTAATGCTATGGACAAATTGGGCCTTCTTGTAACTTAGTTCACACCCATTTGCTCAGAAGCAGATAAAGATAAGACATCGTAGCAGCCAAAACAACAGACAACAGCGGAGAAACTGGAAGAAGCTTCAAGAGTTAACGACTGCAGCATAATTTCCTCCAAAGGGCCTTTGGGGCTGAATTTAAAATGGAATTGCGGGTGCGTTGGGGGAGGGGGGACTGTGAAAATCGGGAAAATCCCCCCAAAAAAATATAAATTAAAAACATGACAGTCTGTCAGACACCCTTGTGCATACCCTTTGTGATGACAAATCCTTAGTCTTTCTCTTGCTACTACTTCTACGTGGTGCACCCCCTGTGGCTGCAGCAGAGGTAGTGGCAGGTTTTTTTTTTATTCGTTCAAGGGATGTGTTATCGCTGGCGAGGCCGGCATTTATTGCCCATCCCTAATTGCCCTTGAGAAGGTGGTGGTGAGCCGCCTTCTTGAATCGCTGCAGTCTGTGTGGTGAAGGTTCTCCCACAGTGCTGTTAGGAAGGGAGTTCCAGGATTTTGACCCAGCGACGATGAAGGAACGGCGATATATTTCCAAGTCGGGATGGTGTGTGACTTGGAGGGGAACATTCAGGTGGTGTTGTTCACATGTACCTGCTGCTCTTGTCCTTCTAGGTGGTAGAGGCTGCGGGTTTGGGAGGTGCTGTCGAAGAAGCCTTGGCGAGTTGCTGCAGTGCATCCTGTGGATGGTACACACTGCAGCCACAGTGCGCCGGTGGTGAAGGGAGTGTATGTTTAGGCTGGTGGATGGGGTGCCAATCAAGCGGGCTGCTTTGTCCTGGATGGTGTCAAGCTTCTTGAGTGTTGTTGGAGCTGCACTCATCCAGGCAAGTGGAGAGTATTCCATCACACTCCTGACTTGTGCCTTGTAGATGGTGGAAAGTCAGGAGGTGAGTCACTCACCGCAGAATACCCAGCCTCTGACCTGCTCTTGCAGCCACAGTATTCATGTGGCTGGTCCAGTTAAGTTTCTGGTCAATGGTGACTCCCAGGATGTTGATGGTGGGGGATTCGGTGATGGTAATGCCGTTGAATGTCAAGGTGAGGTGGTTAGATTCTCTCTTGTTGGAGATGGTCTTTGCCTGGCACTTATCTGGCGCGAATGTTACTTACCACTTATCAGCCCAAGCTTGGATTTTGTCCAAGTCTTGCTGCATGCAGGTACGGACTGCTTCATTATCTGAGGGTTGCTCATGTTCATGTCGTGACTGCTTATATGCTTTTGGCCTACACCCTCTGGGATTTGGAGCCCATGAGGGCCCCTCCAAAGACTGCTCCACCTGCACCTGTGCAGGGGCTGATTCGGTCATCTGGAAAGGAGGCAGCATTGCGGGTACTGGTTGAGAGGGGGGCAACGGGTGAGACGTAGGAGTGCTATGAGTGGCGTTCCCACTTCCATGACCCCTTTCGTCATCATCCCTCTCCTGGGCCAGGCCCACATCACTCTTACCACCCTGCTGGACAACAGTTTGGAGGACATTTGTGATGCCTTGTAAGGCCACATCTAAAGTATCGGTCAGCCTGTTTAAGGTGGCAGAACGTTGTTCACCCTGAGTCCAAATGGCCGTTGTCAGGGCTTGCATAGACTCATTTGTGAGCCGTGCTTGAAGCTCAACGGAGGCTAGCTTTCTCTCCATCGCAGACATTCCTGCACTTACCTGCAACACTATCTCAGACAGTTGTGCATGTCCCTGTGACATTATCTCAGAGATTCCCTCCTGTAGCTGTGCCACCATTTCACTAATGCAGCAGTTGAACTCCTCCATTATCTGTGCTATTGTGGAGAGTGTGCGTGGCACCTGTTCCAGTACCTCGCAAATGTGCTGCTGTCCCTCGATCATTCTCCTTTTAAAGGATGACCCCCGGGGTTCAGCATCTGCGTCCAGCTGAGCAGAGCCTGGAGAGGAGTGCGCCCACTGATGCGGACTCTCCACAGCTGCCCCTGCCACCAGTGTCAGCTTGTGCTCACTTGTGTGTGGTGACTCACCAGGTGCCAACCCAATTAACTGTCCACTAGGACCCACCGAGGTGTGAGTATCTGGGCTGATGGATGGCTCGCTAAGATATGACAGTGCGCCCTCAGAGGCCTGGAGATCCTCTGAGGAATCGCCCTGTGCCGTCACTGCGGTCGTTGAAGGGCCTGTAAGAGAACTGAAAGCAATATTAAGCATCATCACAGATGTGTCATGTTGCGATGAGCATACTGAGGTGTTTAACATGGCAATCATTGTTAACATCAATTCATGTTGTTTGTGATGAATGTTAAAATTATGTTACCAGATGTTTGCGGGGTGCCAGTCTCGGCGTCCCCGACGGACAGGCACTCAAGGGTGCAGCTGATTTGCAGGGCCTCCTCCTCCGCATCTCCGAGGACCACTATTTGTTGTGGCCCCCCTCCAGTCCTCGCCCTTTCGCGTGCATTTTGCGCTCTCTTCTCCTGGAAGGGGAGAAATTACAGACGTGTGAGTGAGTGAGGGTGAAGTGGTCAGCCGATGAATGCATTGCTTTGGATGAGGCTGACCATGAAAGAGATGCATCAGGGAATGAGTATGAGACAGAGCCATCACATTGGATCACGATTGGCGTGAGTGGTAGTGGTGGGGTGATTAATGGGGAGGTGAGGAAGTGAAGGTAATTTGAGGATGAGCCTTAAGTGGGTGTGAGGAGTGATGTGATGGAGTAGTGTTGGCAGTGCAAAATGAGTTGGGGGGGTGGGTGCGGTGATGTGGAACACGGAATGTAGGAGAATCAATCGGTGTACTCACTTTTGCTGACCTAGTTAGGTCATTGAAACGCTTCATGCACTGGACCCAGGTGCGGGAGATGTTGCTGCTGCTGGTGACCTCCTCTGCCACCTCGAGCCAGGCCTTCTTGGTGGCAGAGGCAGGGCACTTCCTTCCATCAGCAAGGTAAAACATTTCCCTCCTCTTCCTCACCCCGGCCAGTGGCTGCTGCAGTGAGGCATCATTAAACCTTGGAGCAGCCTTGCCCTTGTGCTGCTCCATTGTGTTTTTTAGTTTTTGCTGCAGCAAAAGCCTTTGGAGTAATGGCCCTTTAAATAGAGCTGCTCCAGCTGACAGCCTGTGATGTGGGTGTGCAGTGCCCCACTGCGCAGCTTTCCGACAGCAAATCCGGAAGCCTCTTTAAGGGCCACCAATTAACTTGCAATCACGTGGGAAACGGTAAGATTTTATTAGTCGGGTTACCCGCGCGTCCATTGACCCCCCCGCACCATCCCGCCGCTGTTTCAAAATCGAGCCCATTGACTCTTTTGGGTTTAATGTTTATTATTAAACTCTGTTTTGCACAAGAAAAGCCAACCCTTTTCAGAGATACTAAATACATCTTGGGGTGCTATTTTTCATGAACTAATTAACAAATTCATGTCAAATTCCTATGTGTGATATTTTAGCAAAGTCATTTACCAGGCTAACGACTTTGTTAAAATAGTGGAAGCAGGAAGTTGATGCAAAAGCCTTAATTGGTGCACTAAAATAATGCATAATTGGATTTTTCCACTACGTGTTCCACAACTGCACAACAGTCTCTTGTTCCCGTTCCTGTGAATCATTATTCTAAGAACTAGCAGCACAAAATAGAGACCAATTAGATAACATTAGAAATCATCATGCAATTAGGTTCCAGTCAGAAAGTTTCATTTCAGAGCATAAAACACATTAGCCCTGATTTTAACTCCTACGCCAGATGAGCACATGACGGGTACGGGTGTCAAAATTGTGGCAGCGTCCTGACCTCCGCGTTCAGACCACGCTCTCACCTGCCACCATTTTAACTCCTGGGTTTCAGGAGGCGTTAGAGGCAGGAGAGGGCCTCATAAATATGAAAAATTCAGGGTTCTATGATGCAGTTAAGACCCTAATGCCATTTTAACTCAGGTTCGTGTGAGTTGCATTGAGTGCCAGAGCCACTAGTGAAAATTGACGGCAAGCTGAAGGGAAGCCAGAAGAGGCCCAGAAAAATATGTAAAATTTATTTTTTCTCGGTTTTCTTGTGGGCAGGGAGTGCTCCTCTGGGCCCCACAAGGAAACCTTGAGTCTCCCCGGTTTCAGGTTTCTCCCCCCCGCCCCCCCACCAACTCCGGACCTTTTCCTCAACACTTACCTTATGTCGGGGACCGTTCCCCACAGGTACCAGGTGGCGGCCTCCTACTGTCCGGAATTCTGCTCTCGCCTGCTGGTCATGTAGCCATTTCTGCCGAGTTGGGGTAGGGGCTTCAGAGCCAACATTTAAATGAGACCCAATAGTTAAAATCTCTCTAGGCCTCATGCAAAGCCATAATGCAAGCCTGCTGCTCGCTCCAGTCCCCTTACTCATGTCTGATTTAAAATTGGATCTATTATACTAGAACTGAGTACTTTCAAAAAACCTATCAGCAACATTACAAATTTTAAAAGCACAGCGCAGTTAAAGGCAAATATACAGATCCCTCACAATCATTTTCAGCACTCTGATAAGTATCAGTCTTAAAACTTTTAATCAGAAACAATGAAAAATACTTGCTCCAAAATGTTTTCGAAAAGGGGTTGGTCATTATTGGTTTTGCATATTATTTATAAGTGTGTTTCTTACCATTCTTCTCTCTTTTTTGTGAATGGCACAGACTAGCATTGTGAAAGGGAAGCCTATAGACTTTGGCCTTAAGCATCATTGTTTAATGCACTGCTCCTGTGCCACACTCTGGGTTGCAGACAGAATGGAGAGCAGGAAGTTTACAATCTGCTTAAATAGGTGAGGACTCAAGGTGAGTGTACAAAGCATTTACCTCCTGTCCATCTTCTTTACAACTATCTTTGAGGAGGACTTCATTCATCCAGCACGGCATTATGATATTGGAGTTTTCAGAGCAGTCTGCTCTGGGCTTTGCCAGAATCCAGGTCTGCCTCCCCTTCCACTCCACTCATTTAGTTTTATACTGTCATTTAGAATTTTGTGAATGTATCTTTGGTTTGTGGTCCATGGTTTAACAATTTTTAAGCAGAATATTCAGTAAAGTCACCTCATATTTATTATTCTTTTTACATTTCAAGTGAATACAGTTCCACGAGGCTCATGATATTTACTCTGATTCTGTTTGTCTTGTACTTAGTTGAGTTGTGCAACAGAAAGCACAGAGATTTCAAAATTACAAAAAACAATCACACTGTTTTAAATCTAAGAGAAGGAGAATTGTAAACAATTTTACAACACCAAGTTATAGTCCAACGATTTTATTTGAAATCTACAAGCTTTCGGAGGCTTCCTCCTTCCTCAGGTAAATGTCAGGAACTCCTCGAAGCCTACGCATTAGGCTTCGAGGAGTTCCTGACATTTACCTGAGGAAGGAGGAAGCCTCCGAAAGCTTGTAGATTTCAAATAAAATCGTTGGACTATAACTTGGTGTTGTAAAATTGTTTACAATTGTCAACCCCAGTCCATCACCGGCATCTCCACATCATTAAGAGAAGGAGAGGGAGAGTAGCAGATTTAAAAGCAAGGAATAACCTGTTGGAAAATAACAGTATCAGCAATAAAGCAATTTCTAATCCTATGCACTGCTTGTATTGTTAACATTTGAGATAGGCTGTAAGTGAGAAAGGTGTCAGTGTTAGCACTTGTTTGCTTTGTACACTTGGATCAGAAGATATTCTAAGAAGATGAAACAACAGTATGTCACTTCAGATCCACAGGAAATCAATGTTAATTTCATTTTCACTAATCTGTTAACTCCTGCAGTGGTGATCAAAAAAAAATCTATACCTGAGGATAGTCACATGTTCTAGAAGTAACAAAAGGGGTACTGGCAATGGAGTGAAATGGGGGGAGGGGCAGGCTTGATTTCTATTCTAACAATGCTGTGTTGGCTGTGGAGGAACATTTGAGGTGCGCCCGATTTTATAACAGTTGCTGTGCAAATATCACAATATGTTTTTTTTTCT
The DNA here is from genome assembly GCF_035084215.1 of Heptranchias perlo. NCBI lineage: Eukaryota > Metazoa > Chordata > Chondrichthyes > Hexanchiformes > Hexanchidae > Heptranchias > Heptranchias perlo. The sequence continues at coordinate 49,080,294 of NC_090338.1, forward strand.
CACTCTTAAGGTTATTTTTTTGAAATTAAGTAAAAATATTGGCAATCACAATCAATGATGTGAATGCATCTTTGCATTACTGGTCGTGTTATTGTAAATTTCTCATTTTTATACATTGGTAAATTATTTTCCAACATCATATACAAGGTGATAATGTCCGTTTGAACAATGAGAAATAGCAAATCTATTGAAATAGAAAACAAGTGATAGTATAAGTGATAAAATCTAGACTCACACATGGAGAATGGGCAGTGATGCCTGTTACTAAAATGACTAAGATATGCTCAAATGTACCAGCAGAAAACTGAATTTAAACACAAGGGTGGTCTGAAGATCGCTGCTACCTTTTCAGCATTCAGTGTACCTAACAAAAAAACTACGGAGGTGACTTACCACCAAGTTTCTCCCACTCATCTGCCGTAACTTCAGCAGAGGAACAGCAGAAATCCTGGAAAAAGATAGCAAATGCCATTTACATAGTTTTTCCAGGGTTCCTGCGGCTCTTCCGCTGAAATGACAGTGAGTGAGCAGGAGAATCCGCGTGGAAATCCACTCCCTGTGTTTTTATTAAGCACAGCAGTTTCCCTTTTTTTGTACTCAGCCGTTTGTCTACCACCTCCTTCAATGCTCACAGCAGGATAGAAAAAATGCTGGACTGCATGTGCACCGTCATTTTTAGAAAGCAGCCCAATGAGAACCAAAAGTGATTCAGATTGGGAAAGAATTAAGGACCAAATTGATAAGGTTCAATTTCATAATTTTAAGTTTTGAGTTCTGTTCACTCCTAGTTAATATACTTCCTGTCATATGAAGTGAATATACTTCTCATGTCTTCTAATACCGAAGATCCTACAGTATAGCGAGCTATAGAAAACACTGGAGTTTAGCCAGTGAGTTGATCAGCACTTTAGCAGCTCTGGTGAGTCTGTCACCACTTCCACCTACATAGATATTAAGACATAGCTTCCTAATGCGGAGCTCACGTATAGGATTTTCCTTCTTTTCACTCTGACGATGGAATTTGCGCTGAACAGCGAACGGCACCCGCCGCTCGTTAGATTTAAACTTAGCCACAAACTGTCCACGGGCTTCTGGGTGCCAATTTGCTGCAACGGGGAACTGATAAAAGTGCAGCGTCCTCCATAGGGCATCTGTCAGCTATATGAATGAGGCAAGAAACTGTCAGATTGAAGCATCCTTGACAAGCCACGCAGAGTGAGAACTAGGAAGTGAAAGTTACAACAGTAAATTCAATGTAAAATCAGCTAGAGAAAGCCAAAAAAAGGTAAGAAATATTTAATTAAAAGCCAGAGATAAAAAAAGACAGAAAGAAAAAGTTAAAAGTATATATTTTTTAAAATGTCCATCAACAATTAAAATCACAAGGAATGAGACTCCACATTTTTAAAAGTTAATTTTCAGTACCAGAGAGGTTGTTTGGCAGGCATTAAGACTTATCACGCCGTTAAAAGTTAGTTTAAACCTAAAAAACTGAGCGTACTTTTGTCTGCGTGGGTTAGCTTGTTTCCAGCTGGGCAGGAGAGCAACTTCACGCTAGTCCATTCATTCTAACGAGAATCCAGCTGGTCAGCTGTCCTTCCCGCACGGCTTTCGGAGGAGCAGGGCATCTCGTAGAGCAACTTCCCGATTTCCGGGTTTGACTGTGCATGTGTGCATCTGGTACATCTGATGTACCAGATGCACAGAAATAATGCTGTTAGCCTTACCGTTATTTTATGAGCAAATTCCGGGCTATTGTTTATTTTTGTATATAATCTATAATATAATAAAAATTCATTTAAGGTCTCATTTACACTGCATCTTTGCATGTTAAAATTGTACTGTAAATCAGATTGGGCCCTGATTCCAGATTTACACTACAGCTTCTTAGTGTCCCTGAAAAGTGAATCTGCTTCACACCAACATTATAATTATAATGAAAATGCAGCCTTAGTCGACATAACAACAGGGATTAGACGGAGATGACTGCATCAAGAATTTAACATCTTTGCTGCCTCATAAACAGTGACTAGTTTGTTCACCTGATCCAAAACTAGTTATTGTTATAATGCACCTGTTTACTATCTACTCTTAACCTGAAATGATTCAGCAGGGAAAAAAAAATTGAATTCAGGTTCTAAACAGACAGTTTGTACTGAACTATTCAGAAAGTTTAATTAAACCTGTTGTCACTGCAGCATCTTCTTCAAATAAAGCAATCTAGGTGCTGACAGGTAGCTGCATAACAATCAGCTAATGATTAAGTTTTTAACACAACAAGAGATTCAACCTGCTGGTTTCAAGTGCCATCACGGTTTCATTGAAATCATAAAAGATATCAATTTGCAGTACATTAGGATACTTTTCTATAGCATGCTGCAAGACTTTTAAATTAAGCAACTTAGACAAAATTTGATAATTCTCTATTTGTAGGTTGGAGCATTCTGCCTATTTATTTCAGAATGTTTTACTCTTTAGAGAAAAGATAAATTAAGTTGTAAACATATGTGCTTCTGAACGAATTGCCAAGCTAAGTGCTACTGACTAGACAATAATCAGAACTGGCTCCATGTGCTCTGGTTCGAGAGTCAAATTGTAAAGAATTAACCGATAAATGTAAATCCTATTGTTCTCTAGAGTCGGCCAGTCTAATGCTATCTAATAACATTGCTAACAAAGATTGTTTTTCTCTTACTATCAGAAAACCAAACTGACTGCAGACTTAACTAGGGCATTCAAATGATCGTTTACTTACAATCTGGCTTGCAAAGTAAATCATTTTGATGAGACACAGTTTACTTGGAATGTGTCTTCTGATTATTAAATATAGGAGAATGCAGTGATGTGACTGGTTACATAATGGGCTCAATTTTAAAATGGAATTGCGGGTGCATTGGGGGCTGCGAAATGGCGGAAAGCCCGAGCAGGTTCGGAAGCAGGATCCAGCCCGCTGACTTCCGGGGTTGCCACAGACGCACCTATGTACGCGCGCTTCACGAATCTAGAAGTCCCGGAGGCAATTAAAGTTGGCGGGACGATAGTTAAACCACTTATTAACATCGTTGATCTTGCTTAAGTCATTAATTTTTTGGAGATTGAGGCAGGGGTGTGATTTTAATTCAACCTCAGTGTGTTTCCCGTGCTGTGGGAAACACTCCATGTTCAAGGAGACGTGTTTCAGGCAGCAGCCAGTTGGATATTTAAATGCCTGTTTGACAGATGGGGATAAAAGATGAGTTATTGCAGCAGGGAACTCAGGTGTACAATTGAACAAACTTTTGGCTGGGAGATCTTTGTGTTTAGACTGAAAATTCTTGGTTGACACTCAGAATTCTTCTGTTTACGCATATTTACCAAATTTTGGATCCCCTCAAACTGACATCATCAGGATGGGGGGGCGCCATGGCTGCATTCATCACTACATCCGAGGACGAGCAACATCACCATCCTCGCCAGGCACTTCCGCCACTTGGAGCTCCACAACATAGTACTGCGCCACAGGGACCTGCACAAGAGCAGAGAGGGGAACAACAGAGGGACCGATGTGGCAGGAGGCACTACCCTCATCAGAGGGTTCACAGACCGCGGCTCAGCTTCCAGGAACTCTATGAGGAGCAGTGCATATGGAGGCTGAGAGTTAGTCGCCAAATGGTCAAAGACATCTGCAGCCTCCTTCATGCTGAGTTGCTCCCGGCTGGGCCTGGTGGCACCTCATTAACCGTCACTGTTAAAGACACCACTGCCCTCAACTTCTTTGCCTCTGGATCATTCCAGGATGCCATCGGTGACATCGCCGGGGTCTCTCTGTCGTCTGCACACAAGTGCATAAGGCAGGTCACCGACAACTTGTTTCGCAGAGCTTCGCAGTACGTCAGCCAGACGGACAGGGCAGTGGGATTCCACTCTGTGGCTGGCTTTCCACGGGTACAGGGTGCAATAGCAATGCGAGCACCTCCACACGAGCCAGGTCTGTTCATCAACAGAAAGGGGTATCACTTCATCAACACTCAGCTCGTTTGTGACCACCGCAAAAGATTCCTTCACGTGTGCGCCAGATTCCCTGGCAGCTGCCATGATTCCTCCATTCTGAGGGAATCCAACATCCCAGGGCTCTTACATGCACTGAACACCCTTAAGGGTTGGTTCCTCGGGGACAAGGGATACCCCCTGCACACGTGGCTCATGACACCTCTGAGGAACCCCATCACCGAGCAACAGCATCGATACAATGACAGCCACATCGCCACCAGGTCTACAATTCAACATGCTATAGGGCTGCTCAAGATGCGATTTAGGTGCCTTGATCGTTCTGGAGGAGCGCTTCAAAATGCACCAGACGGAATGGGACGCATTATAGTCGTGTGTTATGTCCTGCACTACATGGCACATCGAAAAGGGGTGCTGCTTGAGGAGGCCTCATCCACATCTGCTAGCCACATTGAGGAGGAGCAGGCAGAGGAGGAGGCGGAGGAGGAGGAGGAGAAGGACAAACCCATGGCCAAAGCAATGGCTCACCTGGCTGCTCGTAAAGCCAGGGAGTCACTCATATGTGAACGGTTCTCCTAACATCAGAAAGTGTGAAGAATCCAGTCCTCAGACCACCTGGAAAGAGCAGCGCCAACATCAGCACCCCCCCACTCCCTGCACAAAACAGTCCTGCAACTACACATACACCCACTGTAAAGTGACCCAATGGGTGGCATCAAGTGTCGCCGTTCATGGTGAAGCTCATGAAAGGGCCCTATCACAAAAGCCAGTCAAGAATGGGCACGACGTGGCAGAAGTGGTGAGAATGATAACATTTAATGTGAATACAACAAAAAACAAATATAAATGAAAAACATGACAGTCTTTCAGACACCCTTGTGCATACCCTTCGTGATCACTAAACCTTAGCATTTCTCTTCCTACTACTTCTACGTGGTGCATTCCCTGTGGCTGCAGCAGAAGTAGTGGCAGGTTGCTCATGTCCATGGCCTGACTGCTAAGATGCTTTCGGCCTACGCCCTCTGGGATTTGGAGCCCATGAGGGTCTCTCCAAAGACTGCTCCACCTGCACCTGTGCAGGGGCAGACTCAACCACGTGGAGAGGAGACAGCGTTGCGGGTACTGGTTGAGAGGGAAGCAACGGGTGAGATGTGGGAGCGCTTTGAGTGGCATCCCCACTTCCATGACCCATTTCGCCATCATCCCTCTCCTAGGCCAGGCCCACATCACTCCTACCACCCTGCTGGACAACAGTGTGGTGGACATGTGTCTTGCCTTTCAGGCCACTTCTAAAGTATCCGTCGGCCTGTTTAAGGCGGCAGAATGTTGTTCACCCTCAGTCCGAATGGCCGTTGTCAGGGCCTGAGTAGACTCATTTGTGAGCCTTGCTTGAAGCTGAACAGAGGCTAGCCCTCTCCCCATCACAGACATTCCTGCACTTACCTGCGACATTGTCTCAGACATTTCAGCAGTTACGTGCGACACTATCTCAGACAGTTTCTCACGGCCCTGCGACACTATCTCAGAGATTCCCTCACATAGCTGTGCCACCATTCCACTCATGCAGGAGTTGGGACTCCTCTGTCCTCTGCGCTATTGTGGAGAGTGCATATGGCACCTCTTCCAGTACCTTGCAAATGTGCTGCTTTCCCTCGATCATTCTCCTTTTAAAGAATGGCCCCCGGGATTCAATATATGCGTCCAGCTGAGCAGAGCCCGGAGAGGACTGCGCCAACCGATGCAGACTCTCCACAGCTGCCCCTGCCACCAGTGTCAGCTTGTGCTCACTTTTGTGGTGAATCTCCACCTGCCAATCCAACTAACTGATGAATAGGACCCACCGAGGTGTGAGTATCTGCGCTGGTGGATGGCTCGCTAAGATGTGACGGTTCACCCTCAGAGGCCTGGAGCTCCTGTGAGGAATCACCCTCTGCCGTCACTGCAGTCGTTGAAGGGCCTGTAAAAGAACAGAAGGCAATATTAAGCAGTATCATAGATGTGTCATGTTGTGATGAGCATACTGAGGTGTTCAACATGCCAATCACTCTCAAGATCAATTCCTATTGTGTGTGATGAATGTTAAAGTTGTGTCACCAGACGTTTGTGGGGTGCCAGTCTCGGCTTCCCCGACGGACAGGCACTCGAGGGTGCGGCTGATCTGCAGGACCTCCTGCTCCTCCTCTGTGAGGACCACTACTTGTTGTGGCCCCCCTCCAGTCCTCGCCCTTTTGCATGCATTTTGCGTTCTCTTCTCCTAGAAGGGGAGAAAGTGCATACGTGTGAGTGAGTGAGGGTGAAGTGGTCAGCCAATGAATGCATTGCTTTGGGTGAGGCTGACCGTGAAGGAGATGCATCAGAGGGTGAGTATGAGACAGAGACATCACATTGGATCAGGATTGGGGTGAGTGGTAGTAGTGGGGTCACAAATGGGGAGGTGAGGAAGTGCTGAGGAAGTGCAGGTAAGTTGAGGATGAGCCTTAAGTGGGTGTGAGCAGTGATGTGATGGAGTAGTCTTAGCAGTGCAGAATGAGTTGGGGGAGGGGGCGGTGATGTGGAACACGGAATGCAGGAAAATCAGTAAGTGTACTCACTTTTGCTGACCTAGTCAGGTCATTGAAACGCTTCCAGCACTGGACCCAGGTGCGGGAGATGTTGCTGTTGCTGGTGGCCTCCTCTGCCACCTCGAGCCAGGCCTTCTTGGTGGCAGAGGCAGGGCACTTACTTTAGTCCCCGGGGTAAAACACTTCCCTCCTCCTCCTCACCCCAGCCAGTAGCTTCTGCAGAGAGGGATCATTGAATCTTGGAGCAGCCTTGCCCCTGTGCTGCTCCATATTGTATGTTCTTGGTGTTTGCTGCAGCAAAAGCCATTGGAGCAATGGCCCTTTAAATAGAGTCACTCTAGCTGGCAGCCTGTGATGCGGGTGTGCAGTCCGCCCACTGCGCAGCTTTCGGATGGCTAACCTGGAAGCCACGTAAAGGGCCACCAATTAACTTGCAACCGCGTGGAAAACGGCAGGATTTTCGTACTCGGGATACCCGCGTGCCCATTGACCCCCCCCCCACCCCCACCGCTGCCATCTCGCCGCCCCTTCAAAATTGCGCCCATTGAGACCATTACTTCAACAATGATGCACAAAAAGTTATGTCCTAAATAAAAATGTTGAAAATAAGCTAACAATCCAGAAACTACATTGCAAAATTTTGTGCTGCCTCGGATATAACTGTGAACATTCCCTGGCAACGAATCATAGAAATTACAGCACAGAAAGAGGCCATCAGACTGGTGTCAGTGCTAGTGCCTTCCAGTCCAATTTCCCTGCCTTTCCTTCTTTATTCTTTCTTTTCAAATACTAAATCAAATTCCCTTTTAAATAATGTTATAATCTGTGCTTCAAAAGCCACTTGTGGTAAATATTCCATATGTCTTGTGTGAAAAATATTCGTCTAACTTCCACTTTCATTCTTTTAGTGAGTTTATTGTTACCAATAATACAATTATTGTTTATTTTGCTATTTATCCTTTCAAAATTTCTAATAATTTTGAAAGCCTTTATTAGATCTCTCCTTAACCTTCATTGGTTAAGTGGAAAAAAGATTTAATTTTCAAGAATTTTTTCACAGCTGTAACATTTCATTCCTGATATTATTCTAGTGAATTTTCATTGTAACCTTTCTATGGGTCTAATATCCTTCCTATAATGGGATGCTCAGACCTGCACACAATAAATCAATTGTGAGCAAAACAACCCCTTCTCCAAATTCAGTATCACTTCCAGGCAATATTTATTACCCCGAAATATAAAACCCAGAATCCTATTTATCTTTATGGCTTTTCTACCTACACTCTCACCATTAAAGATTTATGTATCTTTGCGAAATATGTAAATGCAAATCTACAAAAATAGAGATCTAGGGTTCATTTACACTACAAGTTTAGCAACTGGTGTGAAGTGGCTTTGATTTCCCACAGATGTTAAACTTGTGTCACATAAATCTGGTGTTAAGGCCTGGCCTGATTTTACAGTGACACTCTTTCCTCCAAGCAGTCTTACTGTACTCTGCTTAAGCATCAGTCATGCCCTGACTTTGGGTTCAGGCTGTATTTACCCTATAATTGTAGCATTGGTGCAAAGCGGAACTATTTTGCATGGACACTATAGCTGCAGAGTAAATGAATAGTAAGATTGAAAGACTGCAATTATTAAAGTATATTTTCTTATTCAACAGGATCTCTTCTTTAATGGCGTACATGCAAATTGAAAATATTTTGTTATTGTGAAGTAGCAGACATGTTACAAAAATACTCAGTTTCTGGAAAAGTATTGTGGAATAAAGAGTTAAAGTACTATGCTAAGCCTGAGTGTTTACTGAGAATATTACAATGTTATTTCATGGAATCAGTAATTTTCATTAGTTACATATTGGAAAGTGGCATGAAACAACTTGAAAGGATGATCCCAGTTTTGTTTCTATAATATACACATATTACAAAAAAGAAACCTAGTACACAATGTTCCACACAAAATGGGAATTAGGAAAGTTTCTATCGGTCAGTTTTTCATTTTTCAGCACTGCTCCTTCACTCCTTCTTGGATATGCCACAAACCTTTCAAGGCCTGATACAAGGCCTTGCTGGCATATGACGAAGGCCAGAAAGTTAGACATGTGACCGATTCTGCAATGGGAGTCCATCCCCCTTCTTCAACCCCAAATAAGAACATCCTCCTTTGATGCACCTTCTGTCACAGGACCTCCTGACCTGACTTCAGCATCAAAGGGAACAATGCTGCCCACATGTCTCCATTGTGCCATTGTGAATAATTAGTCAAGTTTCCTGCCACCAGCACAACTTCCCTTTTTATAGTGAGCTGCAATGTTTTAACAGCTGCTACCTCATCAGATCATACATTCCCCAGCAAGTGCACTAAAGACCAAAAGTCTCTGGGCAAGCTTTTCATGTGCCAGTAGCCCATTCATAATTAGGGGCGGGTGGGGGCGGCGGGGACGACTCAGTGGCTGGAAGTTACATGTAGTTATTCCATTGTAAACAATTTTACAACACCAAGTTATAGTCCAGCAATTTTATTTTAAATTCACAAGCTTTCAGAGGCTTCCTCCTTCGTCAGGTGAACGATGTGAAAATGAAATCCTCGAAATGAAATCGCATTTATAATTCACAGAACAATGCTTGGTGAGTACAGACAGTTTTTTCAACTGCCCGTTGCCAAGGCAATCAGTGTGCAGACAGACAGGTGTTACCTGCCAGGTCTCAGAATATACAAATCACCAAAAAAAACAACAAACAAAAAAAAACAGAGAAAAGACAGCAACTGACCCGTTATATTAAAAACAGATAACATTTGTTCGCTGGTGGGGTAACGTGTAGCGTGACATGAACCCAAGATCCCGGTTGAGGCCGTCCTCATGGGTGCGAAACTTGGCTATCAATTTCTGCTCGACGATTTTGCGCTGTCGTGTGTCTCGAAGGCCGCCTTGGAGTACGCTTACCCGAAGGTCGGTGGATGAATGTCCATGACTGCTGAAGTGTTCCCCGACTGGGAGGGAACCCTCCTGTTTGGCGATTGTTGCGCGGTGTCCGTTCATCCGTTGTCGCAGCGTCTGCATGGTCTCGCCAATGTACCATGCTCTGGGGCATCCTTTCCTGCAACGTATGAGGTAGACAACGTTGGCCGAGTCACAGGAGTATGAACCATGCACCTGGTGGGTGGTGTCCTCTCGTGTGATGGTGGTATCTGTGTCGATGATCTGGCATGTCTTGCAGAGGTTACCGTGGCAGGGTTGTGTGGTGTCGTGGACGCTGTTCTCTTGAAAGCTAGGTAATTTGCTGCGAACGATGGTCTGTTTGAGGTTGGGTGGCTGTTTAAAGGCGAGTAGTGGAGGTGTGGGGATGGCCATAGCGAGGTGTTTGTCCTCATTGATGACATGTTGAAGGCTGCGGAGAACATGGCGTAGTTTCTCCGCTCCGGGGAAGTACGGTGGATGAATGTCCACCAGGTGCATGGTTCATACTCCCGGAGCGGAGAAACTACGCCATGTTCTCCGCAGCCTTCAACATGTCATCAATGAGGACAAACACCTTGCTATGGCCATCCCCACACCTCCACTACTCGCCTTTAAACAGCCACCCAACCTCAAACAGACCATCGTTCGCAGCAAATTTCCCAGCTTTCAAGAGAACAGCGTCCACGACACCACACAACCCTGCCACAGTAACCTCTGCAAGACATGCCAGATCATCGACACAGATACCACCATCACACGAGAGGACACCACCCACCAGGTGCATGGTTCATACTCCTGTGACTCGGCCAACGTTGTCTACCTCATACGTTGCAGGAAAGGATGCCCCAGAGCATGGTACATTGGCGAGACCATGCAGACGCTGCGACAACGGATGAACGGACACCGCGCAACAATCGCCAAACAGGAGGGTTCCCTCCCAGTCGGGGAACACTTCAGCAGTCATGGACATTCATCCACCGACCTTCGGGTAAGCGTACTCCAAGGCGGCCTTCGAGACACACGACAGCGCAAAATCGTCGAGCAGAAATTGATAGCCAAGTTTCGCACCCATGAGGACGGCCTCAACCGGGATCTTGGGTTCATGTCACGCTACACGTTACCCCACCAGCGAACAAATGTTATCTGTTTTTAATATAACGGGTCAGTTGCTGTCTTTTCTCTGTTTTTTTTTGTTTGTTGTTTTTTTTGGTGATTTGTATATTCTGAGACCTGGCAGGTAACACCTGTCTGTCTGCACACTGATTGCCTTGGCAACGGGCAGTTGAAAAAACTGTCTGTAATCACCAAGCATTGTTCTGTGAATTATAAATGCGATTTCATTTCGAGGATTTCATTTTCACATCGTTCACCTGACGAAGGAGGAAGCCTCTGAAAGCTTGTGAATTTAAAATAAAAGTGCTGGACTATAACTTGGTGTTGTAAAATTGTTTACAATTGTCAACCCCAGTCCATCACCGGCATCTCCACATCGTAGTTATTCCAGTAATGCAACAAATGTTAGAAGGAAAGTGATATCTGTGTGGTTAATTGCTGGGCTTAGCTTTGACAGGTTTACTCTTACAATAAACAAGGAATTAAAACTAATGCTTGTTTTCATCAGTCCTTTCTACAATGGCAGTGACAAATTAAAGCACAATATTAATTGAATGAACCACTGCAGTGCTGATAGATTATTTTGAGGTACAACTACGACAGGAAGTGATGAAACTGTTACCTCCTGAGAGGACTCTATACTTATCTGACCTTCATAATTTCTGAATTAACTTTTTAAGTCCTTTTAAAATCTTTGTTGCCTAATAATGTTTACTGCTGTCCCGCTAAAATTATACTGAAGGTAAAATGCAGTACAGTCCTGCCCACTTATCTAGTACCCATTTATGTCGACATCCCGCTTATTTTGACCAAAAAAGTGACATCCCAATACCTTCTCTACACAATAATACGAAAGTTTACCATTTATGTCGACATCGACATAAATTCTGGCACACTTAATTTGACAGATTTTTTTAAAGTCCCTAACAGTGTTAAAGGCCTTTTATCACCACTTATGTGGACAGGCCCTTATCTTCACGTTGCAGTGAGAGTAAATCTGCTGATACAGGGAATAGGAACAACACAAAGAGCATCATTGCGAGGATGTTATTGTTGCTTTGTCTTTTGGGATCGTAATCTCTTCACCTTTGATCATCCTTTGAAAAGAGGCAGATGATGCCATCTGCCCAGAGCTCCCAATATTCTACAGGGCTCTTGCTACATTTGAGGATTGTCGAGATCACCCCCTCCCCCTTAGTAGCATTATTATTTCTCAGTTAGCGAGTAGTAGTTTCAAGTTTCGAACAAATGAAAAGATTTCTTGTAAATTTGATTTTGATATTGGTTTGAAGCAGTAAAGAGCTGCCAAATCGGTCGAGCAGATTCCGAGATAGAGAGTGTGAAAGTGAGATGTCAATTATGAATCCAGTGTAGTAAGCGCCAGAAGTTCAGGGAAGAAAACTGAAATAACACTGAAAAGGAGAGGCGAGGTGGGAAGGAAACGGAAATCTGCCGACTTGTCTCGCTTATGAATGAGAGGTGATCTCATTGAAATGTATAAAATTCTTAGGGGGCTTGACAGGGTAGATGCTGAGAGACTGTTTCCCCTGGCTGGAGAGTCTAGAACTAGGGGTCATGGTCTCAAGATAAGGGGTCGGCCATTTAGGACTGAGATGAGGGAAAATTTCTTCACTCAGAGGGTTGTGAATCTTTAGAATTCTCTACCCCAGAGGGCTGTGGATGCTCAGTCATTGAATACATTCAAGACTGAGATCGATAGATTTTTGGACACTAAGGGAATCAAGGGATATGGGGATAGGGCGGGAAAGTGGAGTTAAGGTAGAAGATCAGCCATCATCTTATTGAATGGCGGAGCAGGCTCGAGGGGCGTATGGCCTCCTCCTGCTCCTACTTATATTATGTTCTTATGTCGACAAGCTGCTTCTGTCGAAAAAAAATTAGAATGGTCCCCAACAAGCTGATTAAGTTAGGACTGTATATATATTCACGAGGGGTAATTTTGACTTTGTGCGATAGTGTAAAATGGTTGCTAGTGAATTGGCAGCTTGTTTTACATCTCAATGGAAATCAATGGAAATAAGAATCGGGAGAGGTGTAAAATGGACTGCTGATTCACTATCATCCATTTTACACTATCGCACAAAGTCAAAATTGCCCCCACTTTGTGATATATCAGCTATAACTAGTTCACATAATTAAATAGTGTTAACCACTTTTAACAAGAGTTGATATATCGAGAGCTGGTAGAACTTTATAGTAGGCAGGAGGAGTGCTTTCTATAGTACAGACTTGAACCTGCTTCACGTGCATTAGAATTGTAGGGTATCAGCAAACTAGACATTGTGCATGCAAGAGTCAAATACGATTTTCTAAATTATCAGTTTTCTCAATCCCTTCTACCCCTCCTGGGGTTCTCTTGTAATGCTCTCCCTGGCTAACACTCCACCCAAGTGTATTTTCTTCTCTCTCCAGCACCTCCCTGAGCATTCTTACATTTTCTTTTATCACTCTCTGTTGTCTGGTTGCTTTGTAATGGAATGTCCTGCTGCGGTAATAATAGGCTGCACACTACCACAAATTCCAAACACATCTCAAGTGCTGAGAGTAGATGATTAACTGATACCATAAGATGCCATTCTGGATTGGTCAGTTAGAAGTGACAATAGATTTAAATATTATTATTGATCTTTCAACATGTTCTGTGACATGAAGTTACATTTTGTGTACCACTTCTCTAGCAAAGAACCATCCAGACACAATGAGACAAATGGTCACCTTCTCTGCTATAAACTTCTATGGTTATGGTTCTATTTTTTTCTGTACAGTGTTTCTTTTGAATATTCAAAAGAATATGTTAAAAAAGGTCTCAAAGGAATTCATTTTATTAGAATTCAGAATATTTCTTTTAAAAGGTCTAAGAGGGTAGATAGTACAATTTCAAATTCTTCAGTCTTCACAAAGAAAAGTTTAAACATTTATGGGCCGGATTTTGCTCTGAGCGGCGAACGATTGGTGCCCCGGCATTCGTTAGACTTGCACTTGCCCATAGACTTTTCATGGGCTTTTGCAAGTTCCTCTCATGCGGCACTCAATCCAGTGTGGTGCCCTCTCCCGGACATCTGGGACCTGTGTGAACGGGGCAAGCTGCTGTGTATCCCCTTAGCCAATCAGATTGAAGCATGTTAATAAGCAGTGCAGAGTCAGAACCAGGAAGCGTAAGTTAGTGAATTCAATGTAAAACCAGTTACAGAAAGCAAAATAAAGAGAGGGTAAGAAATATTGAATTAAGAGAGAGATAAAAGAGACAGAAAGAGAAAGTAATAAAATATGTATTTTTTAAATGTCCAAGAACAATTAAAATGTGAAGGAATGAGACTGCACACTTGCAAAAGTAAATTTTCAGTGCAAGAAGGTTATTTGTCAGTAAATTAAGACTTACCACGTTGTTAAAAGTTTGCTTAGACTGAAAAAAAACTTGACGTACCTTTTCTTGGCGCGGTTACTTCATCTCCATCAGGGTAGAAGAGGAACTTTGCATGTTGCAGTCATTTTAACGGTGAGTCAGCCTGCGAGGTCTCCTTCCCGCGAAGCTTCTGGAGGAGCAGGGTATCTGGTAGAGCAACTTCCGGATATCCGTGTTTAACCGCCTGTGTGCAGTCACCAGAAGTTACTGTCCGATTTGCACGGAAATAACAGTAAGCGCTGTTAGGCTTGCCGATACTTTTAGAGCAAAATCCGGCCCCATGTATTTTCTTGTTCAGGCACTAGAGAAATGTTGTCCACACATAGGAATTCCATAATCTGTTAGAAAAGGTTCACACCTTTCATGTGCCTTAACAATGATGGTTATAGCTTCAGTAATACAGTCACACACAGCAGACTAAATAGTACTTTACAAAGGACACCAATGTCTGCATTGCAGCCTCAGCTGACAGAATGCCTATAGTTTATGTGTGCATTTGGAAAATGCTTGTGCCAGTTGATTTGATGACAGACTATGGATAGAAGGCTTCAATTTTACTGCTGGTCTGGTTCCTATTAAGATGTAAATTATGACAAGATTCTACAACTGCACAACTAGACACTGTTAACTCCTTAGCTGTTATGTTGTTTGTGTTCTCTAGGGGAAGGACGAACCATCCATGGCTAACTAAGGAAGTTAAAGATAGTATCAAATTGAAAGAAAAAGCAGATTAGTGGCAGGTCAGAAGATTGGACAGAATATAAAAAACAGCAAAGAATGACTAAAAGAATAATAATGAGGGAGAAAGAGTTTCTACAGGTATTTAAAAAGGAAAAGAGTAAGTAAAGTGAGCGTTGGTCCTCCAGAGAGTGAGTCTGGGGAATTAATAATGGAGAAAAAAGAAACAACGGATGAATTGAACAGATATTTTGCGTCCGTCTTCACTGTAGAGGATACAAATAACATGCCAGAATTAATTGTGAATCAAGAGGTGAAAGGGAGGGCGAAGCTTAAAACATTTACAATCACCAGGGAAAGGGTTCTGAAAAAGTATTAGAACTAAAAGTTGACAAGTCCCCAGGTCCTGACGGACTTCATCCTAGGGTCTTAAAAGAAGTGACTGCAGAGATAGTAGATGCATTGGTATTAATTTTCCAACATTCCCTAGATTCTGGAAGGGTCCCATCAGATTGGAAAACAGCAAATTTAACTCCTCTATTCAAGAAAGGAGGGAGACATAAAGCAGGAAACTACAGGCCAGTTAGCTTAACATCTGTCATTGGGAAAATGCTAGAATCTATTATTAAGGAGGTTGTAGCAGAGCACTTAGAAAATCTCAATGCAATCAGGCAGTCAACACAGCTGTGTGAAAGGGAAATCGTGTTTGACGAATTTATTAGAGTTCTTTGAGGAAGTAACAAGCAACGTGGATAAAGGGGATCCTGTGGTGTAGGGTACGGTAGCATAGTGGTTATGTTACTGGACGAGTAATCCAGAAGCCTGGACTAATAATCCAGAGTTATGAGTTCAAATCCTGCCACGGCAGCTGGGGAATTTAAATTCAATTAATTAAATAAAATCTGGACTGAAAATACTAGTATCAGTAATGGTGGCCATGAAACTATTGGATTGTCATAAAAACCCATCTGGTTCACTAATGTCCTTTAGGGAAGGAAACCTGCCATCCTTACCCAGTCTGGCCTATATGTGACTCCAGACCCACAGCAATGTGGTTAATTCTTAATTGCCCTCTGAAATAGCCCAGCAAGCCACTCAGTTGTAAAATCTCGCTAAAAAAAGTCATAATAAGAATAAAACTGGACGGACCACGAGGCATCGGACACGACAAAGGCAAACCAAGTCCCAATCAACCCTGCAAAGTCCTCCTCACTAACACTTGGGGACTTGTGCCAAAATTGGGAGAGCTGTCCCACAGATTCTTCCATTACCATCCCTGGGTATGTCCTGTCCCACCGGCAGTGCAGACCGACCAGAGGTGGCGGTACAGTAATGTATAGTCAGGAGAGAGTGGCCCTGGGAGTCCTCAACATTGACTCTGGACCCCATGAAATCTCATGGCATCAGGTCAAACATGGGCAAGGAAACCTCCTGCTGATTACCACCTACCACCCTCCCTCAGCTGATGAATCAGTTCTCCTATATGTTGAGCACCACTTGGAGGAAGCAAGGGCACAGAATGTACTCTGGGTGGGGGACTTCAATGTCCATCACCAAGAATGGCTCGATAACACCACAGCTGGCCGAGTTCTGAAGGACATAACTGCCAGACTGGGCGTGCGGCAGGTGATGAGGGAAAAACTTACTTGACCTCGTCCTCACCTATCTACCTGTCGCAAATGCATCTGTCCATGACAGATGGAGATGAAGTCCTGTCCTCGCACTGAGGACACCATCCAACGTGTCGTGTGGCACTACCACCGTGTGAAATGAGATAGATTCAGAACAGATCTAGCAGGTCAAAACTGGGCATCCATGAGGCGCTGTGGGCCATCAACAGCAGCTCTGACCCCCGAAGAGTGTAAATATTTTATTAAAAAAGTATAATCCGGATTATCCCCCTTGTTCAGGGGTTGATAGGACAATTGCCAGAGGTTGGCCTCGATAATCCAGGAGCAGCACCAGGCGTACCTAAAAATGAGGTGCCAACCTGGAGAAGCTACAACTCAGGACTACATACATGCTAAACAGCGGAAGCAACATGCTATCGACAGAACTAAGCGATTCCACAACCAACGGATCAGATCAAAGCTCTGCAGTCCTGCCACATCCACTCGTGAATGGTGGTGGACAATTAAACAACTAACGGGAGAAAGAAGCTCTGCAAACAGCCCCATCCTCAATGATGGCGGAGTCCAGCACGTGAGTGCAAAAGACAAGGCTGAAGCGTTTGCAACCATCTTCAGCCAGAAGTGCCGAGTGGATGATCCATCTCAGCCTCCTCCCGATATCCCCACCATCACAGAAGCCAGTCTTCAGCCAATTCGATTCACTCCACGTGATATCAAGAAACGGCTGAGAGCACTGGATACAGCAAAGGCTATGGGCCCCGACAACATCCCGGCTGTAGTGCTGAAGTCTTGTGCTCCAAAACTAGCTGCACCTCTAGCCAAGCTGTTCCAGTACAGCTACAACATTGGCATCTACCCGACAATGTGGAAAATTGCCCAGGTATGTCCTGTCCACAAAAAGCAGGACAAATCCAATCCAGCCAATTACCGCCACATCAGTCTACTCTCAATCATCAGCAAAGTGATTGAAGGTGTCATCGACAGTGCTATCAAGCGTCACTTACTCACCAATGGCCTGCTCACTGATGCTCAGTTTGGGTTCCTCCAGGACCACTCGGCTCCAGACCTCATTACAGCCTTGGTTCAAGCGTGGACAAAAGAGCTGAATTCCAGAGATGAGATGAGAGTGACTGCCCTTGACATCAAGGCAGCATTTGACCGAGTGTGGCACCAAGGAGCCCGAGTAAAATTGAAGTCAATGGGAATCAGGGGGAAAACTCTCCAGTGGCTGGAGTCATACCTAGCACAAAGGAAGATGGTAGTGGTTGTTGGAGGCCAATCATCTCAGCCCCTGGGCATTGCTGTAGGAGTTCCTCAGGGCAGTGTCCTAGGCCCAACCATCTTCAGCTGCTTTATCAATGACCTTCCCTCCATCATAAGGTCAGAAATGGGGATGTTCGCTGATGATTGCAAAGTGTTTAGTTCAATTCCAACCCCTCAAATAATGAAGCAGTCCGAGCCCGCATGCAGCAAGACTTGGACAACATCCAGGCGTGGGCTCATAAGTGGCAAGTAACATTCGCGCCAGACAAGTGCCAGACAATGACCATCTCCAACAAGAGAGAATCTAACCACCTCACCTTGACATTCAACAGCATTACCATCACCGAATCCCCCACCATTAACATCCTGGGGGTCACCATTGACCAGAAACTTAACTGGATCAGCCATATAAATACTGTGGCTACGAGAGCAGGTCAGAGGCTGGGTATTCTGCGGCAAGTGACTCACCTCCTGACTCCCCAAAGCCTTTCCACCATCTACAAGGCACAAGTCAGGAGTGTGATGGAATACTCTCCACTTGCTTGGATGAGTGCAGCTCCAACAACACTCAAAAAGCTCGACATCATCCAGGACAAAGCAACCCGCTTGAGTGGCACCCCATCCACCACCCTAAACATTCACTCCCTTCACTACCGGCGCACTGTGGTTGCTGTGTGTACCATCTACAGGATGCACTGCATCAACTCTCCAAGGCCCTATCCCCGTAGCCCTGCAGATTTTTTTCCTTTCCAGTACTTATCCAGTTCCCTTTTGAAAGTCACGATTGAATCTGCCTCCATCACCCCCACTGGCAATGCATTCCAAATCATAACCACTCACTGTGTGAAATAGTTTTCCTTCATGTCACCTTTGGTTCTTTTGCCAATCACCTTATATCTATGTCCTCTAGTTCTTGACCCTTCCACCAATGGGAACAGTTTCTCTCTATCTGTTCTGTCTAGGCCCTTCATGATTTTGAATACCTCTATCAAATCTCCTCTCAATCTTCTCTGTTCCAAGAAGAACAACCCCAGCTTCTCCAGTCTCTCCACGTAACTAAAGTCCCTCATCCCTGGAATCATTCTAGTAAATCTTTTCTGCACCCTCTCTAAGGCCTTCATATCTTTCCTAAAGTGCGGTGCCCAGAACTGGACACAATACTCCAGTTGTGGTCGAACTAGTGTTTTATAAAGGTTCATCATGACTTCTTTGCTTTGGTACTCTATGGCTCTATTTATAAAGCCCAGAATCCCGTATGCTTTCTTAACCGCTTTCTCAACCTGCCCTACCAATGATTTGTGCACATATACCCCCAGATCTCTCTGTTCCTATACCCCTTTTAGAATTGTGCGCTCTAATTTATATTGCCTCTCCTTGTTCTTCCTACCAAAATGTATCACTTCGCATTTTTCTGCATTAAATTTCATCTGCCACGTGTCTGCCCATTTCCCCAGCCTGTCTATATCCTCTTGAAGTCTATCACTATCCTCTTTTGTGTCATCTGCAAATTTGGAAATTGTGCCCTGTACACCCAAGTCCAAGTCATTAATATATATATCAAGAAAAGCAGTGTCCTAGTACCGACCCCTGGGAAACACCACTGTACACCTCCCTCCAGTCCGTAAAACAACTGTTCATCACTATTCTCTGGTTCCTGTTACTTAGCCAATTTTATATCCATGCTGCTACTGTCCCCTGTATGATAGTTAATATTTAGTAGAATCATCTATTATGGCCCACAGACTGTTAGTAGTTCAGGAATTATCCAGATGATAAAGTCTTCATTAATTTTTGGGCCTCGATCTCCTCTTCAAGTAAAATTGCAACATATTTCTCGTAGGAGATCCATCTAGCCTGCCCCTTCAATTTTCCCTTTCTTTGCTGTAAGATATCACTATATAATTTAATAACCATAAATCTTTTTCAAATGCCAGAGCTTAACTATTTTCTTTTTGAAATTCCTTAAAATTCCTGTTCAAACACCTGAACTAAAACTTTGTTTCATACAACAATCAACCTTTTGCTGAAGGAATGGTCTGAAATGGCCTTTTACTTTAGTTTTCCTTATCTTGAGTCGATGCTTTCTGGTTCTGGAATGGATGAAAAACACATCTGTTTTCAACTTAACAAATCCATTCACATAACGTTAAAAACTCTGTCAGCTCCCTCTCCCCGCCTCTCCCTTCCCCCTTCACAAGTGTGTTCTCAAAGGAAAAAATTTACAGGGCACACATTGATCTTTTAGCTCGGTGTTTTTATATTCTGGCATAAATCTTGGAACTCTCTGCTGAACCCTTGCCAATAACATTATCTTTTGGAGTAAAGTGATCAAAACTCTCTTTTGGTGAGAACAGAGAGGTGAAATTCAACTTCGTCAGGGGTGCAAAGTGCAAGGTAGCGGATTGGCCACCCTTTCGGTGGAAAGGAAAATCGAGCAGGTGTAGAACAGGCGGCCTATCTGCTACAGCCTGTTTTGCGCTCCTACCAAAGTTGAATTTTATCCCCCAAATCTACCACTGTAGAAAGTGAAGAGGAGAGGGCCAAGGATGGACCCATGGACTATTCCAGAGTAGATCATGTGAGCAGAGGCAGAGAAGCATTGGCAGCAATCTAAGTGTCTGTATTGAGTCATTAACCAGTCCTTCATAAAGACTCAGCACACAGAATCTGTACCGAGAGGTTCGAACCCTTATAATCTTGGTTGTCACAATTGCTCCTTCCATTCACAGGTCAAGCTTTTTAGGTTTCTTCTGATTACTTTGACCTCTGCCCTGTTCCTCCCTATCCTTCTGATTGCTCTCGATCCTTCTGACATCTTTAGCAAAAAGTGACAAACATTCAATAAAGTAAATAAGTAAAAGTCATGCTGACCCTGTGATTTGGAAACCCCTGATCACAGCTAGAGTACTGCATACGTTTCTGGTCACCACATTACAGGAAAGATATGATTGCACTAGAGAGGGTACACAGGAGATTTATGAGGATGTTGCCAGGACTGGAGAATTTTAGCTATGGGGAAAGATTGGATAGGCTGGGGTTGTTTTCTTTGGAACAAAGGAGGCAGAGGGGAGATTTAATTGAGGCATATAAAATTATGAGGGACCTAAATAGAATGGATAGGAAGGACCTATTTCCCTTAGCAGAGAGGTCAATAATCAGAGGGCATAGACTTAAAGTAATTGGTAGAAGGATTAGAAGGGAGCTGAGGAGAAATGTTTTCACCCAGAGGGTGGTGGGGGTCTGGAACTCACTGCCTGAAAGGGTGGTAGAGGCAGAAACCCTCATCACATTTAAAATGCACTTGAAGTGCTAAAGAGAAAAGACAAGGAAGCAGTGCAGGAAAGTGATTGGGGTAAGGATAACCAGATTGTGTCAGGAAGGGACAGAGCATACAAACAAAAGAGTGCACTAACAAATAGGGTCCAGGTAAGAAAAAAATGGTAATAAGAAAATAGGGCCATAGTACAAAAAAATGTTAAGACGTCTAAAAATGTTAAAAAGGCAAATCTAAAGGCACTTTATCTGAATGCACGAAGCATTCATAATAAGGTAGACAAATTAACAGCACAAATAGATGTAAACGGATACGATATAATTGCGATTATGGAGACATGGCTGCAGGGTGACCAAGGCTGAGAGCTGAATATCCAAGGGTATTCGATATTTAGGAAGGACAGGCAAAAAGGAAAAGGAGGTGGGGTGGCGTTGTTAGTAAAGGATGAAATCAGAGCAATAGTGAGAAAGGATATTAGTTCAGAAAATCAAGATGTAGAATCAGTCTAGGTGGAGTTTAGAAACACCAAGGGGCAGAAAACACTGGTGGGAGTTGTCTGTAGGCTTCCAAACAGTAGTGGTAATGTAGGGGATGGCATCAAACAGGAAAATGGAGATGCATGTAACAAGGGTACTACAGTAATCATGGGTGACTTTAATCAACGTATAGACTGGCCAAACCAAATTATCAATAATACAGTGGAGGATGAATTCCTGGAGTGTGTCCGAGATGGTTTTTTTAGACCAATACGTTGTGGAGCCAACCAGGGAACAGGCTATCCGAGATTGGGTATTGTGCAATGAGAAGGGGTTAATTAATAATCTTGTTGTGCGGGGTTCTTTGGGGAAGAGAGACCATACCATGATAGAATTCTTCATTAAGATGGAAAGTGAAATAGTTCAATCAGAAACTATGGTCCCAAATCTAAACAAAGGAAACTACGAAGGTATGAGGAGTGAGTTGGCTATGATAGATTGGGAAGCTTCATTTAAAGGCATGATGGTGGATAGGCAACGGCTAACATTTAAGGAACGAATGCATGAATTGCAACAGTTATACATCCTTTCTGGCGCAAAAACACAAAAGGAAAAGCGGCCCAACCATGGCTAACAAACGAAATTAAGGATAGTTTAGATCCAAAGAGGAGTCATAGAAAGTTGCCAGAAAAAGTAGCAAGCCTGAGGATTGGGAACAGTTTAGAATTCAGCAAAAAAGGACTGATTGATTAAGAGGGGAAAAATAGAGTATGAGAGTAAACTTGCAAGAAACATAAAAGTGGACTGTAAAAGCTTCTACAAGTATGTAAAAAGAAAAAGATTAGTGAAGACAAATGTAGGTCCCTTATAGTCAGAAACGGGAGAATTTATAATGGGGAACAAGGAAATGGCAGAGCAATTAAACAAATACTTTGGTTCTGTCTTCATGGAAGAGGATATAAATAACTTCCCAGAAATGCCAGGGATCCAAGGGTCTATTGAGAAGGAGGAATTAAAGGAAATAAGTATTAGTAAAAAAATATAGTGCTGGAGAAATTAATGGGACTGAAAGCTGATAAATCCCCAGGGCCTGATGATCTGCATTCCAGAGTAGAAAAAGAGGTAGCGATGGAAACAATGATTAGTTGTCATCTTCCAATATTCTATAGATTATGGAACAGTTCCTGCAGATTGGAGGGTGGCAAATGTAACCCCACTATTTAAAAAAAGGAGGGAGGGACAAAACAGAGAACTACAGACCGCTTAGCCTAACATCAGTAGTAGGGAAAATGCTGGAGTCTATTATAAAGGATGTGAAAACAGGACACTTAGAAAAGATCAACGGGATTAGACAAAATCAACATGGATTTATGAAAGGGAAATCGTGTTTAACAAACCTGCTGGAGTTTGTTGAGGATGTAACTCGTAGAATAGATAAGGGAGAACCAGTGGATATGGTGTATTTGGATTTTAAAAGGCCTTTGATAAAGTACCACGAAAGGGGTTAGTGTGCAAAATTAAAGCACATGGGATTGGGGGTAATACACTGGCATGGATTGAAAATTGGTTAACAGACAGGAAACAGAGAATAGGAATAAATGGGTCTTTTTCAGGGTGGCAGGCGGTGACTAGTGGAGTACCGCAAGGATCAGTGCTTGGGCCCCAGCTCTTCACAATATATCTCAATGATTTGGATGAGGGAACCAAATGTAATATTTCCAAGTTTGCTGATGATACAAAACTAGGTGGGATTGTGAGTTGTGAGGAGGATGCAAAGAGGCTTCAAGGCAATTTAGACAAGTTGAGTTAGTGGGCAAATACATAGCAGATGCAGTATAACATGGATAAATGTGAAGTTATCCACTTCGGAAGGAAAAACAGAAAGGCAAAGCATTATTTAAATGGTGATAGATTGGGAAATGTTGATGTACAAATGGACCTGAGTGCCCTTGTACACCAGTCACTGAAAGCAAACATGCAGGTGCAGTGAGCAGTTAGGAAGGCAAATGGTATGTTGGCCTTCATTGCAAAAGGATTTGAGTACAGGAGCAAGGATGTCTTACTGCAGTTATACAGTGCCTTGGTGAAACCACACCTGGAGTATTGTGTGCAGTTTTGGTCTCCTTAACTAAGAAGGGACATACTTGCCATAGAGGGAGTGCAACAAAGGTTTACCAACTGATTCCTGGGATGGCAGGACTGTCGTATGATGAGATGTTGGGTCGACTAGGCCTGTATTCACTTGAGTTTAGAAGAATGAGAGGGAATCTCTTTGAAACGTATAAAATTCTGACAGGGCTAGACAGACTGGATGCAGGGAGGATGTTTCCCCTGGCTGGGGGGTCCAGAACGAGGGGTCACAGTCTCAGGATACGGGATAGGACATTTAGGACTGAGATGAGGAGAAATTTCTTCATTGAGAGGGTGGTGAACCTGTGGAATTCTCTACCACAGAAGCTGTGGAGGCCAAGTCACTTAATATATTTAAGAAGGAGGTAGATAGATTTCTAGACACAAAAGGCATCAAGGGGTATGGGGAGAGAGCGGGAATATGGTATTGAAATAGAGGATCAGCCATGATTATATTGAATGGTGGAGCAGGCTCGAAGGGCCGAATGGCCCACTCCTGCTCCTATTTTCTATGTTTTTATGTAACTTACAAGGCTGCGGACCAAGTGCTGGAAAATGGGATTAGGCTGGATAGGTCTTTTTCGGCCGGCACAGACACGATGGGCCGAATGACCTCCTGTGCCGTAAATTTCTATGTTTCTATGATTCTAACACCAAGTGATTTTACTGAGTTGGAATGTAATCATTATAATAAACCATCAAATAGCCTGTGCTCCTCTGTTCCTGCCATCGAAGTGCTCTGTGAGTTTAACGGAGATCAGATTAATTCTCAGATTATTACCAATGATATAAATACATTTTGTTTATATACAAACACATTAAATTGTTTTGGATGGCAACTTAAAGAAGTTTCAGTGCCCCTTTAATTGTGGTCATTTCATCTCATGCTATCGTGTAATAGCACCTTGATTGTAACACTCCATATCTTCCTGCTGTTCCATTGATGGCAGGAACAGAGTAACACAGGCTATTTGATGGTTTATTATAATGATTACATTCCCACTCAATAAAATCACTTGGTGTTAGAATCATAGAAACATAGAAATTCGAAATCTATCGAAAATTAATGTCTGGGCTCTCAAGTCCCAGCCAACAGCATTGTAAAACTAATGCTGCTTTTTCCTTTTCATGCCTCTGTGATTGGTGGGAAACTGAGTATTGAAGTTTTTAGCCAAGCATTCAGAGTGTATACTATCTACATGTCTCAACCACAACAATCAGCATTTCATAATGACATTTGTGAGTTTTGTATCACTTAGATAGAAGGGAAGTTTTGGACTGTAGGAAACAGTATATTTCAAGAGGCTGAATTTGGAAATTAAGAGCCAGGTCTGGACCAAAACAATCTCAAAGTGTTAGGTGCTCAATTCAGTACTTGCACAATATATTAATAATATCTGATGATTGGGTTGGTATATATAATAAGAAGAAAAAGGCTTGCAGCCAACTGTGTAGAGGGAAGCCCAGTTAGCTTTTGGCATTGAGCCAAACCATCATGTCCTGGAAATAACTCTTCACCTGCTGTGGACAACTATATTGATAACTATGTCAGGAAAAATAGCAGTGAGGGAAATGCAAAGTTTGCTTGGCAGATGGCCAGAGAGGGAGTGATATGTATTTTGAAACACAGCCTACCAGGAGAAAAATCAAACAAGATAAACTGGCTGTCCATTCTATTCTCTTAGTATTTTTTCTCAAACTACAAAAGGAGTGATCTACTTCCGCTCACTAAGACCCAAACAATAACGTGGGACTTGGGTCTCAGAACAAAGGTAAATATAATCCTGAGTTTGGCATAGTGTATAGTATGGTTTGCATACTTTGATCAGTTACTTGTGTAGATATAGACATGTGCAAACAGATGTGCTAAAGTACCTAAAGGTTTGTAAATATCACCTGTTATCTGACAATCTCCTGTTTTTTTAAAAATAGGTTACAGTTTTCTGTCATTTGAACAAATAAATGGCATTTTTCATTGTTGAATGTTAAAGCTGTTTTATTGTTTTAGTGGTCTGTGCAGTTAAACGGAAGAGACCCTTGCAGCGAGAAGTGCAAAAACTGAAGCTTAATGCAGTTATCAAATACCTTAAATTACATAGATTTAAAACAAAGAGCACCTGCAAATTTACTTAGCCACTGTAAAATGTTCTTGTATGTAATGTGATAGTGCTTTGTGTACGACTTGAAAAGGAAAAATTTGCAAGGCTATGGGATAAAGCAGGGGAGTGGGACTCTTTTAAAGAGCCAGCACAGAGGCCGAATGGCCTCCTTCTATGCTATATGATTCTATGTTACAGATCATTCCACTGATATTTCCACTCTGTCTTTGTTTTTTTTTAATTCCTCCCTCTCCCCTTTATTCTAACTGTATTAAAATGCTTCTTCAAGTTTCATTTTTCAGTTCTGAAGAAGCACCGGGCTTGAAACATTGACTTGTCTCTTCTCTCCACAGATATCGACTGACCTGCTAGGTTTCCAGCATTTCCTGTTTTTATTTCAGATTTCCAGCATTTGCAACTTTTTACTTTGTATGTGTGGAAATTTGCTGCCTATTTGAACAACAATTCTCAGAAGACAATCTGAAGCATATCCTAGTATTATAATATCATAGTAGGTATGCCACAGGAGGCGGCCATTCGGCCCATCGTGCCTGTGCCAGCTCTTTGAAAAAGCTATCCAATTAGTCCCACTCCCCTGCTCTTTCCTCATAGCCCTGTGATTTTCTTTCCCTTCAAGTATTTATCCAATTCCCATTCGAAAGTTACTATTGAATCTGCTTCCACCACTCTTTCAGGCAGTGCATTCCAGATCATTTCAACTCGCTGCGTAAAAAAATGTTTCCTCATGTCGCCTCTGGTTCTTTTCTAAATCATCTTATATCTGTGTTCTCTGGTTACTGACCCTTCTGCCACTGAAAACAGTTTCTCCTTTATTTCTGATGCTCAAAATCCATTGGTGCTGTTGACTTTTTCAGCTCTCTATAATTATAAACTTCAGCACAATAGGAATGTTTTCTGCCAAAAATGTCAACTTTTATGTGGTACCTCTTGCAGTTAAATTGCTTATCAACACTTGCTGTCAAGGCTTATACATGAATCGAAACCAAAAAGCTACTGCATTACTAGCACAGTTAAACATGTGAACCCAATATAATGCTGCCTCTTTGCAGGATGTAGGTGTGTCAATTAAATGGTGGCTGTTATTATTTCAGTGTAAAGATATAGTGCATATTTACAGAAGTAGATGAATCAAAAGATCCTTTTCAACATGAGAATGACAGATACTATTAAAATATCTGAGTGAGACATAATTAAACACAAATTTTTTACTTCAACCTTTTTCACCAATAGAAAGGAGAGAACTTTTATATAGCACTTTATCACATCCTCAAGGAGTCCCAAAGAGCTTTATAACCAACAAATTACTTTTTAAATGCAGTCACTGTTATTTAGGTAAATGCAGCAGCCAACATGCACGTAGCAAGGTCTCACAAGTGATAAATGGCCAGTTAATCTGTTCTTGCTGGTGTTAGTTGAGGGGGAAATATTGGCAGGAACAGCAGAAGAACTTCCTGCTGCTCTTTGAAAAGTGACAAGGGATATTTTATGTCTACCCAAACAGGCAAAGACATCCTCACTTTAAAAGATCATCTGAAAGACAGCATCTCTGACAGTACAGCACTCTCTTGGTAATGCACCAACATATCAGCCTACATTAGGTGCTGAGGTCATGGAGTGGGGTTAAAACTTACAACCTTCTGACTTAGAGGAAAGAGCAGCATTAACTGAGCCATGGTAACAAAGTTCCAGGATTTTGACCTTCCAGTGATGCCTTACCTTCTCAGTGATAGCTACATCCAAAGAATGAATTTTTAAAAATCCACATTCCTCCACAAGTCACACACCATCCTTACTTGAAAATATCCTTCATCGTCGCTGGGTCAAAATCCTGCATTTCCCTACCGAACAGCATTGTGGGAGCATCTTCACTACACAGAGTACAGTGGTTCAAGAATAGTAGGCCCATAACCATCTTCTAAGGGCAAATAGGGGTGGGCAATAAATACCAGCCTCGCTAGCGAAGCCTACATTCAAAGAATTAATTTTTAAAAACTGGTGTGTGACTTGAAGGGGAATTTGGAGGTGATTGTGTTCCCATGCACCTGCTGCCTTGTCCTTCTAGGTGGTGGAGATTGTGGGTTTGGGAGGTGTTACCGAAGACTTGGTGAGTTGCTGTAGTACATTCTGTAGATAGTAGACTCTGCCACGGATATGACAGTGGTGGAGGGGTGGAGGTTTAGGTCAGTTGATGAGGTGCTGATCAAATGGACTGCTTTGTCCTGGATAGTGTTGAGCTTCTCAAATGTTATTGCAGTTGCACCCATTCAGGCAAGTGGATATTAGCCCATCACACTCCAGACTTATGCCTTGCAGGTGATGGAAAGGCTTTGGGCAGTCAGGAGGTTTGCCAACCACTGCAAAATACCCAGCCTCTGACCTACTCTGGTAGCCATGACATTTATGTGGCTTATCCAGTTGAATTTCTGGTCAATCGTGATGTTGATTGGGGGGCATTTGCAATAGTACTACTGTTGAATGTCAAGGGGAGGTGGTTAGACTCTCTCTTGTTGGAGATGATCATTGCCTGGCACTGTGTGGCGCAAATGAAACTTTCCACTTATTAGCCCAAGCATCAGTGTTGTCCAGGTTCACCTGAGGAAGGAGGTAGCCTCCGAAAGCTTGTGAATTTAAAATAAAATTGCTGGACTATAACTTGGTGTTGTAAAATTGTTTACAATTGTCAACCCCAGTCCATCACCGGCATCTCCACATCATTGCTGCACATGGGCACGGACTGCTTCATTATCTTGCGAAATGGCAAATAGAGCTGAACACTGTTCCATCATCAGCAAACAGCCCCATTTCTGACCCTGTGATAGAGGGAAGGTCACTGATGAAGTAGTTGGGCCTCGGATGCTGCCCCGAGGAACTCTGACAATGATGTCCTGAGGCTGAGATGATTGACCTCCAACAACAACAACCATCTTCCTTTGTGCCAGGTATGACTCCAGCCACTGGAGGACTTTCTCCCTAATCCCCACTGACTAGTTTTACTTGGTCTCTTTGGTGCCACATTTGGTTGAATATTGACTTAATGTCAAGGGCAGTCACTCTCACCTCACCATTGGAATTTGGCTCTTGAAGCCAAGTGATCCTTGGCAGAACTCGAACTGGGCATCGGCGAGCAGGTTATTGGTGAATAAGTGCCGCTTGATAGCACTGTTGACAACACTTTTAATCTCTCTGCTGATGATTGGGAGTGGGCCGATAGGGTGGTAATTGGCCCGGTTGGATTTGTCCTGCTTTTTGTGGACAGGACATATCCACATTATTGAGTAGATTCCAGTGTTGGAGCTGTACTGGAACAGTTTGGCTAGGGGTGCGACTACTGTGGAGAACAGGTCTTCATCAGTCCAGCAGGAATGTGGTCAGGGCACATAGCCTTTGCTGTGTTCAATGCACTCAGACTCACTACAACTCAACTATTCTTTGCTGATTCAAAATTACATGTGCATTTTCTCCAAGAAATGTTGTGTCACTTTTGATTATTTTCAGGCTGTTTTTGCAGTTCTCACAACAGATATAGAATTATGCTGATTTTGGTTCACTTGCTTGATGAACTCATTATCTGTAATCCTTTTAAAAACTTTGTTGGCCTAAGATATGAGTTCTTCATGTTGAAAAG
Organism: Heptranchias perlo; assembly: GCF_035084215.1. Taxonomy (NCBI): domain Eukaryota; kingdom Metazoa; phylum Chordata; class Chondrichthyes; order Hexanchiformes; family Hexanchidae; genus Heptranchias; species Heptranchias perlo. The sequence goes on from NC_090338.1 coordinate 49,109,538, forward strand.
GATCTTTTGATTCATCTACTTCTGTAAATATGCACTATACCTTTACACTGAAATAGTAACAGCCACCATTTAATTGACACACCGACATCCTGTAAAGAGGCAGCATTATATTGAGTTCAAATGTTTAACTGTGCTAGTAATGCAGTAGCTTTTTGGTTTCAATTCATGTATAAGCCTTGACAGCAAGTGCTGATAAGCGATTTAACTGCAAGAGGTGCCACATAAAAGTCTGATCTTTGGCTGACATCCACCTGGTGTTGTTGAACAGTGATTGAGAACAGAAATCCCAGCCTATTTACCCTTTCCCAACCCAGAGTATAAAGAGCAATTATAGCACCACTGGCATCAACCATGGTTGAAATCAGTTAACTCAAGAACAGACTCGGATCAAACCTGAGATCTGGTTTATATGGTATAGTTACTCACCAGATAAACTCACTCAGCCATTCAAATCAAACTATTTGTGAACTTTGCATCAAGGAAAAAATTCTAGATTAATATTTTCAAAGTCAAATTTGATGGATAACGTTCCAAGTCCCAGTAAACTTTTCATGCTCCAAGTTTTGTAAATGGGTTTGTAACTTTACTGTTAAATATATTCATGATAGGGAGAGTGAAGAGAGGTAAAACTAACTGCTCAATTGTACAATTATGCTGCATGCAGCTCATTGGAATAGGTAGAGGCTGTTTAATGGGAAAATGCTGCTAAAGGCATTTGCAATTATGAATTAAATTTTGAATATTTTCCCAGCAAGAAACACTGGGAGAAAAGCAGGATATGCCAAAAACAATGGAAAATAGATTGAGTAGAAAGACTGACAGCAAGAAACTGATGTGGACTCTTTCCTCAGCCTCTTATTTCTGTCTCTTATATTTCTTGCTTTGCCCTAAGCCTTATTACCTGGTCCTCCATTTATGCTTGTGTCTTCTGCTTCTTTCTTTTGCATCCAACCTATCCTAGCATTGCCTTACTTTCCCTCTGTCTTTTGTAATGGGGTCTGCCCATCCTCAAATTCTCCTGCCTCGCACCAGCATTTTCTATACCATGACAATTCTCTACATTAAATTCAGGAGTTCAGATGATATTGGCATGAGTAATACTTTTAAGCATTTCCAATGCACCCCCAATTATTGAGATAGCGTACAATATCTATTCTCATCGCACTAACTAAATAGTTGGTGTACATGATACTCACATCAATGGTAAAACCACCTGTTTTTGCACTGTGGTTCAAAAATATACAGAGTACTCGTGTCCAGATAGGAACATAGGAACATAGGAACAGGAGTAGGCCATTCAGCCCCTCGTGCCTGCTCCACCATTTGATAAGATCATGGTTGATCTGTGATCTAGCTCCATATACCTGCCTTTGGCCCATATCTCTTAATACCTTTGATTGCCAAAAAGCTATCTATCTCAGATTTAAATTTAGCAATTGAGCTAGTATCAATTGCTGTTTGTGGAAGAGAGTTCCAAACTTCTACCACCCTTTGTGTGTAGGAATGTTTTCTAATCTCGCTCCTGAAAGGTCTGGCTCTAATTTTTAGACTGTGCCCCCTACTCCTATAATCCCCAACCAGCGGAAATAGTTTCTCTCTATCCACCCTATCTATTCCCCTTAATATCTTATAAACTTCGATCAGATCACCCCATAACCTTCGAAACTCCAGAGAATACAACCCCAATTTGTGTAATCTCGCCTCGTAACTTAACCCTTGAAGTCCGAGTATCATTCTAGTAAACCTACGCTGCATTCCCTCCAAGGCCAATATGTTCTTCCGAAGGTACGGTGCCCAGAACTGCTCACAGTACTCCAGGTGCGGTCTAACCAGGGTTTTGTATAGCTGAAGCATAACTTCTGCCCCCTTGTACTCTAGTCCTCTGGATATAAAGGCCAGCATTCCATTTGCCTTCTTGATTATTTTCTGCACCTGTTCATGACACTTCAATGATCTATGTACCTGAACCCCTAGGTCCCTTTGGACATCCACTGTTTTTAACTTTTTATCATTTAGTAAGTACCCTGTTCTATCCATTTTTGATCCAAAGTGGATGACCTCACATTTGTCTACATTGAATTCCATTTGCCACAGTTTTGCCCATTCACCTAATCTATCAATATCCCTTAGTAATTTTATGTTTTCATCTACACTGCTTACAATGCCACCAATCTTTGTGTCATCGGCAAACTGAGATATGAGACTTTCTATGCCTTCATCTAAGTTGTTAATAAATATTGTGAATAATTGAGGCCCCAAGACAGATCCCTGCAGGACTCCATTAGTCACATCCTGCCAATATGAGTACCTACCCATTATCCCTACTCTCTGTCGCCTTTCGCTCAGCCAACTTCCTAACCAAGTCCGTACTTTTCCCTCGATTCCATAGGCTTCTATCTTAGCTAGCAGTCTCTTATGTGGGACCTTATCAAATGCCTTCTCGAAGTCCATATAAATAACATCCATTGACATTCCCCTGTCCACTACTTCAGCCACCTCTTCAAAAAATTCAATCAGGTTTGTCAGGCATGACCTACCTTTCACAAATCCATGCTGGCTCCCTCTGATTAACTGAAAATTCTCGAGGTGTTCAGTCACCCTACCCTTAATTATAGACTTCAGCATTTTCCCCACAACAGATGTTAGGCTAACTGATCTATAATTTCCTGGTTTCCCTCGCTCTTCTTTCTTAAAAAGCGGAGTGACATGTGCAATTTTCCAATCTAGAGGGACAGTTCCTGAATCTAGAGAACTTTGAAAGATTATAGTTAGGGCATCCGCAATGTGCTCACCTACTTCCTTTAAAACCCTGGGTTGGAAACCATCTGGTCCTGGGGATTTGTCACTCTTTAGTGCTATTATTTTCTTCATTACTGTTGCTTTACTTATATTAATTTTATCGAGTCCCTGTCCCCGATTCAATATTAGTTTTCTTGGGATTTCTGGCATGCTATCCTCTTTTTCTACAGTAAATAATAGAGAAATACGCGGGAAAAAAACCTCAATGACTGTAGATCATAGCAATATATTCTATCTAAGTCACATCACCATATTTAGAATTTTATATAAAATACACAGTGTAAAAGTTGGATAACAAATCGCTCATCAATACTAGGAGGCCTTAATGACTAACATCAAAGAGTAATTAATTTCTCATTTTTCTCCACTGACTGTCATGGCTATGTTACAATTTCAAAATGACTGAGTTATAATTATTTTGCAAAAACCCAAATTGATATATTGCATGGCTAAAATTATGTATATGCTCTATGGAGAGTGTAAAATAAGGTCCAATGGTATTGAAGCCTATTAAAGATGTTGTTGTCACTCTAACAATTGTAAACTTATTAAAGTACAACTCTCGATCCTTCTCAGTTCTGCTTTATTTAAAAATAAAGAACATTGTTATTGCTTGATTTGCATTGTTTAGGAGATACATGCATAACATCCTGTGCAGCTTCAATAATGTATCAATATTTCTCAGATTTTTCAACCATTTCCAAACTGAACAATTGTCAGAGGTGTCCAATGAAGGACCAAATGTTTTTACATTGCCTCATGCATTCCCCCTAGCTGCTCTAACAACACACCTCAATACCAACTCCAATTTAAAAATAAGTTGAATAATTATCCTTTCTAATAATCAATGAGAGGAGATGCTACCAGCCTTGCCAAGCTATATTTGAATATGGATGACTGGGTCAGACAGTAACAATTCTTATCAGATATGAAAATTAGCCTCAATCCAAAATTAGGAACATACTGAAGAACTATTGTTACTGCACAATAGTTTTTGTTCTGATATTTGTTTCTGGCCGTGCTATAGACATAAGCAAAAAATAATCAAGAGGGACGGAGTATCTACACATATCCATCCTTTTCAAGCATGTCGCTGATGAAGTCAAATCAGCAATTATGTTCAAGATGAGAATACAGGCATTCATTGACTACAAAATGGGTTAAATTAGTCAACTGATGTAATATTATAGCATATCACGCTACTAATATCCTAGCAATATATCCATTACATCAGTGGATTTCTAACATTTCCCTGATGTTCTTAAAGGGACACTGTCTTCATTCTTATTATAAACCATCACCAGCTCATTGCTGCAACAAAAATAATGCATTTTTTGTCCATAAAGTGTCATGGTATTGGCTTCTTTCTTTCTGTCATAGTACATATGGGGTTAAAAACCAGGTTCACTCAGACAATGGCCAGCTTGTTTACTATATATTATATACTATAGCTCCAGAATATCTATGTTGGGTTAGGCTTTCTGCCACCCCACCACCAATTTTTCAGCAGATCTGGGGCTAACAAAGGAAAAAAGAAATTTGGGGAGCAACAGAAATTAAATGTGCCCATGAGACATGAAAACAAGGGAAACACAGCCTCTGTGGTGCCTGTTAGCTCCAGTGTTCAGCAGTCAGTGCAGAGGGTACCAGGGTAGAACTGGAAGAGAGTCAGGGCCCAGGAAGAAAATTTGAAACTTAACAATGTAAACATTTCTTTTTGCACAGGTGGCACACCAGCTGCCTCTTTATTCCTGTTGTGGCAGACCCCAGGGCTGCTATAGCATGTTTTTGTTCCCAGATTGGTACGACTCTCTGGCAAAGGCTGGGGAGTCCGCCTCCATATGACAATGAGCCTGAGGCTGGTAATACAGTTGGGGTCAGGAAGGCATTGCTACAGCAGATAGAAGAGGCCGCTCGCCTCACTTCTGCCAGCGCAATGGCCAAGCAGAAAGCCTAGGCTGTTGGCTCTATGCAGGCACTGAAAAGAAGGACCAAGCGATTCAATTCAAATACAAGCATGTTGTGGTTTTCATTTGTGTATAAGTTTGATTGCCAACTCTTTTGGAGTTCAGGAGATATGCATTTAAACTTCCTTTGCCCTTTTGTAAACTTCCTCTGCCCTTTTTTAAAATAAGTATTTCTCAGTGTTTTTTGTTAAAATTGGGTATTCTGTCTGAAGCCATCAGATAGAAGAGATATCGGTAGGCCAGAGTGAGACTCCTGGGCTTCTAACAAACATCACAAGTGCTTTGAGCCCTATTTTCTTTTAATATCAAGTACTATGAGGGTATATATTTGTTAGCCACAGAACAAAGTTTTGTCTACTCTGCCTGAGAATATGCCATAATTGCAACTTCAGAAGAACATTTCTTACTGTAGATTTGCATATCCCACACCATCTTTGCAGATAGAGTGTAACTGACAATGTATTCATTGTTAGTGTTATACGTGTATTTTGGACTTGAAACAACTTGCAACAAATAGAAAGAGGCCTTTCATCCAATTAGTCTAATCTGCATTCAAACTAAAGTTCCAAAGGTATATTGGATCTAGTTTTCAAAATTTCTCCAAAAACTGCGTTAAAAGCATAACACATTCTTTCACTTTAGCAATTTGAAAAATTTAGGCTCTTACAAGGAGTTGAATCTTGGAGAATTAGCTACATCTCTGCTGCTGAATACCACAATTCGCAGAGAAACTCATGATACTGCCAAGTTTATGTATTTCAAAAATAACACATAGGACAGCCCTGGTGACTCAATGGGTAAATGCACCACATGGTGTGGCACAGAACCAAAGAGGCTAAAAGGTCACAGGTTATCTGGTCTATGCTGAGTTAGCCGATCTCAGCTGGGGTGACAGTATTGGTGTTACTACAATCTCAGTACCTGGACTAGGAGAGGTTGGGGAGTACATCCAGGGCAACATGTTCATACTCACCAACGTGGAGGATATCTAAAAAACAACTTCAAGGAAAAGTAGATTCAAAGCTGATTACAATTACTTAGGAAGTCACAGATTAACACATACCATTGGGACCTCTTTGAAAATCAAGTCCAAGGCTAGTCAAAAAGTCTCAGGCGCATTTGATTAATTGGGGATCCAATAAACATTAGATAATTTTAGCATCACTGCTAAATAGAGGTTGCAATGCATGCTAGCTTTCCAGCTGGCCCTCAAGCTAAATTCAGCTACAACTAATCAAAGCGCACACTAAAAACAATTTAAATTAACACAATTATTCATGTAGTGGTACCACATAAATATATTTTTTAATCTCCTTTGCAATCTCATCTGTCTTTAGTCACCGTAAGCTCAAACACAACAGTGCATGTCAACTCTCGCTCTGTAAATACAAGTATTTAGCAGTCCCATAATTAATAATCTGCTGAAGCTGTGACAATATATTCCAAATGTTGTTCACATTACAAACTTTTTTAAAAAGTAATGATCAGAGAGGGGTTAACCAAATTTGGTGTGTTAACATGGTTAAATAGATATTACATGTTACATAGTTGTCATTTATAAATTGTGCTCATAACACTGGAATTATCATAACCATAATAATTTGAACATGCAATTGTAATTATATTTTCCCTTCCATATACTCGCCCTGAAGTTAGCTTCTGCATTCTAAAGATGACAGCATTCTTGGTTGGAAAGTTGGACAATTCGGTCTCCTGACATGTGGACTGATACTGCACCAGTCAGCCGCCAAGTAGTCCAGGTGTGAAGCCTGGTCCATTTTGAGGGCTGGGCCTCATTACCATTGGGCCGCCAGAGATAAAGTGCCCCGGGACAGCTGACCGGCTCTGGGCCGGTGTAAAAAGGGGCATCACAGCTGGCCTCCAGGTCACAAGAAGGCAAATCTAGAGTGGTGGGGAAGCCGGAACGACAGCTGCCCAGGCTGGTTTTGTGGAGCCTGAAGGAGCACGCCTGCTCCTCCCGGCCCCACAAGCATAAAGTCTAACTTATCTTTCCGTTCCTCTTCAGCCCAGCCACCAGCTAGTACTGTGCACCATGCGCACTCCACCCAGTTCAGTCCAAAAATGACATCCTGTTGATATCATGGGACCCTGATTTAAATATTTCAGCCAGCTTCAGTCGGCCACTCGGGCTGCCTACAGTAAAACAGTGATGGGCAGCGTGATGGTGGCAACGGGCGATAATTTCTTACGCTCCATTTGCAGCTACCGTCCTGTTTCCGACAGGAAGGAGGCCTGAAAATCAGCCGACAGTTTTTTGTTGCCCTTTTCTATTAATTGAATAAAATCTCTGCAAGTTGCAACGCTCAAACTGTTTGTCAGACTTTATCCCCCCACTTTGCACTTCCCCCATGTTGCCAGTTAAAAGAATAACCAGGGTGACCTGTTCCTTGACCACTGCCAATGAAGTTCTGCAACTGACAACTAGACAATCATTGAAGCAACTCAAGATGACTCTGATCTTATGGTGAAACACTTAGCACCCCGTCTGATTGTGGGTGCAAGTTGGTTAGACTAATTAGAGATCTATTTTCCAATTGGTGAGGCTTTGAGCAGCTGGGATATGCTGGCAAATGGCTCATGGTGTCAGGGAAGGGCAAAGTGGAAAAAAACAGATCAACATATTTTACAAAAATTCCTGACAAACTGTTTTGAGTATTGAAACTTGTGGAAATTCTATGATTGGAACGATTACATGGTTCCTGTTTGCAGTGTCTTACAGTTTCAATTGTCAGTAACATACAACAAAAAACTAAGCAGTAAGTAAAATTGTGGTAGTGACAGTGACTCCCTACTTTATATAATCAGTATCTAACTCTGTTTGGAAAATTGCAGAGGAAGTGTGCAGGCTAGCAGTGGGCTGTGATAAATCTCTGCAAGTTAGGCCTAACTGATCACTCAGAGATCTGAAGCTCAAACCTTGGTTGACATTTGGTCAGTCGATCTTAGCTAAGGTAGCAGTAAAGATATGACAATTAGACTTAACTCCCTTGTTCAGAGAGGGAAAAAGTCAACCAGTTTTCCCACTCTGACTGCTATTGGGCAGTACTAGCGTAGACATCAGGCGATCACAGGAATGGACTTAGTTGTGATGCTTCCTTTAGTCAAGCAGTCTTCTGACAGTCACTATCGAGGCTCACACATGGCCATTTCAGCAAGGTAGTGGAAGTATTCATTCCAACCATCGGGCCTTTGGCATTTTGAAGCCATGGTCAGCATTTGCTGACAAAAATCAATGCAACTTGTGCCCTTTCCTCTCGGTACTGTGATTCTCCTCTTTCCTGCTCCCAGACCCCACCCCCACACCCCCTTAACTGAGTCTAGCTGCTAATGGGCTGTTCGTTGCAGAGATCCAAGCAGCTTTATGCTGTAGGTTGGAATTCTTGCAACAAGAATTCCCACCTTCAGTATACAATAGCCAGAATCACTGATATTAGTGGTAGGGGTGGCAATGAGGAGTATGGGGCACTGATTTGGTCTATTAGCAACCAGACTCAGATAGGAGCCAGAGAGAGAGGGAGAGGATAGGGGGCAATGGATGGGAAGGGGGCGGGATCAATAATCAGAGCCATTCTTGATATGTCAGCTTTTTGGGGGCTTTGTCATAAAAATATAGAAACAAAGAAAATAGGAGCAAGAGTAGGCCATCAGCCCTTCTGGCCTGCTCTGCCATTCAAAATGATCATGGTTGATCATCTAACTCAGTACCCTGTTCCTGCTTTTTCCCCATATCCCTTGATCCCTTTAGCATTAAGAAATATATCTATCTCCTTCTTGAATACATCTAATGACTTGGCCTCCACTGCCTTCTGTGGTAGAGAATTCCACAGGTTCACCACCCTCTGAGTGAAGAAATTTCTCCTCATCCCGGTTCTAAATGGCATACCCTGTATCCTGAGACTGTGACCCCTGGTTCTGGACTCCCCAGCCATCGGGAACATCCTCCCTGCATCTAGTCTGTCTAGTCCTGTTAGAATTTTATAAGTTTCGATGAGATCACCTCTCATTCTTCTAAACTCTAGTGAATATAGGCCTAGTCGACCCAATTTCTCCTCATACCTCAGTCCTGCCATCCCAGGAATCAGTCTGGTAAACCTTCGTCGCACTCCCTCCATGGCAAGGACATCCTTCCTCAGATAAGGAGACCAAAACTGCACACAATACTCCAGATGTGGTCTCACCAAGGCCCTGTATAACTGCAGTAAGACATCCCCGCTCCTGTACTCAAATCATCTTGCAATGAAGACCAACATACGATTCGCCGGGCGCTAAACCCAAAAACAAGATCAATGAGCATCAATTACCCCGCGATCGCGTGGGGAACGGTAAGGTTTTACAGAGCCGCCCGCTACCATCCCACCACCATTTGAAAATCGAGCCCCTTGGCTCTGAGTTTTGTACAAGCTCTTGTCACTTCTTTTGTACTATTTTACATGTATCTGGTTCTTGAGGCTGAGGAGACGTGATGGACGTCACACCTGCCAAGGATGGTAACTAATATCTACACTTAAGGTTCAGGTTGCAAATTGATGACTACAAGCTGAACATAGAAGTCACACTTTGTCCCTTGCTGCTGCTATCCGTGAGAATGCTGAGTATGAGGTCACTGCAACTTGTAGCCCTGAGTTATTTTAAGTTACACAGTGGCATTTGTACTTAGTGTTCAAGCCTGCCAAAGCAAACTCATGGGGACAAATAAACGCTGAGAGGAGTCTCAGCACATTTGAAATAAAATAATAACGCAAATACTATTTTGAAATAAACTCAATCTATACTGCAGCCTAACACACTGGGCCTTAGCAAAGCTCATTGTAATAGATTATGGATAAATGAGGACACAGAGGAATAACAGAGATCTTACATCATCTGCTTAGTTCGTTCCAGGTCAAGACATACTAAAAAAACTACTGCAGCAGCATACTGTGTAACGGTCAGGTGCATAAAACTGTCACTGCACCCACAGATATACTTTTTGAGAAACTGCTTTCTCAGTACTTTGTATCATTCAGTCTTTAACACAGCAAAATCCTGCTCTTGCCACTTCCAGTTTACCTGTTTACTCCATATCCAACCCATAAAAGTGAAAGCAATTGACTTTGGGAAAGAAATTCTTCTTCACCAAAAAATGGACGAATGCCTTTTTTTATGTAGTTAAATGAGAAGCTAATGAAATCACCACCTCAGCAATCATCTTGCTCCTTTTACAGATCTTCCCACGTAATAACAATGTAATGGCACTGAGTCGCAGCTTAAAAAATGGTGACAAAACCTCAACCCAAAAATAGATGTGCTAGTTTAACAAAGTCGGTGCTTAAAAAAAACATAGTAGCTGCAAGAATAAGCCACAGGAAACTGGTTGAAAAGTTTCCCATTTTTTAGATGATAATCTGCACACTAATCAAATTTTACATTTTGAAGCCACTTTCAAAGAGCACAATCACGACGGCTAGGCTATTTTAAACAAGGAAGTTTTACTTTCACCAACTTTACACTCAAAGTGAAAATATTGGTGCTGAGGAATTCAATATTAAAAGGTTTTTCGATTTTCTTTTAAAGTTTAGATAATAAAATGTCTGCTTTGATCTGTGGCATCAGTTGGCTCGTGTGATCAAAACAGGATTTCCGAGGGGCGAGCATATTAAACACTTCTATTTTTTTAATGTACATGTCCGAATATGCAATGCTTCATTCTTGCTGGCACTAATCTACTTTGAAAAATAATTGGCACTCATCTTACATTTTACTTGACAAGGGTCAATGTGCAGTTCTAGTGGAACATAGCCAAGTAAATACACTGGCAGACACATCACTTCCTTCAACAACCCATGTGACAAATACATTTATACAGTATTACATAGAATTACATAGAATGTACAGCATAGAAACAGGCCATTCAGCCCAACTGGTCTATGCTGGTGTTTATGCTCCACACAAGCCTCCTCCCACCATGCTTCATCTAACTCTATCAGCATATCCTTCTATTCCTTTCCTCCTCGTACTTATCTAGCTTCCCCTTAAATGCATCTATGTTATTCGCCTGTGGTAGCAAGTTCCTCATTCTAACCACTCTCTGGGTAAGGAAGTTTCTCCTGAATTCCTTATTGAATTTATTAGTGACTATCTTATTTTTATGATCCCTAGCTTTGGACTCCCCCACAAGTGGAAACATCTTCTCAATCAAACCCCTTCATAATTTCAAAGACCTCTATTAGGTCACCCTTCAGCCTTCTCTTTTCTAGAGAAAAGAGCCCTAGCCTGTTCAGTCTTTCCTTAGTTATAGATAACCTCCTAATTTTGGTATCATACTTGTAAATCTTTTTTTGCGCCTTCTCCAGTGCCTCCATATCCTTTTTGTAATATGGATGCCATATTACTTCCATTGAAGTTGAATTTCATCTTCATGATGCAGAGATATAAAAAAGACAAAAGAATATGCAAATATCAGACTCCGACCAGAACTGTGCTCTGATAAAGGGTCCTCACCCTAAACATCCTAAACATCAACTCACCTCCCCATCTCCTACCCTGGTCACCGACAGACCCTTCTCATATTATAAGAGCCCCTATCGAAAAGAAAATGGAGAATATATAAAGGTCTGAAGTTACTAAAGTCAGTGTTCAGACCAGAGGACTGCAGAGTGCTCAGCAGAAATATGAGATTCTGTTCCAGAAGCTCACATTGAACTTTGCTGAAATAATATAGGAGATTAAAGACAGAAAGGTCAGAGTGGGAATGGGAGGGCGTGTTAACGTAATGACCCACAGAGAGGTTGGATCACACTTGGAGACAGAATGGAGATCTTCATCAAAGCAATCACATTTGCCTTTGCTCTCCCCAATGATGAATACTGCACTCAGAACAACAAATACGGTATACTAGATTGGAGGGACTTCTGTCTCAAATAGAAGGAATGTTTGGAATCCTGAAGGAGGTAAACAAACAATCTTTTGTCGTTGCACAAGAAGGCAAATTTGATTGCTTTGATGAAGATCTCCATTCTGTCTCCAAGTGTGATCCAACCTCCCTGTGGGTCATTATGTTAACACACCCTCCCATTCCCACTCTGACCTTTCTGTCTCCGTCTTTAATCTCCTATACGATTTCGGCAAAGTTGCCAGCAGATGGACAGCTGGAAGTAGGGTGATGGAAGAATAAACACTGTTATTAGAGTGAGATCACTCCCTTTGAAAAGCAGAAAGGGAAGGGGAGGAGAAAATGTGCTTGTTGGGGGATTGTGTTGTAGATGGTGGAAATGGTGGAAGACAATCTAATGAAGGCAGAGGCTGCATTCACCCCCCTCCTCAAAAAACTCACTCGTTCTCCCTCTGTCCTTGCAAACTATTGTTTCTCCAACCTCTCTTTCCTTTCCAAAGTCCTTGAACATTTTGTTGCCTCCCACATCTGTGCCCATCTTTCCTGCAACTTCCTGTTTGAATCTTTCTAATTAGGTTTCCACCCCTCCACAGCATTGAAATGGCCCTAGCAAAGTCACAAATTACATCGTCTGTGACTGCAACCGTGACTGTGGTGTAATATTCTTCCTCACTCTCTTTGCAGACTTTGACATGGTCAACCACGGCATTCTTCTCCAACATCTCTCCTCTGTTGTCCAGCTCGATGGGATTGCCCTAGCTTGGTTCCACTGTTACCTATCTGATTGTAGTCACATCATCTCCAGTAATGACTTTTCTTCTGGCCTCCACGTCTTTACCTCCAGAGTCTCACCAGGATCTATCGTTGGTCCCCTCCTCTTCCTCATCTACATGCTGTCCATTGGTAACAGCATCCACAGACATGGGGTCAGCTACCACATGTATACTGCCAACACCCATCTCTACCTTTCCACCACTGCTCTCCATCTCGCCACTACCTCTGTGTTGTCAGATTTCTTACATAGAATGTACAGCACAGAAATAGGCCATTCGGCCCAACAGGTCCATGCCAATGTTTATGCTCCACACAAGTCTCCGCCCACCCTTCATCTAACCCCATCAACATATCCATCAATTCCTTTCTTCCTCATGTGTTTATCTAGATTCCCTTTAAATGCATCTATGCTAGTTGTCTCAACTACTCCTTGTGGTAGCAAGTTCCACAATCTAACCACTCTCTGGATAAAGAAGTTTCTCCTGAATTCCCTATTGGATTTATTGGTGACTATCTTACTTTCATGACCCCTAGTTCTGGTCTCCCCCGCAAGTGGAAACATCTTCTGTACATCTACTCTACCAAACCCTTTCATAATCTCAAAGACCTCTATCAGGTCACTCTCAGTCTTCTCTTTTCTAGAGAAAAGAGCCCCAGCCTGCTCATTCTTTCCTGATAGGTATAACCTCTCAGTTATGGTATCATCCTAGTAAATCTTTTTTGCTCCTTCTCTAGTGCCTCTATATCCTTTTTATAATATAGAGTCATAGTACTCCATGTGAGGTTTAACCAAGGTTCTATACAAGTTTAACATAACTTCTCTGCGTTTCAATTCTATCCCTCTAGAAATGAACCCCAGTGCTTTGATAGCTTTTTTATGGCCTTATTAACCTGCATCACTACTTTTCGTGATTTGTGTATCTGTACCCCGAGATCCCTCAGCTTCTCTACCCTATTTAGACTCTCATTTTCCAAGGAGTATGTGGCCTCCATATTTTTCCTACCATCTCACACTTGTCTATATTGAAATTCATTTGCCAATTACACGCCCATTCTGCAAGTTTATTAATGTCTTCCTGTATTTTGTCACAGTCCTCAGTGTTAAATATACTCCTCAATTTGTTGTCGTTCACAAATTTTGAAATTGTACTTCCGATTCCAGAGTCCAAATCATTTATGTAAATGGTGAACAACAGTGGGCCCTGCCCTGATCCTTGTGAAGCACCACTTCCCACATTTTGCCAGTCTGAGCAATTAACTTTAACCCCTAGGGTTCAATTTTAGCCCCCAAGATTGGTGGGTTGGAGGCGGGGTGGGGGGGGGCAGATAAAATCAATGTTTTTGGGAGTGGGCAGACAACCCAGCGAGAACCTGCCCTTTTTTCTTTTTTGCATTAGACTCAGACAATCTCTGTGCATGTGCACAGCAGTCACCAGGAAGTTCCACTCCCACTTAAATTCAGTGAGCCAATAGTTAAAAGGGCAATGTACCTAATTGAGGTACTTAAGGTACTTTATATTTTGCGTATGGGACACTTAAAATAATTTTAACCTTACCTGGCCGGCTTTCCCATCGATTCCGATTCTTGCCTGGTGAAAACAGGCAGGAAGGGCCCGATCAATGACAAATACACTAAATAAATTAAATAAAATCATATTTTCCATTATTAAAAAAGTTAACAAACATATCTTAAAACCGATGCTGCCTGGACTGTCTCCCTCCGATCTCCGACGTCGCCTGGATCACCCCTCCGATCTCTGATGTAGCCTGGACCCCCTCCCCTCCGATCTCCATGTCACCTGGACCACCCCCCCAATCTCCAATGTCACCTGGACCAGCCCCCCCAATCTCCGACGTCTCTCCCCCCCGATCTCCGATGTCTACCCCCCAACTCCTCCGTTCTCTGATGTCTCCACCACGTCCCCCCCATCTCTCTACCAACAGCCGATGAGGTCTCTCTCTCTCTCTCTCTCTCTCTTTCTCTTTCTCTTCCCCCCCTCTCAGATGTGAAGCTCCTCTCTGCCGATAGGCAGCCAGCCTGTCAACCCTCTCCTCCCGCCGGCATGCATCATGCCCCTGTTCTCTGTTTTCTGTATTGTAGACAGCTTGCTATCCATTCTACTACTTGTCCCCTGACTCCACATGCTCTGACCTTAGTCACGAGTCTACTATGTCAAAGGCCTTTTGAAGATCTAAATATATTACATCTACTGCATTACCCTTTCTGTTACTTCTTCAAAGAATTCAATAAGGTTGGTCAAGCATGACCTTCCCTTTTGAAATTAGTGCTATTCTTTATTATATTTCCGGTTTTTACATGTTTTTCTATTACATCTTTGAGCAAGGATTTTATTACTTTTCCTATCATCGACATTAAGCTAATTGGTCTATAGTTCCCTGGACTTGTTCTATCCCCCTTTCTAAATATAGGAATAACATTAGCTGTCTGCCAGTCCTCTGGCACTATGCTGTTTTCAAATGAAAATTTATATATATATGTAATAGTGCCTCTGCTATCTCCTCCCTATCTTCTAATATGTGCAGATGCAATCCATCCGGACCAGGGGTTTTATCCGCTCTAAATTTGATTAGTTTATCAATTACCTTCCCGCTTTTCTAGCTTAAAAAGGAGAGGTGAGACGAAATATTTTCAAAGAGAGTTATTATGGGTATTATGGCATGGAATTAATTTGTCTTTTTAAGTCTGTCCAATCATGGAATTTATGAGTGAAACAGATAAATATCTTAAGGGAAAATATTAAACGGTATGGGAAAAGTGAAGAGTAATGGGATCACAGCTGATAGCTCCAATGTGAAACCAGCACTGGTATAAGCAACATTGGGCTGAATGGCTTTCTGCTGTGCAACCATTTTTATGGTTCTATTTACTCCTCGTTTCAAACCTTAATTTGAAATTAAATTACATTCAGTGGAGTATTTTCTTTCTGTAAATCTATTGTTGTCAGCAGCAGCCAAGTGAGAAAATGTGCATCAATTTTCCTTAGTGTTATTGCCAGACTGATTAGTACAGTGGGAAAATTCTGCATTCAAGTCATGAATTTATGGAGGAAAGTTTGAAACCATTTTATCCAAGAACAACAACAATTTGCATTTATATAGCGCCTTTAACGTAATAAAACGGCCCAAGCTGCTTCGCAGGAGTGTTATCAGACAAAATTTCACAGAACATCTTATGTAGGCAATATATAGGGGGAAAAAATTGGATAGGGGCCGTTTTTGGGCGTAGGTAGCACGATGCACTATTATCCCACGCCCAATGACCCCTGCACAGGCAAGTCACATGTTTTGGCCCACCTGAGGACTTACCTGCAATCAGCGTTCCATTCCAGGCCTTGCACGTAGAACCAATGCAATTTGCACTTTCCACCACCAGGGGGAGCTCAATCTCTTAAAGGGAGAATGTTTCTTAGAAATCTCTTAAAGGTAGCTAGTACCTGTTATTTGCTGAAAATAACAGTCTACTGTCTGCACGGAGTCTGAACGGAGATCAGACGTCGCACACGTAAAACACAGATGCAGGTCCCCTCCCTATGTTTATACACTGATGAGTTATGTTAAAACATTGAATAAAGGTCGCTCACTACTAAATCCCACATCCTCCAATCTGCGCGCCAGACCTCACCAATCTGCTGATCTGAGTTGGCACCAGGCTTGCAAGAGTGCATGCACCAAGGTTCTCTGCTGATGCACTAGAGACCTTGGTGCAAGAGGTGGACAGAAGGAAGGATATCCTATATCTGCAGTGAGGGGTAGGGGGGCAAGAGGCCCTCCAGACATATATCCAAAAGACAGTGGGAGGCAGCGGAGGATGAGGTCAATGCCAGGCGCACAGCATCATGAACATGGAGGCAGTGCAGGAAGAAGTTCAATGCTTTGACGTGAGTGGTCAAGGTGAGTGAGGTCAACTGTCAAGTGGCATTTCCTATCCACTGCACCACGCACTCCAACCCCCATCACCCACATACCAACAAACTCTTTCCATTAGTACTCAACTCTTCTAACCAGATGCTTCCTCTCACCCTTACACATTACCATTGTTTCAAGCCACCCACTCACAACTCACAACTCACGCACACTGGCAGCTATTCAACTATGACAGGCACATCACCCAGACACACTTCCCACTTTCGTACAGGAGAAGGTGGCGCATATCAGGAGGCAGCAAGTGGCAGTGGCATTTAGCCTGTCGAGCCTGTTCCACCATTCAATGAGATCATGGTGGACCCATGACCTAACTCCATATACCTGCCTTCGTCCCATAACCCTTAATACCCTTGGTTCACAGAAATCTATCAATCTCAGATTTAACATTCACAAGTGAGCTAGCATCAACTACCATCTGCAGAAGAGCGTATCAAACGTCTCCCACCCTTTGCGTGTAGAAGTGTTTCCTAACTTCACTCCTGGCTCTAAATGTTAGGCTATGTCCCCACATCCTAGTATTCAAGTCTAGGAGACCTCCAAAAACAGTTACAAATATCTCGGCAGCCAGAAGCAATAATCCAACCACTAACCTGTAAATCCTGCATGGTCCCTTTAAATGGCATTGGTGGGGGTGTCCTCCAGGCACTATAAGACACATTCAGATGGTTGGGGTTAAGACTGTGGCTTGAGTTGAATGTTAACTGCCAAAATGCTATCTATCACTTTAAATCAGCGTTGCACACTGATTGAAGCCATTTTCTCCCTACTTTACATGATTCCAGTGTTCGTTATCTGCGCCTGCGCTAACTCCTATACCAAGATGGCGTCTGGAGCACGTCATGCTGGAAATGAGCGTGTGTATCCAAGACGCCATCTTGGATGTCGGAGAGGCCGTGTAGCACCGAAACAATGGCCGCTACATGGCCCAATTTAGCACCCGCGCTGTCCAAATAAATATTGATGGCTTAACACGTCTATTTGGTTCCCACAGTCACAATGCAAGTTGGGTTGACTGCAAGAAAATAAATTATGTGCAAGGTGTTATAAGTACAGCTTCGTAATTCTGTGCATAGTATAATTCTTGTGAAAGTGCAGTCTAATGGTATTGCAAGTATATAAACAAATCATATTTGTCCAGTCATGATTAGATTTCATATGTTTTCTTTAAAAATGGCTGCATGAGGTTTGTAATGTATACATGTGCATCACAATCTAATTATATATATGTTTTAATTACTTTCAGCAAGAAATGCAACCTGTGATTAAGGAAGAAGGTTTAACGGACATGCTCCATAATTGGACGAAATGATTCAACACCGAGACAGAATTAGTTTCAGCATTACTGAAACAAATTTTCATGAATAAACATTTAGAACAACGAGGATAAATATATATGCAAGTTCTTTCTTTCTTAAGATAATTTGACATGAAATCTTGATTCTAATTCAATAATGTGACTTCACAGTTTTCAGCTTTGGTCTACTGTTACCACTCATGTGAGGATCTTTTGGGATTTTGCCAGTATGTTGGCCATGGAGCTAAAATAAACACAAGCAAATTCCCCTCCCTTTGCTGTCTGAGCTTCACCTACTTCCTCAAATTATTGCATTTTCTATTGATTTTTGGGGCATTATTTTTACCTGGACCCCGGAACTCAGTGGGTGGGTAGATTTTTGTGTGGGAAACCCAGAAGTGAAGTGAGTGTGTTGGAATCTGCGATCATAACTTAATTGAAGGTAATTATTTTTGCTTCCAGGTTTCCTGCGCGACCCATTGGAGGGGACTCCCAACTGGTCGGGGGGGTGGGGGGTGGACAGCTTATCACAGGGGTCTGATTGCAGCAGGAAAGTGGCAGGGAAGCTTGTTGGGCCTTCTTGCCTCCTTTCACCTGACAAGATTCAGAAGCCATGGGAAACCCGTGCAGGTGAGGTTAAATGAGTTTCAGTCTTAGAATCAACCAAAAATTAGGTACCTCAACTATTTCAATGAGATAAATTGTCCCTTTAACAATCTGCCTGCCGGCATCAAGTGGGGATGGGACTTACAGGTTTCAGATCCACATGTGCCTAGGTTAAAGCTGAAAGTGGATATGTTGGAGCTGGGTTTGCAGTCGCGCTTCAAAGAGCTGCTACATTAACCTCCCACGTGCGCCCAACCCACTCATTCTTTGGGGTTAAAATTATCCCCTTGGTCTTTCCCTTTTACCAAATCAGAACTTGTGCTTTCTCTTTGTAAATATATCTTGTGGCATTGCTCGCAGAGAAATATAAAACAATATAATTTCTCTCTTCCTGCAATGGCTGCTCTCTCTTTCTTTCTCTGTTCTTCTTCCACTTTTTGTTTTCTCTTTCTCTATCTTTCTTTCTCTCTCTTTGTTAGCTCTCACTCACTATTTTTATTGTGATATCCATCTCTCTATTTGACTCTGACTTTTTCACAATTTGTGTCACCTCTCATTCACTTTGTCTCCTTTCTCATCTGTATGGTGTTCACTCCCTTTGTATTGGTTTCATTTGTGCACCTTTACCAATGTACACAATTTCTATCTCTTACCTTTTTAAAGCAAGAAGATAGGCAACATATACTAGGTTGGACAATAATATCCTAAATCATGCTGTTGGTACGTGTATTGATGATGTACCACTCACTCCTCCTTTGTCCAGGGGTTGGTTAGTAGCGTTGTCAATTATCCAGTTGTTGCCCCACTGGATGTGGGCTTCTTGAAACAAACTCCTGGAGGTTTGAATTTCCACAGTGTTTTTCCTGAACGTCTGCCGTAGCTTTGGCAGAAGATCCACGGAAACTTTGGAGAAATGGCATAAACGGTGTTCTGGATGGAAGGGTGTGATAAGAGGGGTCCTGGAGAACTTAGTGTTCAATACTTTCCAACATTTTCAAAATACTCTGGAAAAGAGTGTCAGCCTTCCTGCTGTTCTAGCAGTTGTAACCAATGATGTGATTCTTTTCAAAATACTTGTTCAATTTGACCTTGGAGATCAAACCAACTTGTCCCTACAACATCCCTCGGTAAACTATTACAAAAAACAACAAAGGGATCTGATCCAAGATTTTGAAATCATAAAGGGAGCTGCTGAATGTGTCGAGCTTTGTTTGAGGAACCAGGATAACAGAAATGCGGACCTTAATTATAAATTAAGGCAACCGGTAATATAATTCATAGAATCATAGAATGAAACAATACAGAAGGAGGCCATTCGGCCCATCGTGCCTATGTCGGCTCTTTGAAAGAGCTATCAAATTTGTCCCACTCCCCTGCTCTTTGCCCATAGACCTGCAAATTTTTCCACGTCAAGTATTTATCCAATTCCCTTTTGAAAGTTATTATTGAATCTGAAAAACTACCATTCACCGCCACTTTCTGCTTTCTGATCCTTAGCCAATTTTGTCTCCACGCAACAACTGCCCCTTAAATCCGTGGGCTTTAATTTTGCTAACAAGTCTATTATGTAATACTTTATCAAATACCTTTTGAAAGTCTATATACACAACATCAACTGCACTACACTCAACAACTCTCTCTGTTACTTCATCAAAAAACTTAATCAAGTTAGAGCTCCCTGGATAACGAAAGAGATAGAGAGTAAGATAAAGCAGAAAAAGGGGGTGTATGACAGATGTCAGGTTGATAACACAAGTAAGAACCAGGCTGAATATAGAAAGTACAGAGGAGAAGTGAAAAAGGAAGTAAGAGGAACAAAGAGAATATGAGACTAGACTGGCAGCTAACATAAAAGGGAATCCAAAATTCTTCTATAGGCGTATAAATAGTAAACGGGTAGTGAGAGGATGGGTGGTTTTGTTTAGGGACCAAAAAGGAGATCTATGCATGGAGGCAGAGGGCATGGCTGAGGTACTAAATGAGTACTATGAATCTGTCTTTACCAAGGAAGAAGATGCTGCCAAAGTCCCAGTAAATGAGCAGGTAGTTAAGATACTGGATGGGCTAAAAATCGATAGAGAGGAGGTACTAGAAAGGCTGGCTGTGCTTAAAGTAGATAAGTCACCAGGCCCGGATGGGATTCATCCTAGGTTGCTGAGGGAAGTAAGGGTGGAAATTGCAGAGGTGCTTGCCATAATTTTCTAATCCTCCTTAGATATAGGGGTAGTGCCAGAGGACTGGAGAATTCTAAATGTTACACCCGTGTCCAAAAAAGGGTGTAAGGATAAACCCAGCAATTACAGGCCAGTCCATTTAACCTCGGTGGAGGGGAAGTTTTTAGTAATGATAATCCGGGACAAAATTAACAGTCACTTGGACAAGTGTAGATTAATAAAGAAAAGCCAGCACATATTTGTTGAGGGCAAATCGTGTTTAACTAACTTGACTGAGTTTTTTGTTGAGGTAACAGAGAGGGTTGATGAGGGCAATACAGTTGATGTTGTGTATTTGGACTTTCAAAAGGCATTTGATAAAGTGCCACATAATAGGCTTGTCAGCAAAATTGAAACCCATGGAATAAAAGGGACATTGGTGGCATGGATATGAAATTGGCTAAGTAACAGGGAACAGAGGGTAGTGGTGAACAGTTGTTTTTTGGACTGGAGGAAGGTATACAGTGGTGTTCCCCAGGGATCGGTACTAGGACCACTGCTTTTTTTGATATAAATTACTGACTTGGACTTGGGTGTTTGGGGCACAATTTCAAAATTTGCAGATGACACAAAACTTGGAAGTGTAGTAAACAGTGAGGAGGAGAGTAATAGACTTCAGGAGGACATAGACAGGCTGGTGGAATGGGTGAACACGTGGCAGATGAAATTTAATGCAGGGAGGTGCGAAGTGATACATTTTGGCAGGAAGAATGAGGAGAGGCAATATTAACTAAATGGTACAATTCTAAAGGGGGTGCAGGAACAGAGAGACCTGGGGGTATATGTGCACAGATCTTTGAAGGTGGCAGGACAGGTTGAGAAAGAGGTTAAAAAAGCATACAGGATCCTGGGCTTTATAAATAGAGGCATATAATACAAAAGCAAGGAAGTTATGTTGAACCTTTATAAAACACTGGTTCGGCCACAACTGGAGTATTGTGTCCAATTCTGGGTACCACGCTTTAGGAAGGATGTGAAGGCCTTCGAGAGGGTGCAGAAAAGATTTACTAGAATGGTTCCAGTGATGAGGGACTTCAGTCATGTGGATAGACTGGAGAATCTGGGGTTGTTCTCCTTAGAGCAGAGAAGGTTGAGAGGAGATTTGATAGAGGTGTTCAAAATCATGAAGGGTTTAGATGGGTTTAGGTAAATAAAGAGAAACTGTTCCCATTGGTGGAAGGGTCGAGGACCAAAGGACACAGCTTTAAAGTGATTGGCAAAAGAACCAGAGGCGACGTGAGGAAGAACTTTTTTACGTCGTGAGTAATTATGATCTGGAATGCGCTGCCTGAAAGGGTGGTGGAAGCAGATTCAATCGTCGCCTTCAAAAAGGAATTGGATAAATATTTGAAGAGAAAAAATTTGCAGGGCTATGGGGAAAGAGCGGAGGAATGGGACTAACTGGATTGCTCTTACAAAGAGCCAGCACGAGCTCTATGGGCTGAATGGCCTCCTTCTGTTCTGTAACCATTCTATGATTCTATGATTCTAGTCAAGCACAATTTGCCTTTAACAAATCTGTGCTGGCTTTCAATTATTAATTTATATTTTTTCAAGTGTCAATTGATTTTGTCTCGGATTAATGTCTCTGAAAGTTTCCTCACCGCCAACATTAGGCTAACTGGCCAAAGTTGCTGGGTTTATCCCTCTGCTCCTTTTTGAACAGAGGTGTAACATTTGCAATCCTTCAGTCCTCTAGCACCACCCCCATATCGAAGGAGGATTGGAAGATTGTGGTCAGAGCTTCCGCAATTTCCTCCGTTACTTCCCTCAGTATCCTAGGATGCATCCCATCCGGACTGGGTTACTTTGCTACTTTGAGCTCTGCCAACCTTTTTAGTATCTCCTCTTTATCTATTTTTATTCTATCCAATTTCTCGACAACTTCCTCATTTACTATTACATTGGCAGCAACCTCTTCTTTCGTGAAAACAAATGCAAAGTACTCATTTAGTACCTTAGCCATGCCCTGTGCCTCCGCAAAAAGATCTCCTTTTTGGTCCCTAATCGGCTACCCCCATGTTAGCTGATATTTTTAATGGTTCCCTCTCCTCAGGTACTGTCCCACTCCCCTTCAAATTTGCCGTCATCACCACCCATTTCAAAAAAACCACCCTTGATCCCTCTGTCCTTGCAAAATACCGTCTCATCTCAAACCTCCCTTTCCTCTCCAAAGTTTTTGAACATGTTGTCACCTCCCAAATCTGTGTCCATCTTTCCCACAACTCCATGTTTGAATCCCTCCAATTAGATTTCTGCCCCTGCCGCAAATTACATCCTATGTGACTGTGACTGTAGTAAACTATCCCTCCTCATCCTTCTCAACCTGTCTGTAGCCTTTGACACGGTTGATCACACCATCCTCCTCCAATGCCTCTCCTCCGTTGTCCAGCTGGGTGGGACTGCCCTCGCCTGGTTCCATTGTTATCTATACACCCGTTGCCAGAGAATCACCTGCAAAAGCGTCTTTTCCAGCGACTGCACATTACCTCTGGAGTCCCCCAAGCATCTATCCTTGGCCCCCTCCTATTTCTCATCTACATGCTGCCCCTTGGCGACATCATCTGTAAACACATCAAATTCCACATGTACACTGACGGCACCCAGCTCTACTTCAGCGTCACCTCTCTCGACCCCTCCACTGTCTCTGATTTGTCACACTGCTTGTCTGATGTCAAGTACTGGATGAACAGAAATTTCTTCTAACTAAATATTGGGAAGACCGGAGCCATTGTCTTAGGTCCCTGCCACAAACTCCATTCCCTAGCCACTGACTCCATCCATCTCCTTGGCCACCCAAAACTCTGCTGCCCGTAGCCTAAATTGCACCAAGTCCCATTCACCCATCACCCCTGTGCTCACTGACCAATATTGACTCCCAGTCCAGCAACACCTCGATTTTAAAATTCTCACCCTTGTTTTCAAATCCTTCCATAGCCTCGCCCCTCCCTATTTCTGTGATGTCCTCCAGCCCTACAACCCTCTAAGATCTTTGCACTCCTCCAATTCTGACCTCTGGCTTTTAGCATTTGTGCCTTGAGCTGCCGAGGCCCTAAGCTCTGGACTTCCCTCTTTAAATCTCTCCATCTCTCGACCTCTCTCTCCTCCTTTAAGACGCTCCTTAAAACCTACCTCTTTGGCCAAGCTTTTGGTCAAAGGGATGAGGTCCTGCAAGGTGAATTTAAGGAGTTAGGAGATAAATTAAAAAGCAGGACTTCAAAGGTAGTGATCTCAGGATTACGACCGGTGCTACGTGCTAGTGAGTATAGGAACAGGAGAATAGACAGGATGAATGCGTGGCTGCAGGGATGGTGTTGGAGGGAGGGATTTAGATTCCTCGGACATTGGGACCGGTTCTGGGGAAGGTGGGACCTGTACAAGCGTGACGGGTTACACCCGAGCAGGACCGGGACCAATGTCCTCACGGGGGTGTTTGCTAGTGCTGTTGGGGAAGGTTTAAACTAGAGTGGCAGGGGGATGGAAACCTGAGCGGGGAGTCAGAAGGGAATAAAGTTGAGAGCAGCAAGAGAGGGGAAGACCCAGGGGAAATCTACAATACAAATAGTACAAACAGTTTTTCAAGAACAAGTGAAAGGGAAAAGCATAGAGCAGCGGAAAGAAAGTGTACTTTAGGCACGACAGATAAAATAAAAACTAGAAGGCGTAAGGCGATTAACCCAGCATCAAAGCTGTGGCAGGGGGTTGGAAACCTGAGCAGGGAGACAGAGGAAAGCGTGTCAGGAAGGGACAGAAGATTTGAAGTAAAAGGTAAAGTGTTAAAAAAGGAAAAAGCAGGAACTAAGTGTCACAAAACATATTTGAAAGTTCTTTATCTGAATGCACGTAGCATTCGTAACAAAATGGACGAGTTAACGGCACAAATAACTACGTATGGGTATGATCTTGTGGCCATTACAGAAACATGGCTGCAGGGTGACAACGACTGGGAATTAAATACGCCAGGGTATTTAACAATCAGGAAGGACAGGCAGGAAGGAAGCGGAGGTGGGGTTGCTATGTTAATAAAGGAAGGAATCACTGTAATACAGAAAAATGATATTGGGACAAAGGATCAGGATAATGAAACAGTTTGGGTAGAAATAAGGAATAATAAGGGGAAAAAAACACTCGTGGGCGTAGTATATAGGCCACCTAATAGTTGCAACTCTGCTGGAAGAAGTATTAATCAGTAAATAGTCGGGGCATGTAATAAGGGAACAGCTATAATTATGGGGGATTTTAACTATCATATTAACTGGACAAATCAAATTGGGCAGAGTAGCCTTGAGGAAGAGTTTATTGAGTGTATTAGGGATGGATTTCTTGATTTCTTGAGCAGTATGTAACTGATCCTACAAGGGGGCAAGAAACCTTGGACCTGGTCCTGTGTAATGAGCCAGGATTAATTATTAATGTCCTAGTTAAGGATCCCCTTGGAATGAGTGACCATAACATGGTTACATTCCATATCCAATTAGAGGGTGAGAAGGTTGGTTCTCAAATAAGCGTACTGAGCTTGAACAAATGAGACTATGATGGTATGAGAGCGGAGTTGATTAAAGTGGACTGGGAAAATAGATTAAAGGGTAAGACGGTACATGAGCAGTGGTGTTCATTTAAGGAGTTATTTTACAACTTTCAAAAAGAATTTATTCCACAGAGGAAAAAAGGGTGTAAAAGAAATGACAGCCATCCATGGCTAAGTAAGGAAATTAAGGATAGTATCCGACTAAAAACAAGGACATATAAGGTAGCCAAAATTAGTGGGAGGATAGAAGATTGGGAAGTCTTCAAAAGACAGCAAAAAGTAACGAAAGGATTGATTAAGAAAGGGAAGATAGATTATGAAAATAAATTAGCAAAAAATATAAAAACAGATAGCAAGAGTTTCTACAGTTATATAAAAAGAAAAAGGGTTGCTCAGGCAAACGTAGGTCCTTTAGAGGATGAGACCGGGAAATTAATGGTGGGAAACATGGAGATGGCAAAAATGCTGAACAAATATTTTGTTTCAGTCTTTACGGTAGAGGACACTAAGAATATCCCAACACTGGACAAACAGGGGGCTCTAGGGGGGGAGGAGCTAAATATGATTAAAATCACTAAGGAATTGGTACTCAGTAAATTAATGGGACTCAAGGCGGATAAATCCCCTGGACCTGATGGCTTACATCCTAGGGTCTTGAGGGAAGTGGCAGTAGGGATTGTGGATGCTTTGGTAGTAATTTTCCAAAATTCTCTGGACTCGGCAAAGGTCCCGGCAGATTGGAAAACTGCTAATGTAACACCCTTATTTAAAAAGGGTAGTAGGCAGAAGGCTGGAAATTATAGACCAGTTAGCCTAACATCTGTGGTGGGTAAAATTTTGGAGTCTATTATTAAGGAGACAGTAGCAGAACATTTGGATAAACATAATTTAATAGGACAAAGTCAGCATGGCTTTACAAAGGGGAATTTATGTCTGACAAATTTGCTTGAGTTCTTTGAGGACATAACGTACAGGGTGGATAAAGGGGAACCAGTGGACGTAGTGTATTTAGACTTCCAGAAGGCATTCGACAAGGTGCCACATAAAAGATTATTGCTCAAGATAAAGAATCACTGGATTGGGGGTAATATTCTGGCATGGGTGGAGGATTGGTTATCTAACAGGAAGCAGAGAGTTGGGATAAATGGTTCATTCTCGGACTGGCAACCAAAAGCCAGTGGTGTTCCGCAGGGGTCGGTGCTGGGTCCCCAACTCTTTACAATCTATATTAACGATTTGGAGGAGGGGACCGAGTGTAACATATCAAAGTTTGCAGATGATACAAAGATGGGAGGGAAAGTAGAGAGTGAGGAGGACATAAAAAACCTACAAGGGGATATAGACAGGCTGGGTGAGTGGGCAGAGATTTGGCAGATGCAATACAATATTGGAAAATGTGAGGTTATGCACTTTGGCAGGAAAAATCAGAGAGCAAGTTATTATCTTAATGGCGAGAAACTGGAAAGTACTGCAGTACAAAGGGATCTGGGGGTCCTATGCAAGAAAATCAAAAAGTTAGTATGCAGGTGCAGCAGGTGATCAAGAAGGCCAACGGAATGTTGGCTTTTATTGCTAGGGGGATAGAATATAAAAACAGGGAGGTATTGCTGCAGTTATATGAGGTATTGGTGAGACCGCACCTGGAATACTGCATACAGTTTTGGTGTCCATACTTAAGAAAAGACATACTTGCTCTTGAGGCAGTACAAAGAAGGTTCACTCGGTTAATCCCGGGGATGAGGGGGCGGACATATGAGGAGAGGTTGAGTAGATTGGGACTCTACTCATTGGAGTTCAGAAGAATGAGAGGCGATCTTATTGAAACATATAAGATTGTGAAGGGGCTTGATCGGGTGGATGCGGTAAGGATGTTCCCAAGGATGGGTGAAACTAGAACTAGGGGGCATAATCTTAGAATAAGGGGCTGCTCTTTCAAAACTGAGATGAGGAGAAACTTCTTCACTCAGAGGGTAGTAGGTCTGTGGAATTTGTTGCCCCAGGAAGCTGTGGAAGCTACATCATTAAATAAATTTAAAACATAAATAGACAGTTTCCTAGAAGTAAAGGGAATTAGGGGTTACGGGGAGCGGACAGGAAATTGGACATGAATTTAGATTTGAGGTTAGGATCAGATCAGCCATGATCTTATTGAATGGCGGAGCAGGCTTGAGGGGCCGATTGGCCTACTCCTGCTCCTATTTCTTATGTTCTTATGATCACCTGTCCCAATATCTCCTTATGTGGCTCTGTGTCAAATTTTATTTTATAATCGCTCCTGTGAAGTGCCTTGGGGTTTTATACTACGTTCAAAGTGCTATATAAATGCAAGTTTTTGTTGCTCTCTACTGAATTATGAACCCGACAATTATCATAAGCCTTTTTCTGATTCATTTTCATCTCTATATCTTTAAAAGTCAAGGAAGCTCTGGCTTTGGATGCCCTTCCTTTCTACCTTGTGGGAATGTGTCTAATCTGTACCCAAACTATCTCCTCTTTGAAGGCCTCCCATTGCTCATTTACTGTTTTACCTGCCAATCTTTGATTCCAATCTACCTGGGCCAGATCCCTTCTCAACTCACTGAAAATAGCCGTCCTCCAGTTGAGTATTTTCACATTTGATTTTTCCTTTTCCTTTTCCATAATTGCTCTAAACTTAATGACATTGTGATCACTGTTTCACAAATGGTGTCTCACTGAAACATGCTCCACTTGCCCCACTTCATTATCTAGAATTAGATTCAGCGCTGCTTCCTTCCTCGTTGGGCTAGAAATATACTGATCAAGAAAGATCTCTTGTGCATATTTCAGGAATTCCTCCCCCTCTTTCCCCTTTACATTATTATTTTCTCAGTCTATATTAGGATAATTGAAGCCCCCTATCATCACTACTCTGAATTTCTTGCATCTTTCTGCAATTTGCCTGCAAATTTGCTCCTCAATCTCATTCCCACTATTTGGTGGCCTATTGTATATACCCAGTAGTGTAATAGCTCCTCTATTGTTCCTTAATTCTAACCAAATAGATTCTGTCTTTGACCCCTCAAGTACATCATCCCATTCTAGTGCTTTGATCAATACTACCACCCTCCTCCTTTTTTTCCTTCCCTATCTTTCCTGAATACATTGCAGCCAGAAATACTAAGTGCCCATCTCTCCCGTTACTGCCACTGTATCATAATCCCATGTGGCTGCTTGCACCTGCAACTCACCAACATTATTTACCACGCTCCGTGCTTTTACACACATGCACTCTAAACCCATCCTAGTCTGCCTCACATTTTCCCCCTGTCTGTTACCTCTTATTTCTGAACTCCTCTTTATTCTAATGCTGTTTGTCTCTTCCACTCCTCTGTGCACCTTTTTTCTCCTCTTTAGTGATCCATCCTTGTGCCCCCCCACCTTCCAAATTACTTTAAACCCTCCCTCAGCATTAATTAATCTCCCTGCGAGGACATTGGTCCCAGCCCTGTTGAGGTGCAACCCATCCGTCTTGAAGAGATCCCTCCCACCCCAGAACTAGTCCTAATACCCCAGGAATCTGAAGCTCTCCCTCCTGCATCAACCTGTCTTATCTTACTGCTCCTGTACTCAATAGAATGTGGCACTGGGAGTAATCCACAGATTACTACCTTTATGGTCTTGCTCTTTAAGTTCCTCCCTAGCTCCTGAAACTTTGTCTGTAGGCCCTCAACTCTTTTCCTACCTATGTTATTGGCTCCAACATGGACCATGACTTCTGGCTGTTCCCCTTCCCCCTGCAAAATGTTTTGCACCCGTTCAGTGATGTCCATTTCCCAACCTCCAGGGAGGCAAC
This sequence comes from Heptranchias perlo, assembly GCF_035084215.1. Classification (NCBI taxonomy): domain Eukaryota; kingdom Metazoa; phylum Chordata; class Chondrichthyes; order Hexanchiformes; family Hexanchidae; genus Heptranchias; species Heptranchias perlo. The sequence goes on from NC_090338.1 coordinate 49,138,370, forward strand.
ATATCATGCAAGACCCACAACGGCAGTTGCAGAAACACCTGTCTATCTCCCTGACTATCGAATCCCCTATGACCACTGCATTTCTACAATTTGCTGTTCCCCCCTACCCCCCGACCCCGTGCATTCCTTTGCCCCATGGTGCCATGGATGTGCTCTGGACTGCACTCCCCTGAGGTGTTGTCACCCTCAATGGTATTCAGTGTTGAGAACCGGTTTAAGAGTGCCACAGTCCTGGAAGATTCCTGCACTGCCTGCCTCTTCCTACCCTGCCGGATGGCCACCCACTTACTATCCTCCTGAATTCTCTGTAGCTGTGGGGTGACCACCTTCTGGAACAAGCCCTCCAAGAAATTCTCAGCCTCCCGTATGACCTGCAGTGACTCCAGCTTCTCCTCAAGCTTAGAAACCCTGAGCTCGAGCTCAAGCAACTGGAGGCACTTCCTGCACGTGTTTATCCAGTACACATGAAGCGTCTTGATGTTCCCACATGGCACAGAAATTGCAGGCAATGGGTCTCAGCTGTCCCATCATTTTGCTTAAAAGTCTATCTTCTTACCTTTATATATATGTCTCATGTTTTATATATATATATATTTTTATGTGTAAATAATTATCTGATGAAAACAAATAACCACCGTGCTTCTTATATTTTGGAGAATGAATTGTGACTCTGACACAGTGAGAAGATTATAATAAAAATAAAGTGCACTCCAAGAAATTATTCAGACTTTGCATCTTCCAAGAAGCTATGACAGTACTTTGAAAAATCTCACTAATTAAAATTTGCTTGTGTTGTGCAAGTGTTTGCTTGTGTTGTCTTCCAAGTCAATAATTTTGACATGAAGAATATTGCTCTTTCTGTGGATTATACTACAAGGTACTATAATGTTCCAAAGCAAATTTCTTTAATAAAGAATTAATTGTACAGAGCTACAAGCAGAAGCGCTTCATATTACACAGAAAATTAATTTATTTGATGAGAAACAAGTCATTTATTGCACCATGTGCAACATTATAATAGAACTGTTTGTGCAAAAGTTCCATATCTCATCTTAAGATTGAACCAAGAGTGACTGAGAAGCAGGTGCCAAATTGGATAAATGGATCAATTAAATTGGAAATAAGAAAAACATTCCATATAAAATTTCCTGGTACAAAAGCAGGGGAGAGCTTTGGGAGGAATATAAGAAATGCCAAAACAGGTTACAAAAAAAGCTATCAGGTTGAAAAGCACACATTAGAATATAACAAAAGATAGTAAGCAAGATAATAAAACGTTTTTAGGTTTCATAACAGTAAAACAGTGGTGAGAAAGGAAGTTGGAGCTCTAATGGACTAAAGTGATGGAGTAACTGAAGATAAAGGAAAAATAATAATAGCATTTGATGATTATTTTGTAGAAGTATTCATTGAGGAGATATGCTATCTAATTATTACACTAGAAAGTAGATTCCAAAAGATTTTGAAATCAATGTTAAAGACAGTACTTGATAGCTTAAAGTGACTTAAGACTAACAAATACCTTAACCAACAACAATAACTTACACTTATACAGTACGTTCAAAATAGTAATTATCGCAGTTTCACAGAGGTAGAGTACAATTAGATGGTCAAAGAGGTAGGTTTTGAGGGAAGTTTTGAAGATAAGGGAATAGGTAGAACAGTGGGAAGTTTAGCAAGAGAGTGTGAGAGTGGACATCCCAGACATCTGAAGGCTCTGCCTTTAATGGAATAGTGGGGGGGGGAATGCCAAGAAGATCAGAGTCCGAAGAGTGGAGGGAGTGCAGTGACACATATGAATGTAGGAGGTTGCAGAGGTAAGGCGGGGTGAGGGATTTGTAAACAAGGATGAAGATTTTGAATTCAGTGAGATAGGGCACTGAGAGCCAATGAAATTTGACAAGGACAGAAGTGATGGGGAGTGAGACTTGGTGCAGGATAGGATGCAAGCAGCAGATTTTTGGATGATTTGGGGCTAATGTAGGATAAAACCAGCAAGGAGAGCACTGAAGAAGTCAAACATGGAGGTGACAAGGACATGGATATGTGTTTCAGCAGTGATGTCGTGAGATAAAGACAGAGGTGGTCTTGATAACCAAGATGGCTTATTATCTAAAAGTGCTGCTGGTGATTAGCGAGGAAATCTGTGGGGTATTGGCTGTAGTCTGGAGTCATTGAGTACTGGCACATTCCAAGGATTTGAGCAAGTAAATGTATTAGCTATATTTAAAAAGGGGAACAAATCTGACCTAGTCCACTATGACCCCATTGCTCATTAATAGTGGATGAAAAATATTCTAAGGAGTAGCTTAGATGGGTACCTGTACAGCAATAGCTTACTAAGAAATAGTCAGCATGAATTTAGTTGGGAAGATTCTGCTGGCCAAATCTCTTTGATTTAAAAAAGTAGATATTGGAATTCCATCTGATGTAGTTTACTCAGAGTTTTAAAAAGCCTTTATCAAAATTTCACTCCAAAGACTTCCAATAAAACTTAAAGCCATGGGAATCCAATATGGACTGTGCAACTGAATGATAAGTTCAGTTTGAACTTCCATTGGCTCTCAGTGCCCTATCTCACTGAATAAAATTAAGAAATGGAGGTGTAACATTAGACTGGGGAGACATGTTCAGTGGCGTACCAAAGGGATTTGTGTTTAAACCCTTCTTACCATAAAAATGGAACTAATTGTAAACTTGTTAAGTTTTCAGACACGATGGGCTCAATTTTAAAACCGAGTCGGGAAGGGGACGGGGGGGTCAAATTGAGGCCGGGAAACCCATTAATACGGGTTTCCTGGACGTCCTTACAATTTTAAGGACGTCTTTTATTTTTTTTTGTCAGTTTCCCGTCGAACTGAGACCGGCCTGATTGACTCCCGGACGGGAGACCAGCCAGGGAGAGGACATCTTCAGGCAAGTCTGCAGGTGAGTCTTTGTTTGTATGGATTGGGGGGGGTGGGGGGGGGGTGCATGGGTGGACACGGGGGGCATGGGTGGTCTTAGGTTGGTATGGGTGGGCATAGGTTCACACAGGCGGGCATAGGTTGGCACGGGATCAGGGGCAGTCACGGAGGGAGCTGTCAGGATTGGGGGTCCGCGATCTTTGAGGGGGAGGATCTGGGGTCAGAGGATCGGAGTGGGGGGGGAAGAATCAGGGTCGGAGGATCGGAATGGGGGGAGGATTGGGGTCAGGGGGAGGATCGGGGTCGGGGATCAGAGGATCGGAGTGTGGGGAGGATCAGGGTCAGGGGCCCGTGATCGGGGGGGACCCGCGATCGGGGCACGGGGGTCTGCGATCAGGGCTCGAGGGTCTGCGATCGGGGCTCGAGGGTCTGCGATCGTTGGGGGGGGGGGGCGGTCAGAGCAGGTAGGCTTGTTGGGCCTGGGGGAAACACCCCTGCTCCTCCTGGCCCACAAGCTATGCCTTTCTAGGCACCTACCTGTTAGTCTCGGGCTTTCTTGCCTCCTTTCACGAGGCGTAAAAGAGAAGGCCCGGGAGTCCCAGCCCCCCGGGGTTGAAATCGAGAAGTCCAGAAAAATGGAGGCCTGAAGTCTCCTTGAAAGGTTTTGAGGCCCGACCTGCCTCCTGGGAGCAGGTTGGTTGCTCGCCCCTCTTCCCGGTGAAAACCGGAAATGGGAGGGATAAAAATATTCCAAGGTTCTTTGCATGAAAGAGGGTGAGAAAAAAATACAGATAGAAGAAATAATGGAGTAGACAATGAGCCATGTCTGAGAGCTAGGAGAGGTGACTGAAATCTTGGTTGAAAAGATAGATTTTGTGGACATTTTTAAAGGTGGAGAAAGAAGAGGCAGAGAGATTTAGGGAAGGGTTTGCAGAGAGCAGGATGATGCAGCTTCAAAGCTCTGCCACCAATGGTGGAACCAACGCAAGTGGAGATATGTAAATGGTCAATATAAGAAGACTGAAGGGTGCCGGAGGGGATGTAAGGATAGTTGAGATTATAGAGATAGTGTGGGACAACACCATGGAGAGATTTGAAAACAAGGATGAGAATTCGTGCATTGAGGGACAGGGACACAGCGTATGTCAGCATGGATGGGAGTGATGGATGAGATGTACTTTGGTGTAACTTGAACAACTTGGAGTTTGATGTGGAGATGCCGGTGATGGACTGGGGTTGACAATTGTAAACAATTTTACAACACCAAGTTATAGTCAAATAAAATCGTTGGACTATAACTTGGTGTTGTAAAATTGTTTACAACTTGGAGTTTGTGGAGGGTGGAAACTGGAAGGCCAGCAATGAGGAAATTGGAAAAAAATTAAATCTGGAGGCAACAAAAGCCAGGATTTCAATGGAAGTGGGGGTGAGGTATTAGCAAAGGTGGGTGATTTTGTAGAGGTAGAAGTAAACAGTTTTGGTGATGGATGGGATGTGGGGTTTGAAGCTCAGTCTAGATTGAGTAAGATTCCAAGATTTTGCATTGTCTGGTTCATCTTGAGCAGGTGGCCAGGATAGGCCGGTTCAGTTAGTGGAAAGGGAGTGGTGTTTATGGTGAAGGCTAAAAATGATGGCTTTGGTCTTCCTAATGTTCAGTTAGAGGAAATTTCGACTCATCAATGAGTTGATGTCAGACAGCCAGTCTGACAGTTCATGAAAATAGAAAGCATTAGAGACAGAGGAAACAGTTAATAATTTGATGAAGGATCAGATAAAGGAATTCGGCAGACAAATGACAAATTTATATTAATGTTGACAGATACAGTATTGCACATTGGGTGAAAAAATAAGGAACAGAAGTATAAAATGAAGAGAATAGAAATAACAGAGAATTTGAATAGAACCGGTAAGATTTTAAATTTAGATCAACTGAATGCATAATGAATGATGTTAACTGTAATTGTACATTACAAATGTAATTAAATATTGCCATTATATTAATTGTATCCCTACAGATTTTTCATTAGCTTACATTTACACTGTCTTCCTGCCATGATGCCTACTAATCTCTGAATTCAATTCCCTATATTTGTCCCTTTCCCTGTTTCATCGCCTGCCTATCTGTTCATTATCAATTGACTACCAGTTTAAAAATTAATGATAGAATCTGGGTTGTGTTTGATCTCTGAGAATCTTGGACATTGTTTATGAAATACCCCACTGCTAAGAAAAGAAAATTTTAACAAATGTTTTTCATTGAGACGTAAATCAGTGGTTCAAATGACAGTAAAAAAATTAAGGAGGAAACAAATAAATGGTTTAATAAATTGAGTAACTTTCTAAGAAAGACTATGGAGACCCTTTCATGATCCTTTGACAGACCTTCAGAACTCCAAATAGCCTGTAGTGCTTGTCAAAGTGCCAGATTAAGAATGGGAAATCTCGCATTCATATCAATCTCAGTCCACCAAAAAGACTTGTCATTGTTTATTCTACTTGTCTCATCAATTATGGTTCTCACGATCAAGCCATGCAACTAGCTGAACTCACACTTGAGTTCAATCTAGAAAATGTTTGATATATATCTCGTTATACAATCTGTCATGCTATCAATCATATTCATTAAAGACACATAAGTTAATCCAATATATTTTATATATTCATTCATTTTTGATTAACCATCAATGTATGAACTAACACAAGACTGGTGCTCTATGAATCATGGTAGTAACAGTATCTTTGTAAATAATGGCGCCAAGATCTTGGATAAGGATATAAGAACATAAGAAATAGAAGCACGAGTAGGCCTTACGGCCACTTGAGCCTGCTCCGCTATTCAATAAAATCGTGGCTGATCTTTGACCTCAACTCTACTTTCCTGCCCGATCCCCTATCCCTTGATGTGATGGGATCTGTACATGGGGTAGTGCACTTTCCCATTTGATGCAGTATCATCCCATGTGGTATCAATGGCTACCACCAGCTTTTTGATGTCTCCAGCTTAGGCTCAGAAAAGAAGGCGAGCAGAGCTACTGTTTGTAATTAAGGTCACTGTTAGAAACATAGAAAATAGGAGCAGGAGTAGGCCATTCGGCCCTTTGAGCCTGTTCCGCCATTCAATATGATCATGGCTGATCCTCTATTTCAATAGCATGTTCCCGCTCTCTCCCCATACCCCTTGATGCCTTTTGTGTCTAGAAATCTATCTAGCTCCTTCTTAAATATATTCAGTGACTCTGCCTCCACAGCCTTCTGTGGTGAAGAATTCCACAGGTTCACCACCCTCTGAGTGAAGAAATTTCTCCTCATCTCAGTCCTAAATGTCCTACCATGTATCCTGAGACTGTGACCCCTCGTTCTGGACCCCCCCGCCAGGGGAAACATCTTCCCTGCATCCAGTCTGTCTAGCCGAGTCAGAATTTTACATGTTTCAATGAGATCCCCTCTCATTCTTCTAAACTCGAGTGAATACAGGCCGAGTCGACCCAATCTCTCCTCATACAACAGCCCTGCCATCCCAGGAATCAGTCTGGTGAACCTTCGCTGCACTCCCTCCATGGCAAGTATATCCTTTCTTAGGTAAGGAGACAAAAACTGCACACAATACTCCAGGTGTGGTCTCACCAAGGCCCTGTATAACTACAGTAATTAGTGGAAACAAATCCAGATAAAATCCAGTTGAATGAATGGTTGTTCAAAGCAGTAGAAAGCATAGAGTGACAAAAGACCCACCAAGCCCTTTGTTCCCATAGAACATCCAACCTACCATATCATGGTCTCTACATTTAACTCCTGAGTGAAAGTTGTGTGTGAATATTCTCTGGTTCCCCAAGGTAATCAAGCAAAATAGCTAACTTCAGCAGGGACATAATCTTTCACAAGCACCATAGGAAGGGGCAAAAGGCATTTTGTTCTTTCTCACCATTTTTTTCAATGACAGCAAAGTCCAAATGCAGGTTAAGTTTGTGGCATATAGACATACTCAGACACTTCTTCGTTATTGAGCACTCCTTGACTTACAACAAAAGGGCTTCCTCCCATTCATATAAGAGTTCCAGGACAACATATTGTTTACATTATTACATGATTCAGGCCTGCTCACTTATACTTACTCTGAAGGTAGAAAAATTAAGAGTTAGTTGCTACTTGTAATAACTAGTTTACTTTAATAGTTACAATATATATAATCCTTCATTTTGGCTTCAAAGGCAGAACTCTAAAATACTGGAAAATGTAATGTAAAAAAAATCTATTTCTTGTGGGTGCAAGGCCTCAGGCACTCCTCGGAAATAAATCTTGCTTCTTTCCTGCTTATGTACCCTTCAAAAATTTCTAAATCCACCACTGCAAAAAAATGTCCTGTTAGTTTTTCTCTGCAGTACAAGGGAGTATTCATTTACCTGCAGCTTACGTTATGACAAGATGATGTCATACTGTAATCTCTGTAGAACTAATTGTTCACATAAAGCATTGCCAAAGACTTTAGGTTTTGCTCTTTGGAGAAAAATAGGCCAAATTTTGAAGTGACCCCCAAAACAATGGTAAAAATCCTGGAATTCCATATAATAAAAATGGAATTTAAGTTATTCAGTGAATCCAAAACAGTCACAGGCCTACATTCGGAGCTGTTTTTTAGTCATGGATTGCTTTTTGTCAGTTGATTTTTGAATAGGGTTCCCAACAGTCCGGGAATGACTGAAAGTTTCCTGGAACTGGGGCTTGCTCCGCCAAGCTCTGCTTCCAACAGCCCGGGAGATCAGCGACTTGAATTTTCCACCGCAGTACACCCCTCTCACCCCCCCACTATGTGACGTCACTCGCTGCTGTTGGAGAAGTCTCCAGCTTGGCGGTGTCATCTGGTCACTGCCACACAGAGCCGTGACCAGGAGGGGGCTGGAGAGTCGGGAATCAGGAGTCTCGGCATTCGGGGAATCTCGGCAAACTGTGGCGGGTGAGGGCTTCTCGGTTTCCCCTCTTCGCCTGCTGATGGGTGGCCTCCTGCTTCGAGGAACTTGTTGCACAACAGCTCCTGGTACGAAACTATGAGCAAAAATACTCAACTCCAGGGGACCCAACCTTTATAAGGTAAATGCAATAATTTGTAGAGGTCATGTGATCAGAAGTCATGTGGTCAGATGCCATGTGATCAGGCACCACATGGTCAGATATCATGTGGTTGGACTGTAATGTGATCAAACCTCCAGGATTGCCTCCAGCCAGAGTTTGCAACCCTATTTTTAATTATCAATGAAAGCTCTTTGCAGCTGCTTCTCAGTTTTTGCACGTTTTCTAGGTGACGTGCATGATTTTACACTTTATAACCTATTCGTCCCTTAATTGCGCAAAACTTCTTTAATGCTCATTTATCTCCCTTATTTTTGTCACTTGGCTACATGGCTTGGTATCCAGCAATTTTTAGAATGTTGCAGGAAGTACTGTCCTTCACATTGTTTATGAAGAGCAGTAAACCCATTGCTCCATAGACAGATTTTCATATTTTAAAACCACCTTCTGCTTCACATTGACAAACAAGCTTCCAATAACCCCTAACCTTCTTTAAAAGTCTCACATGTGTATCTTTATGCACTGGTGGAGGGGTAGGTTCAGGTTACCTGACTGCTCTTTCAGCTGTGGAAAAGTGGGGGAAGTGGGGACTCGTGAAAGACAGTTTATTCTTCACTATTTAATGGCAACTAGCCTATTATACTTAGCCTCTTTTAAACTTCTGTTTTAGGTTCTCTTCATATGTTGTTATTTTTAAACTTGTACATGTTTGTTTAAGTGATTCACTATGGTCGCACAAAAACCACAGCTGCAAGTACTCTTTCAACATAATTACTCATTATCAATGACCGTTTCTACTGTGATTGTAGTCTGCTCTGAAACTTCATTCACAAATTTTATCATCAGTTTCATCATTGATATTGAATACAAGACCATACAAAATACACAATCCTAAAATAATAGAATTGGATGGTGGGAAATACAACAAACACGATCATAAAATAGTTGCAATAAATGTATTGACCACCTCTAGAAGGATTTGGCAAATTATGGTTGATTAAAGGTTTCTGTTCACAGAGCCCTAGGATTCATGCTGTAAATGTACAGGGTTGAATTTAAATAAGTTTCTGTCAACATACGCAGACTAAAAAAAGGTCAAAATAATACTTGTGCTACTCACTCAGACAGAAGGAAACTAATGCAATCTTTCTTGACGCTAACAATAACTTGAAAATATTCAGACTGCAAAATTAGCAGCAAATCTTTCAATGAACTGCAAGGTCCTTTTAGCTTCCATCAATACTCAAAATGTGTTGGGTGAGGGGGAGGGGAGATATGAGGGAAAAGTTGTGCCAATGCCAATTCCTCTTTTGCAAGTAATGGGGTAAATTTGAACTTGTCGCCCGGGCATATAACTGGCGTTGTGGATCAGCTGTCATAGAAACCGCCCAATTTTCATTTCCACAATGGAAATGAATATCAGATGGTTTCAATAATGGGCCGCCATCCCACAATGATTGTTTTATGCCCAAGCTGCAAGTTGAAAATCTATCCCATAGGGTGATTTGGATGAAGTTGGAAAAAACTGATAGATGCAACACTGCCAATGTCATTATCTTTTGAGTGCTAGGAATCTATTTGTGCACACTGTTATTGCTCATATTGTGCTAACATTGTACAAAAATTGCATTGCATTTTAATTCATCATGATGAAAGCTTGTGTTCTGCCATTCAGCAGAGGGCAGGGCACAGTGCAAGAGCCAATAATGCAGCATCAGAAATGCTGGCAACAAAATGTTAATAGTTGCTTAGTGGCACATAAAGCTTGTACTCATGTCATTTTGAGGTGGTATAAGGACTGGTGCTACAGCACTATTTAATCATCATACTCAGACATCTGACTCCAGAAAGTATTTCTTTTCCTTCCTGGGATCCTAACTGTTAAGAAAATAACTGATTAAATTTCTGACGATCCTCTCCTTGGTACCACACCAAATCCTGTAAAAACACATTAGAAATTAGTTGTAATTCAGTGGCCAATCCTATTCTTGGCAAGTATGAAGAAAATAGAATTTGAATAATTGAATCATTTTTGAATCAGTGCAGTGCATTTCAGTGCAGTGAGAGAGTACTGCTCTGTCAGAGGTGCCATCTTTCAGATGAGACGTTAAACCAGGACCCCGTCTGCCCTCTCAGGTGGGCGTAAAAGATCCCATGGCACCGTTCGAAGAAGAGCAGGGGAGTTTTCCCAATGTTCTTGCCAACATTTATCCTTCAACCACCATCACTAAATTAGATTATCTGGTCATTTATCTCACTGTTGCTTGTGGGACCTTGCTGTTCGCATATCGGCCTGCTGCATTTGCTTACTTTAAATGTGACTACACTTTAAAAAAATATTTCATTGGCTATGAAGCTCTTTGGGACATTCTGAGGTTGTAAAGGGAACTATATAAAGGGAAGTTCTTTCTTTCTCTCATTGTGTTACACATTAATGTGAATATTGCAAACAATATTTAGTCCTATGAATGTTATAACACAATACATAAAACATAACACAGAGGAGAATTGTTTTTATGATGGGTGCCTTCAATGTGAAAGGAATTGGGAAAAATTAGCATTAAGTATTACCTCCAGGTACAAGAGAGTTAAAATTCAACTACAAGATTCAAAGGTTTATTTAAACTGGAAATCACTCACGTTAAATCTCAATCCGACCTTGTAAAATAGAGTCAGAAAGATCAGGATAAGGGACTGGGTGGTGCAGTGTATGTCTTTTCACCTCTGGGTCCTGAGTTCAAATCCAACCCAGACAGAAAGTCTGCACTATCTGATAAATGCTAAATGTGTATTCTATTTCTGAACTTCTATTGGAGATTATCCAAAATGGCAGCATAAATGAAGTCCACTGAGTTTTCGCTACATTGAGTGCGTGCAATTACACCAAAACCAGACTCATTGTTAAATTGTAGCTCATTTTAAACTATTGCACTATATTGTGTTCCAGAATGAAGAGTTTGCAGGTGGGGACCACTCTTCCATTTTAAGATTACATTTTACATTAAAAGCAACTGTTAACAATGCAATGTTCATCCCAGAATTTTGCATGGAATGGTCTTGACCAAGCAAAACATAATTAGCACAAAAATTACAAGAGCTGCACCTGCTTCCAACATTTTCAATACAAACTAAATTCATCTTGCACTTACGTGCAGATTTTTTCTCGCACTCCTTGCAATTCTTCATAACAGTGTACCTTTAAAGTCTTAAGTAAAATGACTATGATCAGTGTCAATCATTTTACAGTGAACCCCAATCCAAAAGTACAAAAACTGCCCTCCGATTAAACACAATTGGCCACTATTTCACACTTTCAGCATAGGAAACAGAGAAGTTATACTGCTGCATTAAGAATATTCCTGAAGCTGGACGACAAGGGGGGTTAAATTGGATAACCCCTGAAAATGGGTATGGGAAGCGCAGTACACGATTAACCCAGGCCCGGTCATTGTGCTGCCTGCTGCTTTCAATGATTATTGCATGCAGTCAGTGCTACTTGCGCTGTTGATTGGCTGCACGCATCAGCAGGGGGCTTTGATATCACAAGTGACTCGTGTTTTTTAAAGGCAACTTGCACCTCTTAATGGGGAGGTGCATGGTGACTGCAAGAAGTGGTGGGAGTCGTTTGTACAGTGATTCAGTGCTGTAACACTTTGAAGAATGGCTGCACCTGCAAGAGAGCGTGCACCAAGGTTCTTTGATGATGCACTGGAGGCCTTGGTGCAAAAGGTGGAAAGAAGGAGAGGCATCCTGTATCCACAGGGGGGCAGGAGGCCCTCCAGACATATGTTCAAGAGACAGTGGAAGGAAGTAACAGAGGAGGTAAATGCCAGGAGCATAGATCCAAGAACATGTATGCAGTGCAGGAAGAAGTTCAATGATTTAACATGAGGTGTCAAGGTGAGTGAGTTCAAGCGTCAAGTGGCATATCATACCAACTGAATCACTAGCCTCATCCACTGCAAGCCCATCACTGACCTACCAACAATCTCTTTCAATCAGCACTCAACCATTCAAATCATATGCTTTAGACTTAGCACTGTTGCAAGCCTCACACCCACAACTCACAGTTCAAACGCACTGGCAGCTATTCAACCATGATAGCCACATCACCCAAACATCTTGCAGGACACTCACCGACACACTTCCTTCTTTCCTGCAGGAGAAGGTGGCGCATAACGGGAAGCAGCAGCAAAGAGCTGGAGGAGGACAAACGTGCCTACACTTTTTAACTCTCATGGAGGAGAAAGCACTAGCTATCATGGGAAGGGCGATCACTGAAGCCGTGGCCACTGGTGGCACTGGAGGAATCGATGATGAGGGTCTCAGCATACCTAATCCTCCTTCTCTCTTCCCACTTCTCCCACATCTCACAATCTTTTCTGACTCACGTGGTGTAGATGGTGTATGCACGCACTTCTTACTTTTTCCTCTCCCCTCACCAGAATCTAACAAGTACGAGGTACTTGCTACCCGTGTGGATGAGAACAAAGACTGCAGGGAGGATGGGCAAACTGACTACAGCACCATGGTAGAGGAGGCCATTCAAGTGAGGGGAGCAAAAAGGAAGGTGGAAGTGTTAGGGAATAGCAGAATCAGGGGGATAGATACTGTTCTCTGCAGCTGCGACCGGGAGTCCCAAAAGTTGTGTTGCCTGCCCGGTGCCAGGGTTAGGGACATCTCCTCACAGCTGGAGAAGAACTTGGAGCACGAGGGGGAGGATCCTGTTGTCGTGGTCCACGTAAAAACCAACAACACAGGTAGAACTAGGAATGAGGTTCTGCTGAGGGAGTTTGAGGAGCTAGAATCCAAATTAAAAAGCAGAACCTCAAAAGGTAATAATCTCTGGATTACTACCTGAGCCATGCACAAATTGGAATAGGGTCAAACAGATTAGATGGTTAAATGTGGTTGAAAGGGTGGTGTGGGAAGCAGGGATTTCAATTCATGGGGCACTGGCACCAGTACTGGGGAAAGAGGGAGCTGTTTCATTGGGACGGGCTCCACTTAAACCGGGCTGGGACCAGTGTCCTGGCAAATCGAATATCTGGGGCAGTAGATAGGGCTTTAAACTAATAAGAGGAAGGGAGGGTTCGGGTAAAGATAAATTTATAACTCTAAGAGAAAAGTCAAGGTTGTAGAGCAGAGTAGCAATTTGGGTAAAAACAAGCAGAGTGTGTCAGGAAGTGACAGAGAGTTTAACATAGGTAAGAGAGCATTAGTGACTAAGGTCACATCAGGGAAAAATAGTAAAAAGTTAAAATTAAAGGCGCTATATCTGAATGCATGAAGCATTCTTAACAAGATAGATGAATTAATGGCACAAATAGAGATAAATGGGTTCGATCTAGTAGCCATTACTGAGACTTGGTTGCAGGGTGACCAAGGCTGGGAACTAAATATTCCAGGCTTTTGACTTGTAGAAAAGGAGGGGAGTGGGTAGCCTTGATGATAAAGGCAGGAGTGAGAAAGGATCTTAACTCAGAAAATCAGGAAGTAGAATCAGTATGGGTGGAGCTAAGAAATAACAAGTGGCAGAAAACACAGGTGGGAGTAGTTTACAGGGCCCCTAACAGCAATTATAGTGTTGGACAGAGTATAAATCAGGAAATTAGAGGAGCATGTAACAAGGGTAATGCAATGGGGGAGTTCAATCTTCTTATAGACTGGGCAAGCCAAATTGGCAAAAGTAGTTTGGAGGATGAGTTCATGGAATTAATTCGAGACAGTTTTCTAGAACAATATGTCAAGGAACTAAGTAGGGAATGGGCTATTTTAGATCTAGTATTGTGTATGAGAGAGGATTAATTAATAATCTTGTAGTTTTGGAGCATCCTCCTCAAATTTGGCTGCCCACAGAAATTTCTCCGCCTGCTCCACGATGACATGCAAGCTGCGATCCTCACCATACAAATTTACAAAAGGGTAAAACTTGTATCAGTAATGGTGACCACAAAACTACCGGATTGTCATAAAAAACCATCTGGTTCACTAATGTCCTTTAGAGAAGGAAACCTGCCGTCCTTACCTGGTCTGGCCTATATGTGACTCCAGACCCACAGCAATGTGGTTGATTCTTAATCGCCCTCTGAAATGGCCTAGCAAGCCACTCAGTCAAGAAGGCGGCTCACCGCCACCTTCTCAAGGGTAATTAGGGATGGGCAATAAATGCTGGCCTTGCCAGAGATGCCAACATCCCATGAACGAATTTTAAAAAAAAAACAACGGATCTGCCACAGACCCAATACTAGTGCAAACTGCGTCATCGCACCAACGATCTTTTCCATCTTCCACGCTGCAACAGTCCACCCCATCACCATGAAGCTCCCTGCCAGAGTGGAGCTAACCTACAGGACAAGTGGGAAACTGTTCAACCTTCGATGCCTCCAGGCCAGAACCAAGACCACCCCAACTTCTGTCATCAAGCTGCAGTATGCAGACGACGCCTGCGTGTGCGAAAACTCAGAGGCCGAGCTACAAACCATCGTCAACGCATTCACCGAGGCGTATGAGAGAATGGGCCTCAGGCTAAACATCCGGAAAACTAAGGTCCTCTACCAGCCCGCTCCTGCCACACAACACTGCCCCCCCGACCATCAAGATCCACGGTGAGCTTCTGGACAGCGTGGATCATTTCCCATACCCCGGGAGCCTCCTCTCGGCGCGAGCAGACATCGATGATGAAATTCAACATCGACTCCAATGTGCCAGTGTAGCCTTCAGATGCCTGAGGAACAGAGTGTTCGAAGACCGAGACCTCAAATCCAGCACCAAGCTCCCTGCCCTCCTGTACGCAACAGAAACATGGACAATGTACAGCAGACACCTCAAATCCCTGGAGAGATATCACCAACGTTGCCTCCGCAAAATCCTGCAAATCCATTGGCAGGATAGGCGTACCAACGTGAGGGTTCTCTCCCAGGCTAATATCCCCAGTATCGAGGCACTGGTCATGCTCAACCAGCTGTGATGGGCGGGCCACATTGTCTGCATGCCGGACACAGGATTCCCTAAACAAGTGCTCTACTCCGAGCTCCGCAATGGCAAGCGATCACTAGGAGGGCAGAGGAAACGCTATAAGGACACTCTCAAAGCCTCCCTTAAAAAAAAATGCAACATCCCCATCGACACGTGGGAATCGCTTGCCCTATTTCGTTCAAACTGGAGAAGAAGCATCTACAAAGGTGCCAATCACCTCGAGCGTCACCGAGTGGAGCACGTGGAGGCCAAGCGTAAGCAGCGAAAAGAGCGCGCAGAATCCAGAGCGCCTCACCCACCCGCCTTATTAAACTCTACCTGCCCCACAGGTGGCAGAGTCTGCAGCTCCAGGATTGGACTATTCAGCTCCACCATTGGTGGCCGTGCCTTCAGCTGCCTAGGCCCTAAGCTCTGGAATTCCCTCCCTAAGCCTCTCCGCCTCTCTCTCCTCCTTTAAGACACTCTTAAAATCTACCCCTTTGACAAAGCTTTTGGTCACCTGTCCTAATAACTCCTTATGTGGCTCGGTGTCAAATTTGTTTGATAACGCTCCTGTGAAGTACCTTGGGATGTTTTACCAGTTAAAGGTGCTATATAAATGCAAGTAGTAGTTGTTGTTGTTGAAGGACTAAAATTGGTTGGCCTACTCCATATGATTCCAGTCTAATTGGATTAAGCTGAATTAATATATAACTACATATTTTAATATTTAAATCATCTCAATACTATATAGCATACAAGGTCAGAATTTAATTTCTGTAAAGATATATATTTTGAGGACAGATTTGTACTTCACAATATTCACCTCAGAGGAAGAATGGACAAAATTGCCCCAAACCTTAAGCTGCCACGTTACTAACTATCTTGTTGCTACTGTCAGTGGCAATGGAAAAGAAGAGAGTTTTAGTGCCTAAGACGCAAGTAACATTATTACATTTAATTTCCAAGTGCAAACCACATTGATTACGTATTAATTCTTTATGGCATGACCTCCCTGATTTGGTGATTATCCCAAATTATGTTCAACATCCAGGAGAATATATGATGGGTGGAAAACACAACTCACGCCAGTAACAGTTATTCAAGGCATAAGGTTACTGCAGACCATCAATAAGTTATGTCTGGCAGCTAGCCCGACTTTGACAGCAAACTTTGTGTCTAAGTTCTGCCAAAGGACAACTTCAGTGTCATGAAAATGCACCTTTAATATTTAAGTCACAAGCTTGGTGGCAACCAATAGTTTCTGGTCCAGCTAACTCAGTGCTTTTTCATAATACAGAATTATAAAAAAATGACATTGGTTAATCTACTAATAAAACAAGAGTGAAAGCAGTTTGACAATGAACCAAACTCACTTCACTCCTCCATGGATAGATTGTGAAGAGGATTTAGCAAGTGGAAAGTTCCAGTTTATTTATATTTGGTCATATTACAATAAACTGTATATGATCTGCTGTCAGGGGAACTAATGATGTGCAGTGAACGAACAAAATGAAAATCCAGGACTCATTTTCCACTCATGCAGCCTACCACCTTCTATAGTCATGTCCCATTCAAAACAAACTACAAAAGAAAGAAGAAAGACAGACTTGCATTTATATAGCGCCTTTCAGGACCTCAGGACATCCCAAAGTGCTTTAAAGCCAATGAAGTACTTTTTGAAGTGTAGACACTGTTGTAATATAGAAAACTGTTTGTATGTTATTGTTAACTGTTATTTGTATGGAAAATTGTAATCTTTAAGGCCAGAATCAGATTCCATCCCATTTTCCAGTTCCACTCTCGTTGGCGCCTGAGCACCTGGGTTCAATGCAGGAAGAGGTTTAGTGACTTGACCAGTACAGCAAGAGTGAGATGAAAGTCTTCCTGCCTCCATTTATATGTGTCACACCATTCCATTGAAGTTTTTTGGTACCCCACACCCACCAAGCACGCTTAACTCTCCTCCCCCTACACTCTACATGTTTCTTCTCCACTCACAGTAGGTCATGGCAGCAGCTCTCCTGCTGCTCATACCCTCACAGTATTCATAAAACAGCAGTCTGGGTTCACCTGCTCACAACTGGAAGGCCTTTCACTCTTCTGCCAATAGGTTCCACTCTTTCTCACTGCGGCCACCCTCTTGCACAAAAGCACGTCCTATCCTTCTCCACACTTGCCGCTTCTCCCTTTCATCATGCACTCTAGATGAAGAAGTCTCATATAGCTGAACAGCAGTTTACAACAAAGAAATATTGGTTGAGAAATTCGATTATGCCCAAAGGCGGGTGAGCATGGGGTGGGCACTGCAAGAGCCTGTTCACGTGGTTGCAGGGACCACGTTAAATTGCTGCTGCCAGCTCATTATAATGACTCAGGTGTGCAGCTATTCATTGCTTATGTTCCCATTTGAGGGGGCAGGAAATTTGACTTTACTGATGCCACTTAAAGGCAGCCAGCACTCTTAAAGGGGGGGTGCTCTCTGGTTGAAGAAAGCAGGGAACGTTTCTGAAGAAGGAAATGTCTGAAAGGCCGGCAGATCAGGCCCCCAGGGGCTTAAATGCTACTTTGGAGGCTCTGGTCCAGGTTGCCCGGGGGCAGAAAGCCCATCAAGCAACACCTCCCTTACCAGTGTGAAGAAGTTGCAGAGGATATTAATGTCGGGAGCTAGCTCTCAGTACATGGCTGCATTGTGGAAAAAAGTTCAATGACCTTACCAGAGTTGTCAAGGTAAGAATCCTAATTCTCAGCTCTTTTACTCTCACACCTCCGCTGCTTGCAGCCTCACTACTCACAATACTCCTTTCCCTCGCTTCCCTTCCCTCTCCTACAATCATTGCACCACACTTCACTCCATTTCCTTCTACTCCTACTCAAACATTCTGTGTATCCTACTCTCACCACAATTGCAACCCTCACTTCCTCGCACATATCTTACACACAAGATACAAACTATTCAATCATGACAAGCACGTTCTCTAAACACCTCATAAGGATGTCACTAATATACTTCCTTCTTTCTTGCAGGAGAACGTCGTGCACACCATGTGACAGGAGGCCACAACAACAGAAGGTTGAGCCCACCTGCACACACTGTGCCCTGTGCAAGAAAACATGCTGGCCACCATGGGCAGGGGGAGATTCCTGGTCGTAGTGAGTGGCAATGCTGGAGGAGACATCATGTGGGGTTTCTTAACACCATATCCTCTTTGTCCCTTCTTACTTCTATCTCACCCGACCCACTCTGAACGATAAACTGGTACAGGAGACACAATGGGGTCGGTATTTATTCAGGCACCTGAATCGCTGTTTCTGTACAACAATGGCTTGCTCGATTACTGTTCTGGTGCTCCAAAGGTTATCATTATATCTCCTTTCAGCTGAGGTTCATGAGTACCGGATGGGTGTCATCAGCCATGGCAATAACATATGGGTCTTGTCCTCTAATAGCCATCATTGGGCCTGTTGCTCTTCGTCATAAAATGCGGAGATATTGGACTGATGAAGGATGTATGCATCACAGCTGCTACCAGGGTACCACCTGCATAATGTGTAGATGATGGTCATGTGCCAGCGGCACATTGAGAGAGTTCTATCCGTTCCTGTCCATAAAAGGTCCTGGCTC
Source organism: Heptranchias perlo (assembly GCF_035084215.1). Classification (NCBI taxonomy): domain Eukaryota; kingdom Metazoa; phylum Chordata; class Chondrichthyes; order Hexanchiformes; family Hexanchidae; genus Heptranchias; species Heptranchias perlo. The sequence goes on from NC_090338.1 coordinate 49,156,922, forward strand.
ATGTGGTGGTGTCTTAATCACCACATGAGTGCAGTCAACAATAGCCTGGACTTGTGAAAACTCAGCGGTTGCTGCAAAACCCACTGCTCTGTCACGTTGACTGGTCCATGGGGAATTTGATATACTGACTTGCCTTAGCGGACAGAGCATCCGTCACTTGTTTCATGCAGGCATTTGCAGCCAATTGGCTAACATGTGCCATTCCCGTGCTGCAACCTGGAAGTGTCCTGAAGCAAAAAAATTGAGGGCAAGCATCATTTTGACTGCCACTGGCAGGGAGTGGCCAGATGGCACAGAAGGCTGCAGCTTCTTCTGCAGGAGGCCACACAGGTCTGCCGAGACAACTTGACCCTCCTTACACTTTGCTCCTCAGTGAGCTTCTGATAACTGATTCTGGTTCCATAGACCCTATTTGGAGGGTAGGTTCACCCATGCACAACTCCCCCCTTCTATGTAGTGCTCTGATAGCACCTGCTGCATCTCCAGCATGCTGTCCTGCCGCTGCTGCTGATGCTGCTGCTCCTCTTCTGCCCACGATTGGTTGCCAGAACCATTCCCATCCCTCCTCACCTCACTCACCTTCCCTCAAGGCAAAGAACACATTCAGCCAAGAATTTTCAAATAAACCTCTGTGTTCTAATTGGTCATTTACCTCTTTGACCAATTTTTGGTCACCTGCTCTACTATCTCCTGATGTGGTTCGGTGTCAAATTTTGTTTGATAACGCTCCTGTGACATGCCTTGGGACATTTTACTATGTTAAAGGCGTGACGTGAATGCAAGTTGTTGTTGTCATTGAAGTTGCAAAGTTCCGCACATCTCAATTAAGAATTTCAACAAAAGTACTCACCATTTTTGATGGCAGGTCTTTCTCCCTTTAAATTAGAGTCTTAATTGTCTATTCTTTACTGCTAAGAATTACTGAGTGGTCACACCCCTCAATGCTACTTCCATTTTAGCCATCAAAAATAGCATTGGGGGCCTATTCGTGTCATAGGACCCTGCTTTGCATAAGATTACTATTGACGTATTTGGACGGCCATCTAGGCCGCCTATGCTGAAGGCCCCAGGAAGATGGTGCCAGCAGCATTATCGACAGAAATGAGGTAATAAGCCTTTTTCTGTGATTTTCAGGTCGATACCATTCCATTTTCGCTGTGCAGGAGGCCTCAAAATTTACCTCATAATTCCCTAAAAGCATAGGGCGAAAACGTTTCTTTGTAAAACATCGACAGTTATTGTCATACACCTCCAAGTACAAGATTAGAAGAAGCCGAGAAATAAGTAGTCTTGGCCAGGGAATGGTATGTGGCCCAGGAGACGTAATGAGATGGAAAAATTAAAATTAGGGAAAAGGTGCGAAATATACTTTACATTATTGCATGTATAAATCCTGAATCCCGTTTGAATGTTTTCCTTTTCAAACAATAAAATGCCTTCTGAATACAATCATGTGTAGCAAGGCATTCTTTCTATCAGCCAGATTCTGCTCTGACACTTGCCAAGTCAGAAGCGGCTGGACAAAGTTACAGTAAAAAGTTCGTAATCTATCTACTGAGCAAAAAGTTCCCTTTTGCAGAGTCACATTTCCTGCCAGAAACCTTTGTGACTGACCACAGCTTATCTACAGGTTCCTATGTCAATAACATAATGAAGTACATAAACAGAAAACCAGTTCAATTTAGACTTTGATGAATGACACAGTATTGTGTGCAACTTTATTACAGGAAGAAACCATGTAGTGATGCATTATGTAGATTAAGTGGAACATTGATGATATTTTGTCCAAAAATTACATTGGAAACTGTTATATTCTATCTCTAACGAGGCTGTTTCAACAACTGCCGAAGCAAAATAAAAACACTGGGAAACATTTGCTCCCTTCAATGCCGATGTTGCATCAGAGTATCCTGCAGTGTCATCAGCATGAAATAAAACAAAAAAGGCTGGAAATTATTGTTGACGTTACTGTATGGACATTTTATGCACTAGTATCAAATTATGATCTCCACTATCTTTAGAGACTTTAACCTGCTTATTTTAAACATGTCTCTCATTGCTGTTTGCGGGACCTTGCTGTGCGCAAATTGCCTGCTGCATTTCCCTACATTTCAACTGTGACTACACTTCAAAAAGTACTTCCTTGTCTGTAAAACGCTTTGGGACATCCTGAGGTCATGAAAAGGGCTATATAAATGCAAGTCCTTTTCTTAAGTCCTTTAGGTTAATGCCTCTGTTAAAATAGCAAAGAAAGGAATTTGATTCAAGTGGTTGAAGCATTCATTTGAGAATACTGCCAACAGCAACTTCTAGGCTTGCCACCATGGCTAGCTTTAGAGCTGGAGCATTTTGGCACTGACAGTGTCACCGGGTGCACAGAAGGAATCTTGAAATGCAATGCTTGCCAGGGCCGCCTAAAACCTATTTTATTGATCAGAATAAAATACATTTTCAACATGTTGCCATGAAGAATCATTATAAGCTTTAATGCCAGTTGCAATAAGAATAAAATTGTGTTAATTTCTTAGTCTAATATACCAGTATAGTTAGAAAATCTTTGAAATCCATTTGATATAGGAACAGTTTTAGAATTCAATCTAACACTCCTGTATAGTTGGCATTTTCAATTTACAACAAATTTACACTATTTTTTAGAGCAATTTACTGACTATCAATTCAATTAACAGTACAAATATACAGACATTTAGTGCCGGATAGGCAAACATCATCATCAGGGCAATTGATTTATGCTGGCTGAAAAGTCAAGATTTGTTTTTATTATGTAAAATTTGAGGAGTATTAGAAAGGTTTTGGATGAAATTGCATTCTGCAGTTCTGTCCCTTTATAATTATGTCCATTGATTTTGGCTGGTAGAATAAGTCAAATTCCATTTTATTACATGAGATTCTATAAGATTTTTATCAGTGGATCAAATTCTATGATTTCATCGATTTTTCTGTGAAAACTGTAAATCTGTAAATGTCCTTAGTCATCATACTAGTTCTGTACCATAGGGACAGACTGGAGAGACAGGGTAATTCCTGGAAAAAATACTTCCCCCTTTCCGCTGTGGATACGTTTATTATAGCTATGGCTAGACATCTCCTCGTTCTTCATTATATGTTCCACACTTCTTTTCCAACATAGTTCTTCTAAAGAAAATCCATCCTTCAGTAATTCTCTTGGATCCACCTTTTACATTTGAGGTAAATTATTAAAAATATCTCCTATCAGTTGGAAGCCATGCCTTCAGCAGTCCAGGTCTCATTCTCTGCAATTTCCATCCTGAACCCCTCCAACTTTCCACCTTCCTCTCCTCCTTTAAGACCATCCTTGAAATCTTTGACCAAGCTCTTGGCTACCCCTCCAAATCTCTCCCTCTTTTACTCAGTGTCCGTTTTTCCTCAAGTCTCTGTGAAGAACCTTGGGACAATTAAAGGTGCTATATAAATGCAAGTTGTTATGTCACTAGCTACCACAGATTAAGATCCTAGTCTGAAGTTTTAAAGGGTAGAGCTCTTTAATTTTCAACCTGTATATGGGGGAATAAGGATCAGAATGCTGGGTTTTAAAAGGAAAGCCAATCTACAATTTATATGAACTGGTCAGCCTTAAAGTGATCTTGCAGCCACCTTGATAAAACAGGAATCATGTGCATTGAAGGATCTCTAAATAGAAAGATATCTACCAGAAAGGTTCTGCTGGCTGGGCTGAGCTGGGCTGCATCAGTGCATGTCTAGAAGCTCCTCACTAAAATTTAAGAGTCTTATGTCAATGTGGGAATGTATTTCAATTACCGTACTTTCAAAAACAGTATCATGCTGAACAAACAACAAAAACTGCTGCTTCTCCCACCATGCAAGTTGCTAGGTGTTCCTAGACACTAGCATAGTTTCAGCCCCAGACAACACAACCGCTCAACTGAGAGGCAGCTAATGGACATGGGCGAGCATCCACACAACCCCCATGTTTTCACATTTCAAACAATGTACTTTTACATTATCAGAGTTTATGGCACCGATCTTTAGCTGCAAAATGCCTGTGGGCAGGTATATCTTTACCACTGGCACAATTCCAAAGGCAACACCCAGGAACATGGATAGAATACAAACAGTAACTGTTACCATCTCTGACAGTTGTTTTGATAGCCCAACAAAGCTAAATGCCACTTTTTTCCTTCCGTTGAAATTTTTGCCACAGGATTTGCAAAGTTTGTAAAGAATCAGAAAATGGGAATGGATAGGGTTGGATTTTTTAAAAGATTGACACTGCCTCACTGGGGAGTTTTTTTTAGGGGGCCCAAGTTTCAAGAACCGCACATTCTGAAATTGGGATCCACACAACGTTGGTGCTGCCATGCAATTTTTTTTTCTTTTTTTTAAAACCAATATAGACAGAACAGATTTGAACCAGATCTGATCTCATTGGGTCATTACACCATCTCCTGCATGTGGAAGTGCCTTGCAAGACACTTCACTATGAGAATAACATCCCTTTAAAACTGTAACATAGTCATCTGACAAAAACACTGACAGAGGGATTTGCCTGACGATGTTGTCCGATTGCACATCCTACAGGTGGCACTGCTTCAAACTGTAGTGCAGCAAAGCATTCAGCTAACTCGGAGACTTCATTGGCACCACAGCCATGTTTTGTTTAAACTCAAAGATAACAATAAATTGACCTCTTTTATACAAAGAATACACTCGCAAATAAGTATTCTGGACTAAATTCGAAAGTCTTCCCACATAATGGAACTTGCAAAATTAAACTCTTAAATGAACAATATCTTCATTTTTTTTCAGAAAACCTTTCCTCAGCACAGCACAATCATGTAAATCAGATGAAAATGCATTATTGTTATTTTTGCATGATATTATGAAAATCATGTATGGCTCCTCCAGTTCTTCCTCCCCAAACAAAGATAGGCTTTCCATAAACTTTAAATAGAACACTGCTTTAGTTTAATAATAGTCTTCAAGAATCAAAGCAACATAAGTAGCTGCTTTAAGATGGATATTTCTGAATAAATAATTGCCCAGTGATGATGGAAGTGATCTATCTAAATTAAAATACATGCAATATGTTCAGCCTCAGGTACTGTAATGGATTTGTCTCAGTTACACTCAGGTCACTTTACCAAAGCAAATACAGGAAGTTGCATATTTAGGCAACCCATATAAGTGGCTGCAAATAATTCCCATTAGCTAATTAGATATATAACAGGCAAGAATTCTACCTTCTTGTACATAGCCCCACTATCCTATTTGCCAATCTCCAAATAATTATCTTATGTTGGAGAATTTGCTAAACTTCAAATAATGGACTCCCCCAATGGCGGACCATACTTAAGCAGTTATCAGCTGAGTCACACAAACTGGGAAAGTCCCAGATTCGATCTCCATGCTGGTTAACTGGTCTCAGCTGGGCCAGCAGCAGTGTTGTTATAATTGGCTTCAGTCCCCTGGGTTAGGGAGGGAAAAGTCGGTCAGCTTTCCTGCCCCTCATTGCTGCCCAGTGACCCCTGCTGAAAGTACGCGCATGCACGCGTGTGTGTGTCTGTGTAAACGGAGTGGAGTTTGTCTGTACAGCCTTCTTGCACTCGAGGGTCATATGTATAATTGCCACTTGGGCAAGGTAGCAGAATTCAATAATGCCTATGGAACTGTACCCCAACAAGAAATCCATGCATTTAGAAGATGAGCAGAGAAACTTCAAATTATCACCACTGATATACAAAATCAACACGGGTAAACTGAAGAGAATTCCAAAGCGTTTCATAGTAGATTACTTCCATGTTGACTAAGAAGTAATTTTCTGACTTTATACTCCTCTTGGAGTATGTATGAAGAATGTATTTATTTACCTTGTTTTAAAGTTATTTAGGCCTCTCAAAGCCACACAATATTCTCTGACCAAGATAGCATGCTGGAAATAAAGGCCTAGAAATTGCATCACGCAGTGTCCATTTTTCAGTTGCTGCATGGACACCTGATGCCCCAAAATGGAGGGCAGAAAGCGCATGCACACTTCCAGCCATACTGCCTCAGGACAAACAAGAGGCGTCCTTTATCCAGGCCTGAAGCAGGCTTTAGTTCCTTTTCCTATGCAAATAAATGACCTAATGCCTGCTTGAGGTCCCCTCTCCACGATTGATTTGCTCTGAGGCCACTTAGGGAAATCAGCCCTAGGGATAGCCTGCAACGAAGAAGGTAAGTGCTTCTTTCAACCCCACATTTAACCCCCTCCCGATCACCATCGCTCCCAACCACCGATCCTCCCACCCAAGTCTCCTTCCTCGTCCCCCAGTCGCTCTCCCACCCGGCTAGCAGCGGCCCGATTTTTCTCCAGCCTTTGCCGACGGGCTGTATGCTGCACCAACTCTATTACCATGAATTCTGAGGCCCAATATCTGGGGAGCCTCAGACCTCACCCCTGGTGCAGGTTACTTACGTTTCGCACCCCACCCCCATGCGCCCAAAAATGGGCGCTTTTGAATTTCTGGGTCAAAGTGTGTGAAAACTTTCCACCGTGTCCCAGCTGAAAGGATAAATAGGGCTGTGGATAGGACTTTAAACTAGTAAGATGGGGGCATGGATCTGCTGAAAATAACATAAACCTAAAGATAAAAGAAATAAGAGAGGAGAGTAAAGGTCAGACCTAGGTGAAGAATAAGGGTAAAATAAACGGTCAGGGAACAGATACAGTTATAGGACATATGTATGAAATGACTATTAAAAATCGAGTGAGTGGACAATTAATAAAAACAAATTAAATTGCCAGTACAGCAATGCGCACAACATCTGAAACTAAACAGGGGAATTTGAGGCAATAATTTGTAGCGAGGAGACCGATGTACTGGGGATTACTGAAACATGGCTACAAAAAGAACAGGACTGGCAGTTAAATATTGTAGTGTATAATGTATTTAGAAAGGATAGGGAAGGAGGAAGGGGTGGGGTGGGGTAGCTGTAATAATTAGAGTCAACATAATGGCAGTGGAAAAAAGGGATTTAAGTAACATTAAGATAGAAACAGAATCCAAATGGATTGAAACAAAGGATTAGAAGGGATCGATCACATCAATAGGCGTATTCTACAGACCGCCGAATAGTGAAGGGAGGTGGAGGATGAAATAAACCTACAAATCTATGAAATGAGTAAAAGACACAGAGTAATAATCATGGGAGATTTCAACTACCCCCAAATAAGCTGGCAAGATGGGGTAGGGAAAGGGGAAAAGGGAATGAAGTTTTTACAGTGTGTTCAGGACTCCTTTCTTACCCAGTATGTAAGAAGAGGGGAATCACTACTGGATCTAGTAATGGGAAATTAACCAGAGCAGGTAAGAGAAGTAGACAAAGGGGAACATCTAGGCAATAGCGATCATAACATAACAAGGTTTAAAATAATGATTGAGAAAGATATAATTAAGAAAAAGACCAAAGTAATAGATTCAAAAAAAGCTAATATTGAGGGGATTGGATGGAACTAAGGAAGGCAAACTAGAAAAGAAATTGACATCTAGAAAATGAAAATATAATAAAGAATAGTCAGCACGGATTTCAAAGGGTAAGTCATGCTTGCCCAACCTTATTGAATTCTTTGAAAAAGTAACAGAAAGAGTAGACGAGGATAATGCAGTAGATGTAATATATTTGGATCTTCAAAAGGCCTTCGATAAGGTACCGCATAATAGACTCTTGACAGAACAGCAGTGGGAAATATTTAAAATGGTGATCAATAGAGTTCAGGAGAAATATATTCTTCTAAAAAACAAGAACAAACTAGCCAATAATGAAACACCATGGATGAATAAAGAGATAAGGGTAAAATTGAAACTAAAGAAAAAGGCAAACTGTAACTACATAGACAATAAAGGAGAGGATGACAAAAGGGAATATGAAGAGGTTAGAAAAGAAGTCAAAAAAACAATTAGAAAAACAAGGAGAAGCTTCAAAATTAAATTATCAAGGAATATAAAAAGAAATAGCAAAGTATTCTACAGACAAGAAAAATCAGGATAGGGATAGGGTCACGAAGGGATGCACAAGATAAAAACTCACAGGTAATGACATCAAAATGGCAGAAATATTGAATATTTATTTTGCCTCAGTATTTACCAAGAAGATTAATAAGGTGGGCATGACATTAGAAGAAAAGATCAAAAAAGATATAAAGACATTTAAAATAGAAAGGGGGGAGATAATTGATAAACTAATCAAATTTGGAGAGGATAAATCCCTTGGTCCGGATGATTGCATCCATGCATATTGAAAGAAGATAGGGAGGAGCTAGCAGAGGCACTATTACATATATATAAAATTCATTAGAAAAGGGCATAGTGCCAGAGGACTGGCAGACAGCTAATGTGATTCCTATATTCAAAAAGGGAGCTAGAACAAGTCCAGGGAATTATAGACCAGTTAGCTTAACATTGGTGGTAATAAAAATAATGGCATCTTTACTCAAAGATGTAAACAGAAAAATATCTAGATAATGAAAATACAATAAAGAATAGTCAGCACAGATTTCAAAAGGGAAAGTCATGCTTGACCAACCTTATTGAATTCTTTGAAGAAGTAGACAAGGATGATATAGTAGATGTAATATATTTGGATCTTCAAAGGCCTTCGATAAGGTACCACATAGAAGACTCATGACTAAGGTCAGAGCATATGGAGTCAGGGGACAGGTAGCAGAATGGATAGCAAGCTGGCTACAAAACAGAAAACAGAGAGTAGGGGTTAAGGGTAGCTACTCAGACTGGCAAAAGGTGGGAAGTGGTGTTGCACAGGGATCGGTGCTGGGACCACTGATGTTCACAATTAACATTAATGATTTGGACTTGGGAATCGGAAGTACAATTTCAAAATTTGTAGACTGCACCAAATTGGGGGGTGTAGTTAATAGAAAAGAAGAATGCGTCAAAATGCAGGAAGACATGAATAAACTTGCAGAATGGGCTTGTTATTGGCAAATGAATTTCAATATAGATAAGTGTGAGGTGGTGCATTTTGGTAGGAAGAATAAGGAGGCACATACTGCTTGAGCAATAAGAATCTAAATGGGGTAGATGAGCAAGGGGATCTAGGGGTGCAGATACACAAATCATTAAAAGTAGTGACACAGGTTAATAAAGCATAAAAAAGGCACTGGGGTTCATTTCTTGAGGGATAGAATTGAAAAGCAGAGAAGTTAGTTAAACTTGTATAGAACCTTAGTTAGACCACACTTTAAGAACTGCGTACTGTTCTGGTCTCCATGTTATAAAAAGGCTATAGAGGCATTGGAGAAGATGCAATAATGATTCAGAAGGATGACACCAAAACTGAGAAGATATAATTATCAGGAAAGATTAAACAGGCAGGGGCTCTTTTCCCTCGAAAAGAGAAGGCTGAGGGGTGACCTGATAGAAATCTTTAAGATAATGAAAGGGTTTGATAGGGTAGACGTAGAGAAAATATTTCCACCTGTGGGGGTATCCGAAACTAGAGGTCATAAATATAAGATAGTCACTAATAAATCCAATAGTGGAATTCAGGAGAAACTTCTTTACCCAAAGAGTAGTAAGAATGTGAAACACGCTACCACAAGGAATAGTTGACGCGGATAGCATAGGTGCAATTAAGGGGAAACTAGATAAGCACACGAGGGAGAATGGAATAGAAGGATATGCTGATAGGTTTAGATGAAGAGGGGTGGGAGGAGACTCGAGTAGAGCTTAAATGCTGGCACAGACAAGCTGGGCCGAATGGCCTGTTTCTGTGCTGTAGACTCTATATAACTATGTAAAGCAGACAGAATACCCCTCCAATTAATTATTCTTAGCCTCCTTATGAGGAAGTGTCTGAATTCTGCTTCGCGCCTCCACAACAGAAAGAGCATCAAGTATGATCTGGAGTTTTTTTTGGCTTACAAATTTTAGTACGTCACATTTGATTGGGGCCTCAATGTGCTGGTGCAATTGGGTGGATTTTACCAAAATAATTGAGAAAAGTTGCAGGGAGCGGACCTGTAATAACTCATGTAGGGGGTTGTGCTAATTTACATACTTATGCGTAGGGAAAAGGAAGAAAAAGGCACCAAAATTCTATGGTAAGGGTTACAAATTACACAGCCTTTTCTCATTTTATTGTATCCCAGTTGATTAAACAGTCTTGGAATAATAACACTTTGTTGTGTAACAGGCAACACCAAGTACTCATTTGCAATATGGGTCTCAAACACAGTAGACGTGTATTTTACAATGCAAAACAGCCTTATGAGATTTTGCCTTGCAATCCTGAGGTTTCATGAAAAAAACTCAGCCATCATTATTCCAACTGTAACTCAGCAGCTTGATGGTTTTTATTCACCACCAGAATTCATTCCCAGTTTCAATAATTCTGTTCCCTAAAGACTTGGGGCTCGATTTTACCGTCGGGTTTCCTGTGGGTTTCCAGCGGGGGGGCCCCGAAAATCCCGATATCCAGTCACGTGACCGGATCGCGCCACGATCCCGACCACTTCCGGGTTCCCCGATGACGTGCGGGGCTGCGTGCGCGGCCCCCGCTGGTGGGAATCCCGCAGGCAATTAAAGGCAGCGGGGTTCCACTTGAGTGTACTTACCTTGCTTGTTGAGGTCATTAAATGAGCTGAATCAGCTGTCAAAACAGGAAGTGTGGGATTTTACCTTCAACGTAGAGTGTTTCACACACTGGGGGAAACAGTCTCCCTCCAACCATGCGTGTTGCAGCCAGCAGCCTGTGGCAGCTGCCAAGGTGCACTCCACCGGGGGGGGGGGGGGGGAGAGCCCTCACCCATGCAGGAGGCCACCGCGTCACATAGGGCAACCTCTGCCCCCCACCACCCCCCGCCAAGCCAGAGGACAGACCGACGCGAAACCGCAGCCCCAGTCCGAGAAACCACCCACCTACCCTGCACAACCCCTCAGACCAACACCTACCTGATGGGTGGTGTGTGGACACCCTCGGAGGACAAACAGCATGACCAGCCCCAGCAGCCTCGCAGTCCACGCCGTCCGCCGCAGAGACGTGGAGCCCCCCAACACGGTGCTGTTGCACGCCCACCTGCACAGCAGGAGGGAGGGCAACCGCAGAGAGAGATGCGTCGCAGAGGGCACTACCCTCGCCACAGGGTCCACAGACCGAGGCGCAGCTCCTCGGACCTCTCCGAGCAGCAGTGCACACGGAGGCGCAGATTCACTCGACATGTAGTCGTGGAGATCTGCAGGCTCTTTCATGCCGAGCTGCTCCTGGCTGGCCCCAGCACCATCTGCTTACCTGTCGCTGCCAAAGTCACCACTGCCCTCCACAACTTCTCCTCCGCATCCTTCCAGGGTGCAGCCGGGTACACCGCCGATGTCTCTCAGTCGTCTGCGCGGAAGAGCCCTGCAAATACACCTGCACCTACTCTGCAGTAACACGATGGGTGGCATCAGTGGTGGGTCCTCATAGTGATACCCAGGAGCGGGCATTATTGGACACAACAGACAGGATTCGCGGAGACATGGCAGTGGTGGTGGCAATATAATGTGTGATGTTTGTTGCTCTGAGATTCAATATAGGTAACACCCATGGCAAACCCTCAGACACCCTTGTGCATCCCCTTCATGCTCACGACACGTTTGCCTTACGCTGCCTACTGCACATATGTGATGCATGCCCTGTGGCTGCAGCACAGGTGGTGGCAGGTTGAGTAAGGCTGGCCGTGAGGGAGATGCACGAGGGGGTGAGTATGGGATAGAGCCATGAGATTATATGAGGATTGGGTTGCGTGTTAGTGGCAGGGTGAGTACTGGCGAGGTGAGTAGGTGCAGGTAAGATGAGGATGGGGTTTGAGTGGGTATGAGGAGTGATGTGACAGAGTAGTGTTGGCGGTGCCGAAGGAGATGTGGGGTGGGGGCAGTGTTGTGGCAGACGGAGTGTAGGGGAAAGACTACGTGTTCTCACTGTGGCTGACCTACTGCGGTCATTGGAGTGCCTCCTGCACTGTATGCTGGTGGGTGATATGTTGATGGTGCAGGTGACCTCCTCTGCCACCTCGAGCCAGGCCTTCTTGGTGGCAGAGGCAGGCCGCTTCCTCCCGCCCGCCGGATGTAAGATCTCTGTCCTCCCCCTCCTCCTCACCCCATCTGATGATACCTGGGGTGAGGCATCATTAAACTGGGAGCAGCCTTCCCCCTGGGCTGCTCCATGCTGTAATTTGTTCCATTGGTTGCAGCATCTGTCAGTGGAGGACTGCCCCTTTAACTAGAGAGCCTCCAGCTGACAGATCGTACTGCGCATGCGCAGCCCGCCCGACGCGCAGACCAGCAGCGCGGACCCCGGAGGAGCAGGTAAGTGGCTCCAATTAGTGCATTGCCTGCTACGATCGCGCGGGCAACCCACTAATTTCACCGGGCGCGGAGGCCACGCACCCGAAACCCAACCCGCCGGAAACCCGCAGGCCTGCTAAAATCAGGCCCTTGGAAATTTGTGAGAATTATCATCAGAAGGCACTCATAATTTTGTGGAGCAAATAGATTGCTTGTGAAAACATAAGATAAAAGCTGTGAAACTGGCATTTCCTACTGACATAGCTTTTCTTTCTAATTCATGCCAAAAGTTATTAAAGCAGATAACACGGAGTCTATTGTGGACTGCATATAAGGCACTTTTTCATTTGATGCTTCTACAGTTTGGATCGTGGGAAAACAATATCTCTGTACGTCGATGCATGTTCGAAAAAAAACACTCTGTGAAAGATGCCTGCTCCAAACACCAATGCTGAAAATTGGCTGGACCAAGAAAACACTTGTTAAAACAGAATTGAGTCAATCAGCTGTTTTATTTTAGAGCAAGTGGATATATAGAAAAACAGTTATAATTGGACACACTTCAATTCAATTACTAAAACTTGTCTTCATATAATAATATAAGAATAATGAACACTCTAGACTTTCCCATAACACTAGGTTGTCTTGCTTGACTGAAACAAAATAACTCCACATTACCCACCCTGCATTATCCTTCTGAGCCTGACCAAAGTTTCCCATTGTAGCTTCTGTTTAAAAACCTGACTGACTTATATCTATGTTTTCTATCTCCCTGCGTACTGATTTTAAGAGGCCTACTGCAACAGTTCAAACAATCCATGCACTACTGAGCCTCTTTCAAATGGGCTAGCAGTGATTCTGACATCAAAGTGGTAAGGCAGCTAGAAATCCTGCATGATTTCTATCTAAATAATATTTGGATGTTTAATGAAGCTTGTGCTGGCCACCAGAGCAGCCTAAAAATCCTGTTGTTTACTTCACTGCAGAAATTCAGTGCATGGTGAATTGGGCATGCTAGACTGCATGCCAAATATTTGACCTGCATACATCCCCAGTAAGGCACCAAAATCAAGTTTTACGACTCCGATATTTACAGGGAGGTGGGGAGGGAGCGGAAGGGGTTGTAGCAGCTGGGAAATTCAGAAACCCGGATAACCCAGAGGTCCTGCTGAATTTAACGGCAGGACCTCATTTAAATTTTTTCACTCTGTTTCCCGTCTGGCAGCCAGCCAGATTGAGAGGCTGACTGGCTGTCAGGCGGGAAGGCCTGCGACACTAGGCCGCAGCCAGGGAGCAGAGAGGAGGAGGGAGGGAGGGGACATTGGGGGCGGGGGGAGGGAGCGGAGGCCTTGGGGAAATCGGAGGTCAAGGGAAGATTGGAGGTTGGAGGGAGATTGGGGTTTGAGGATATTGTGGGTTGGGGGGTGGAAGATTGGATCATGGTGGTGGGGGCACTGGGGGTAAGCACTCCTGCTCCTCCTGCCCACAAGCAGAGCAGTGCTGGAAAGGCACTAACCTGCAGGACCGGGCCGTTCTCGCCTCTCTTCAGCTGCCGGATTTCCCGAGCCCTGGGAAACCCGACCTGAAGGCGTTAAACCTAAAACACAGCTAAAATTTGAGGCAGGCAGCCTCATTAAAATATTGAAGTGGCAAACCCGCCTCTGGAGAGCAGGTTAGTCGCCCGGCCCTCAACCCGACCCCATTAAAACCGAAAGTTGGAGGCGGGTTGGGGTAGAGTTTCAGATTATTGAATTTTTAATTCCCCCCCCCACCCTGCCTGTCCTAGGGGTTTAAAATTCACCCCATAAGTCTGTCTGGTTTCCTTATTTCCAGTCATGGTGACTTTCTATTCCACAGCTTGGGATGTTTGTTGAAGCATAGTCTGGAGTGGTCATTGAAATATAATAGGTTTGGACCAAGCAAGTTCATTTGATTTTAATAAAACCTGATTCTTTATTATGCTGGTTATATGTAATTTGAATCGTGATTGTTTCCAAGTCATCCTCACATGTAAGTCCTGAATACCTGGTCACTGATTTTAATAAGGTATCTACAATTATGACATAGTTCTGAACCTCTCTGAGTACAAAATTCAATTTGGCATAAAACATTAGTCTCTCTGACCTGTTCTGGTTCTTCTCATTTCCAGCACAAACTGAGTTACCGGACAAGAACAAGGGCAGAGGTTTAGCATGCTGGCCATAACATTTTTGCTTCTTCTGGAATGTTTTAATCTCAACTGCTTTGTTATAGAGGCTAATCTTAATGAAAGTATTATGAATGAATAATTGAGAGGGGATGTGATAATTTTACTGGGGAAAATCTGTTCTCCAAGGTGATGCTCTAGAACAGAAGTATATTAAAGTATAGATCTAGATCACTGTCACTAGCCTTTCTAGAGATGTTCGAGGGCTGATTGTACTGTTTATCACACGCATTAAGGAAATGTCATAACTCACTGTTAGCACCAAGATGCCCCATATGGTAATAATTCTTAAATGAGGTTGAGATATTATACATTCAAGAAATTAATAATTTTTCATATTTAAATTTCCCATATTGCTTGAGCCACTGAAGAAAAATGTAAATGAGGTCCTGCTATTAAATTGAGCAGGACCTCTGGGTTACTCACATTTCTGGGTTTCCCAGCCGCTACACCTTCTCCCCGTTCCCTCCCCACCTCCCCGTAAAGATCGGGGCCTGTGACTTTGTTGAGCTCATGTAAGGAAACCCTCAAGGACCTTCAGCTGATCAGATAATTGTTACACATAGTCCACCTAGCTATTAGTTCAGTTTGATTTTTATAACTATGTCATGTTCCTTGCCAATTTTTTTCCTATTCAAACATCTGTGTGACCAATTATTACTCCAAGCTCTGTTGTTTGCGCTTGGAGTATAGTTTGTAGGTCTCTGAACTTTCTGAAGAGCTTGAGTTCTCTAGAAAGAAGTTCATACTTTTCTGATTAATTATCCCTTAAACCCTTACAGGAACAGAAGTTTTATTAATTCATAAAACAATTGTTCTGTACATCAAAGTCTTAGGACATATCTATATTACAATAACCTGTTTATATTACTTTGTGCTGAAATTGATCATAGATGAGTGACGACAATGAAACAATTACAGTCAGAAATGGGGCAAATTACAATGGGGAACAAAGAAATGGCAGAACAAATAAACACATACTTTGGTTCTGTCTTCACAAAGAAGGACACAAATAACCTCCCAGAAATGTTAGGGAACCAAGGGTCTAGTGAGAGGGAGGAACTGAAGGAAATCAGTATTAGTAAAAAAATAATAGTGCTAGGGAAATTAATGGGGCTAAAGGCTGACAAATCCCCAGGGCCTGATAATCTACATCCCAGAGTACTGAAGGAAGTGGCCCTGGAAATAATGGATGCATTGGTGGTCATCTTCCAAAATTCTATAGACTCTGGAACAGTTCCTACAGATTGCAGGGTGGCAAATGTAACCCCACTATTTAAAAAAGGAGGGAGAGAAAAAACAGGGAATTACAGACCAGTTAGCCTAACATCAATAGTGGGGAAAATGCTAGAGTCTGTTATAAAGGATGTGATAACAGAACACTTGGAAGGCATTAACGGAATTGGACAAAGTCAATATGGGTTTATGAAAGGGAAATCATGCTTAACAAATCTACTGGAGTTTTTTGAGGAGGTAACTAGTAGAATAGATAGGGGAGAACCAGTGGATGTGGTGTACTTGGATTTTCAGAAGGCTTTTGATAAGGTCCCACACAAGAGGTTAGTGTGCAAAATTAAAGCACATGGGATTGGGGGGAATATGCTGGCATGGATTGGGAATTGGTTGACAGACAGGAAACAGAGAGTAGGAATAAATGGGTCTTTTTTCGGGAGGCAGGCAGTGACTAGTGGGGTACCGCAGGGATCAGTGCTTGGGCCCCAGCTATTCACAATATATATCAATGATTTGGATGAGAGAACTAAATGTAACATTTCCAAGTTTGCAGAAGACACAAAGCTGGGGTGGAATGTGAGCTGTGAGGAGGATACAGAGGCTCCAGTGTGATTTAGACAAGTTGGGTGAGTGGGCAAGAACATGGCAGATGCAGTATAATGTGGATAAATGTGAGGTTATCCACTTTGGTCGTAAAAACAAAAAGACAGATTATTATCTGAATGGTGATAGATCGGGAAAACGGGAGGTGCAATGAGACCTGGGTGTCCTTGTACACCAGTCGCTGAAAGCGAGCATTCAGGTGCAGCAAGCATTTAGGAAGGCAAATGGTATGTTGGCGTTCATTGCAAGAGGATTTGAGTACAGGAACATGGATGACTTACTGCAGTTGTACAGGGCCTTGGTGAGACCACATCTGGAGTATTGTGTGCAGTTTTGGTCTCCTTATCTGAGGAAGGATGTCCTTGCCATTGAGGGAGTACAATGAAGATTTACCAGACTGATTCCTGGGATGGCAGGACTGACGTATGAGGAGAGATTGGGTCGACTAGGCCTATATTCACTAGAGTTTAGAAGAATGAGAGGTGATCTCATCAAAACATATAAAATTCTAACAGGACTAGACAGACTAGATGCAGGGAGGATGTTCCCGATTGATGGGGAATCCATAACCAGGGGTCACAGTCTCAGGATATGGGGTTTGCCATTTAGAACCGAGATGAGGAGAAATTTCTTCACTCAGATGGTGGTGAATCTGTGGAATTCTCTACCACAGAAGGCAGTGGAGGCCAAGTCATTAAATATATTCAAGAAATAGATAGATATTTTTCTTAATGCTAAATGGATCAAGGAATATGGGGAAAAAGCGGGAACAGGGTACTGAGTTAGACGATCAGCCATGATCATTTTGAATGGCGGAGCAGGCCCGAAGGGTCGAATGGCCTACTCTTGCTCCTATTTTCTATGATTCTATGATTGGATATTATTCAAATAAATGATTTAGCACACAGTGTAACCCATGACCTTTTTAAGGTAGTTAGCAGGTGAGCAATTCCCCCTCAGTTTCTACCTTATATAACCCCAGTTAAATATCTCTTTGCAGCCCAGAACATCCCCACATAGAATTTACTTTTTGTGCTAGATAGGATCCCTTAGGTCTTCATGTTTACTTAATTCATTAATCTGATGAAAATATAAATGGGGATGTTCGTTCTGATTAATGGAGGTACATCAATCAGATTGAGAAACTGAAGAAACTGTACATGTAAGCTCTTAAAAGTTGGCCAAGTATTTTGCGATTGAGTTCATTTCCACACTGCAAAATAGCAATTGTAAAAATTTCTATTAATCAGTGACCTCCATGGGATCATATCTGAAGTAGGTGTGCCTGGAATTGTGGGATATTTAATTCTATGAATTTCAGATCTTTCTCCAGAATGAACAATGGGAGCATGAAGGTGCAGGAAAACATATTGAAACTTAAGAAAAGCAATTAGAAATTTGAAACAAGCAAAAATATATATGATACACATATAGAATAAGGACAGAAAAAGGACAGCGAACAGAAAAAGTGAACATCGAGTAAGCAGAAGTGAAGCATTTAATTTTGATTTAATATTAGATTTTAAGTGTTTATTTTGTTATTATAGGTTCAATATTGCAGTAATAAAGCTACTCCAGTTTTTTGGTTTGGGGGCGTATACAGTGGTGTTCCCCAGTGGTCGGTACTATATTAATGACTTGGACTTGGGTGTACAGGGCATAATTTCAAAATTTGCAGATGACACAAAACTTAGAAAGATAGTGAACAGTGAGGAGGATAGTGACAGACTGCAGGAGGACATAGACAGGTGAGTGGAATGGGCGGACATGTGGCAGATAAAATTCAACGCAGAAAAGTGTGAAGTGATACATTTCGGTAGGAAGAACGAGGAGAGGCAATATAAACAAAAGGCTACAATTCTAAAAGGGGTGCAGGAACAGAGAGATCTGGGGGTATATGTGCACAAATCATTGACGGTGGCAGGGCAAGTTGAGAAAGCGATTAAGAAAGCATACCGATCCTGGGCTTTATAAATAGAGGCATAGAGTGCAAAAGCAAGGAGGTTATGATGAACCTCCATTAAACATTGGTTCGGCCACAACTGGAGTATTGTGTCCAGTTCTGGGCACCGCACTTTAGGAAGGATGTGAAGGCCTTAGAGAGGGTGCAGAAAAGACTTACTAGAATGGTTCCAGAGATGAGGGACTTCAGTTAAGTGCATAGACTGGAGTAGCGGAGGTTGTTCTCCTTAGAGCCGAGAAGGTTGAGAGGAGATTTGATAGAGATATTCAAAATCATGAAGGGTCTGGACAGAGTTGATAGAGAGAAACTGTTCCCATTGGCAGAGGGGTCAAGAACCAGAGGACATAGACTTAAGGTGATTGGCAAAAGAACCAAAGGTGACATGAGAAAAACTTTTTTAGACAGCGAGTGGTTATGTTTTGGTATGCACTGCCTGAAGGGGTGGTGGAGGCAGATTTAATCGTGGCTTTCAAAAGGGAATTGGATAAGTACTTGAAGGGAAAAAATTTGCAAGGCTACAGGGTTAGGGCAGGTGAGTGGGACTAGCTGGATTCCTCTTGCAGAGAGCCGACAAGGACGCGACGGGCCGAATAGCCTCCTTCCGTGCTGTAACCATTCTATGATTCTACCAGTGTGTGAATAACTTTATTAGCATAATACTGGTGTTTATTTCAGCATTGCAACGCATGAGCTGAAAATTGAAAACAAACTGTTCTAGGAGCCTAGAATTCCTAAAAGCGCCAAAGCCTGGATTTCCTGATGTGAGCTTGCATTGGTGGAAAGGCAGTGAACATGCACTTTCACCCACGCACTGACCCTAGCAGATTTCCTGGAGTCAGCTACATTAAAAAAGAATCAGTGGGCTCCTGCTCCTACAGGATTTAAAGGAGAGGAGCAGCTCAACGGGGAGTGGCAGCAATTACAGCAGTGCAGAGAAGCTGAGAAATCATGACAGCCAAAAGACCTTCAGGGAAAAGAGCTTCTAATTTCAGTGAAGCAGAAATGGATATATTACTATCAGGGCTAGAAAGGCATGACTGCTTGGCACACAAGGAAAGAAACCATCTCCGGTCACAATGAGGGTGCAGTGGAAGAAAATGACTGAAGCTGTTAGTGCCACCTCTTAATCCCAAGGTCACCAACATAATACAGAAAAAAATGTAATGCTTTGACTAGAATCAACAAAGTAAGTGCCTCACCACTCCAATAAAGGTCATACAACCAGCATCTCGTCTATTGCCATCTTGATACAACAGCACATCTCTCAGTGGAATTGCATGCTTGGATGGAGATGTCAACAGCCTAAGCTTTGGTTGGTACTACATTGACATCACAGCTAAATAAAGCATTATCACAGGCTCACCACATGCATTCCACTTAACCTGTGTTTGTCAACCCTCTGGGTGTCACAGTTATTAGTGAGAACACATGGTTGAAGTCACTAGGTGCCATTCCCAATTCTCTGATGAGCTAAGCGAGACTGTCATGTCATTTACTCTGCATTGGTTTTGCAGGATAAGAAGCTCCATAATGCAAAAGAGATAATGGTGACAGAGGGAAAAGTGAATTATATGGGAGTTGAACTCCCACAAAGAAGAGGCATTCAGGATAGTGGGACATCCAGTGGCCAAAAGTATAGGAGATGGAAAGATTGATCGGCAGGTGACACAATCAGGTTGATGCGTGGATGAATTAATTCTGCTTTCTGAGTCTTATGTGGTCATAATAAGCACACAAACACTGCAACAGTATAATCGCACCATTCAGTATGAAGATGGTTTACTGGCTGCATGGCATTACTCCCTCCATGGCCTCGCCCCTCTCTATCTCTGTAACTTCCTCCAGCCCTACAACCGTCCGAGATCTCTGCACTCCTCCAGTTCTGGCCTCTTGTGCATCCCTGGTTTCCTTTGCTTCACCATTGGTGCCATGCCTAGGCCCGAAGCTCTGGAATTCCCTCCTTAGACCTCTCTGCCTCTCTTTTCTCCTTTAAATCGCTCCTTAAGACCGACCTCTTTGACAAAGCTTTTGGTCACCTGTCCTAATATCTCTTTATGTGGCTCGGTGTCAAATTTTGTCTGATAACGCTCCTATGAAGTGCCTTTGGACATCGTACTACATTAAAGGTGCTATATAAATGCAAGTTGTTGTTGTTGTTGGTCTGGGGAAAGTTTGCAGCTTTATAGTAATTTGATTCAAATTGTCTTAATTAGTTGTATGCAGCATAGTGGAATCAGGCCTGATATATATGCTTTATTGAGATTTCGAACAGCATTACAACCATAGCATTGTTAAGAAGCAGCTTCACTTTCCACTGATACTAAGAAGTTGCAGTGTAAATCCAGAGTCAGGGCCCAAGCTACCTCCAGAGCAATGAGAAGTGAGACACCCTCCTCCAAGCAGGCCCCCACTCCAGATTTTCATTACAACTTCTTTGCATTGGTTTGTCTCGACGTTGTACGAGTTGCATAAATGCAGCCTTAGACTAATCTGCTGTGATAAATGATAAAACCTGCTTTTCTGGTATTCCATAAACTACTTTTGTTTTATCTAACTATGACCAATATTCCATTTGACTTGGTAATAAATGAATTTCGTGGCCTTCCCTGACGCAAGTTGACCGGAAAATTGTAAAGTTGCTCATGTCATCTGGACCAGAAGGCTCACTCTGAGCACTTCAGAGCCGCTTAAAAATGTACAATTAATTACTGACTTTTTATTGTTACAGAGAAAATAATGAAAATATAAATTTTTCACTATTCATATGTTAACTAAATAATAATTTTTATCATTACTTCAACGAGTCAGTTTTCTTCATAGGCCAAAGGAAATTGAAAAAAAAATATTCGTTAAGTTGGAGGAAATTGCACTGTGGGGTAATAGTGTGTCAATCACTTTCCCTTTCTGGTGAAATCTGTCAAAGATATCCATTACGAATTGTATCCCTAGAAATGGTAGTGTGCTTTGTGCCTCCAAACTCATTAGATTAAATTGTGCGATTAGCACTCATTTTAAAACAGTGAAGATTGTACTTTTTCGAATCATAGCTCAAATGTATAATTGGTGCATTGTATGGACATCACATAACACTTTAGACAATATCAGTCAATCAGCTCAATAATTTCCAGGATAAAAAAAATAAATTTAAATTATGCTCAGCAGGAGTTGCACAAAAGACCTGTCATTGTGCACTTTCATAATCCAGCACAGCTGCCGAACCCTACTTCAAACAAGTCCCACTTCAAACAAGCCCCAATATTTCCCATTTAGTTCTCAAAAACATAACAGAGAATATTGATAAAAGATCTCAACTTAAAATAGTAAACTGTTTTTCCTCTTTTCAGATGCTGACTGACTTGCTATTTATTTCCAGTTTTTTTGTGTATTACGGAAAATATTAGCTGGAGCACATTTCTCTGTTTCATTGCACCTTAAGTAATACAACACTCATCACTTCCGGAATTCCATCAATCATTAGGCTAGATCAATGAGGACACTAATACATATTGAACAATTCTCCCCTGCTATCTATTTTTCAAAAGCAAGAAATGTACTTCTCTTAGAAGAATCTATAGCGCTTCAGCCCGGTTTGGATCCACAATTTGCTCATCAGTATTTCAATAGATAAGATAACAAATCTATTATAATAGACTGTGCAAACAGTCATGTTTGTTTTTTCCACTGATATATTTAGCATGCAAATTACCACATTTTATTGAGGGGACCTATTTTCATAGTCTGTTCCTGTTGCTAATTTTGTCCCACAGAAATATACCTTTGCTGCTTCACTTGGCCATTTACACTGGCCCAGAAATTACTCACCTCGGGACGCCGTTCCATAATGGCGTCCTCTCCAACCGCTGGCGAATCGATGGCGTAAGTTTGCGGATGCGCACACGCGCACTAAAACCCGGAAATCGCGAACTTGCTCCCATTGGTTTGCCAGCGGTTTAACAGTTCCGATTTAAAGGGACATGGTACGCTAAAATCATTCATCTGCCCAGCTGGGACGTAGATACTTACTCCACGAAAAGGTACGCTGGAAAATACCAGCCCTACACTACTTTTTAAAAGCGGGGTGACTGTTAATGACTGTGAAACAACAAAAAACTAAATTTTTAAAAATGTGGAATGTCAAATTACTCTTATTTTAATATTTTTTGATCATTAATTTTTTTTTTAAATTACAAATTTAAAACTTTTTTTACATTTAACTTCTGTAAGTTTCATTAAATTAAATCATTTGCTTTGCTTTTTATAAGATATGTTAAATTTTTATTTAAATAACATACAGAAGTTTACTTTAAATGAATGATTTCTAATTATCTGCTTGTGGGTGTGACTTATCTTCTTGACAGATTCTGTGGGCGTGGCTTCCATTCTCACAGTATGTATCAGATCTGAATGAACCTGCGCTGATATCTTTGTGATCCAATGTAATCTTTTAGAGTGGTTTCATATTATTTGGCTTTAGTGCAATTGGGAGTTGAATCAAGGCCTACCAAGTTATACTGCCACTCTTCCATTGTCACAAATTGAAAACCATTTTGCATCAATGCAAAAGTAACAATACTTCTGTATTGGTAGACAGTGAGTCCAAAATGACCAATACAGTGCAGAATGGTGCACTGCCACGGCATTTACATCACGACCAGATGCAAAATACTTCAATTGTGTTTTGATCCAATTTTGCTATCACTATTGCTCATGTTTTGTTTCTGTTGAAAAAGAAAAAACTCAGGCTATTTGTTCATGTTGTCTCATAACATTAAACAATCTACAAAGTTAAAGATAAAGCATTTGATACTATAGAAATTGCTGCCAGGCAGGCACAAGATTCTGAGGTAGATTTTGGCAGTGATCTCTGTAATGGCTTCAAGTATGCTAATTGCTTCTGTTTGTACATGAATCATTTTTGCAGGAAAGTTTCTGATTAACCTGAAGACTCAATTAATTTCTGAGGACTACAAAATAACAAGAATGAAGAATAAATACAGTGGTTGTGAATTGAGCTGCACTGACATGGTAAAGCGCCACTAGCAGGGTGCCACAGGGATCAATGCTGGGACCATTACTGGTTACAGTGTAATAAATTATTTGGAACTAGCAACAGAAAAAAAAGCAGTCTAACAGTACATTTACACATAAGCAAATAAGGAAAGGTCTTCGAACTGAAACGTTAACTTTGTTTCTTTCTCCACAGATGCTGCCTGACTTGCTGAGCTTCTCCAGCATTTTCTGTTTTTATTTCAGATTTCCAGCATCTGCAGTATTTTGCTTTTGAACTTGGATCAAATTGCTCCCAAGTTCACTTCAAGTTTGGAGAGAAAACATATGGACAGGAAAGATATATTGGTCTTGGAAGGGATACAGCGCAGATTCACCTGAATGATACAGGGGCTGAAAGGATTAAATTATGAGGATATGTTGCATATACTTGGCTTGTATTCCCTCAAGTTTAGAAGGTTGAGGGGTCATCTGATCGAGGTATTTAAAATGATAAAGGGATTCGATAGGGTAGATACAGGGAAACTATTTCCTCTGGTGGGGGAATCCAGAACAAGAGGACATAATCGTAAAATTAGAGCTAGGCCATTTAGGAATGAAATCAGAAAGCATTTTTTCACACAAAGGGTAGTGGAAATCTGGACTAAAAACAGAAAATGCTGGAAAAGCTCAGCAAGTGAGGCAGCATCCGTGGAGAAAGAAATAGAATTAACGTTTCAGGTCAAAGACCTTTCACAGAACTGGAAGGCGTTAAAGAGTTAAAGTTTTTAAGCAAGTACAGAACCAGTGAAAGGGGGGATGGAGGGGAGGGGAGGAAAGAACAAATGGGAAGTCTGGAACTCACTCTCCTAAAAGGCTGTGAATGCTGGGTCAATTTAAATTTTCAAGGCTAAAATTCATAGATTTTTGTTAGGTTAGCATATCAAGACATATAGAACAAATGCGGGTAAATGAAGTTGAGTTGCACATCAGCTATGATCTATTTGAATGGCGGAACAGGGAATTGTAGAAGACTCTGTTTACATTGTGGTCTGAGATCTGCAGGTTTTCAGGTTGATTTATTCTGCTATCAACACTGTTGACACACCATTGGCTCCTTCTATGGAGCAATGCTCAAGATAATGGGATGGAAATTCATTTCGGCTTGTCTTCAGGCCTGAAAGAGGCGGCACGTTGAGAGCATGTGGCAGAAGCCAGGGAAAGTGACACGATCAGATCGGTCGCCCATTTTACACGCTGCCCGATTTTACTTTTCATCGACTTCAATGGAAAGTAAAATCAGGCATTGTGTAAAATAGGTGGTCGATCTGATCACACCAGTTTCCCGCCAAGTGGGTTAGGTTAAAATTACCCCCATAGAGATTCCACTCTCTGAGTCGCTGTATCTCTGGATTGGTAAACAAACACATGGCTGCTTTACTAAGACCAATGGATGGAAAATTGCCTGCAATGTGCTGGCAATTTTCTGATATGTGCTGCTGGCAGGAGAGAAACCTCACAATGGGAGGACTTGGAAAACCTACCCTTTTATCCAGAGTCCAAAGAGAATATAGAAGAGATTTTTGTTGGTTTTAATGGTGAATGAACAATTAATACATTCATATGAGATTCCTGTGTCTGCTATTTTAATAAAGGCATTGACCTATTCACTTTCAATGGGTTAATACCTATTAAATTAGTGAATAGAGGAATGTCAGACAAATGTGCCGTGCATTCATCCACTATTGTCATCGACAGTAACTTCTAGAGCCATATTTTAATATTTTTATAACATAAAATAATTGAAAAGCTGGTTAATCAGCACCTAAAAGAGGAAAGGGCAAATTAATGTTTGTATAAGACTCTTAAACAGAACTCAGTTCTGATTCACCCTTATCCCTGAAGCTACTTAAAAATTGGTCAATTAAAATAGTTACATCATCATATCCTCACTCCAGCTAATCCTCTGCTTGCCTATGGGCTGCCATGGGTTCTGAGACAGACATGACAGTGAGTCATAGTTTTCCTGGCTTGTTGAGCATGCTTATACCTTGAGAGTGTTTTCTTCACCTAATCTTAAAAGAATAGCTCTACACTCAGAGATTGTAGCCTCAATTATCCAACAATGGGAATAATAAATTTAAGCTGGCCCAAAGCATAGGGCTGACCTGACCTCATTTTCTCAGAGGAGCCCCTCCCCCAAATTTGAATAAGCTGCAGGTACAGGAAAACCTTAACCAGAGTGCTTGTCTTGGCTGGGGATTGAACACACTTGCAAGGAAGAGCTCTTAAACAGCAGTAGTTATCTATTAAAAGGTAAGTTGTAGTGGGGACAGAATAATTGATTATAATCCCACAGTAAAGATATGTGAACATTACATCACCTCTTGCCGAGAAGTTGTCCGGGACCACTAGCTTAAGGATGACAGAGGATGATCCATCTCGGCCTCCTCCCGATATCCCCACCATCACAGAAGCCAGTCTTCAGCCAATTCGATTCACTCCACATGATATCAAGAAACGGCTGAGTGCACTGGATACAGCAAAGGCTATGGGCCCTGACAACATCCCGGCTTTTGTGCTGAAGACTTGTGCTCCAGAACTAGCCGCGCCTCTAGCCAAGCTGTTCCACTACAGCTACAACACTGGCATCGACCGACAATCTGGAAAATTGCCCAGGTATGTCCTGTCCACAAAAAGCAGGACAAATCCAATCCGGCCAATTACCGCCCCATCAGTCTACTCTCAATCATCAGCAAAGTATCGACAGTGCTATCAAATGGCACTTACTTACCAATAACCTGCTCACCGATGCTCAGTTTGGGTTCCGCCAGGACCACTCGGCTCCAGACCTCATTGTAGCCTTGGTCCAAACATGGACAAAAAAGCTGAATTCCAGAGGTGAGGTGAGAGTGACTGCTCTTGACATCAAGGCAGCATTTGACTGAGTGTGGCACCAAGGAGCCCTTG
The DNA here is from genome assembly GCF_035084215.1 of Heptranchias perlo. Classification (NCBI taxonomy): domain Eukaryota; kingdom Metazoa; phylum Chordata; class Chondrichthyes; order Hexanchiformes; family Hexanchidae; genus Heptranchias; species Heptranchias perlo. Next base: position 49,183,203 of record NC_090338.1, read on the forward strand.
TGAAATTGAAGTCAATGGGAATCAGGGGGAAAACTCTCCAGTGGCTGGAGTCATACCTAGCACAAAGGAAGATGGTAGTAGTTGTTGGAGGCCAATCATCTCAGCCCCTGGACATTGCTGCAGGAGTTTCTCAAGGCAGTGTCCTAGGCCTCACCATCTTCAGCTGCTTCATCAATGACCTTCCCTCCAACATAAGGTCAGAAATGGGGATGTTCGCTGATGATTGCACAGTGTTCAGTTGCATTCGCAACCCGTCAGATAATGAAGCAGTCCGTGCCCGCATGCAGCAAGACCTGGACAACATCCAGGCTTGGGCTGATAAGTGGCAAGTAACATTCGCGCCAGACAAGTGCCAGTCAATGACCATCTCCAACAAAAGAAAATCTAAGCACCTCCCCTTGACATTCAACGGCATTACCATCACTGAATCCCCCACCATCAAAATCCTGGGGGTCACCATTGATCAGAAACTTAACTGGACCAGCCACATAAATACTGTGGCTACAAGAGCAGGTCAGAGGCTGGGTATTCTATGGCGAGTGACTCACCTCCTGACTCCCCATCTACAAGGCACAAGTCAGGAGTGTGATGGAATACTCTCCACTTGCCTGGATGAGTGCAGCTTCAACAACACTCAAGAAGCTTGACACCATCCAGGACAAAGCAGCCCGCTTGATTGGCACCCCATCCACCACCCTAAACATTCACTCCCTTCACCACCGGCACACAGTGGCTGCAGTGTGTACCATCCACAGGATGCACTGCAGCAACTCGCCAAGGCTTCTTCGACAGCACCTCGCAAACCTGCGACCTCTTCCACCTGGAAGGACAAGGGCATCAGGCACATGGGAACAACACCACCTGCATGTTCCCCTCCAAGTCACTTACCATCCCGACTTGCAAATATATCGCTGTTCCTTCATTGTCGCTGGGTCAAAATCCTGGAACTCCCTTCCTAACAGCACTGTGGGAGAACCTTCACCACACGGACTGCAGCGGTTCAAGAAGGCGGCTCACCACCACCTTCTCAAGGGCAATTAGGGTTGGGCAATAAATGCCGGCCTCGCCAGCGACGCCCACATCCCATGAACGAATAAATAAAATTAATCTAGTTATTAAACTGATCATAGGATATCTGTCCTGAATTGGGGTTAGAACCATTATAATATTTATTGCCAATCCTTCACAATTTTCATGAGAGATTTCGTCATCCACCTCGCTTCCATTTGTCAATAGAATTTATCATTGAATGTTCAGCGATCAAGCCCTCTATTGTTTCAAGCTTTAGAAAATGCTAACAGCAAGTAAGGAAACAGAATGAAATTAGGATTGTCAAGCCTCCCGGATTGTCCTAGAGTATCGGAATTAAAGATTAACCTCTTGGATACTGTTTTAAGCAACCGAGGAGAGAAATCATAGGGGCCAGCATTCCACAGTAAAATATAATCATTAGCGGAACGAGGATATTCTCCGTGCAGTCACAGTTGGCATCTGTGACTGACTCCACCTCCGCCTCCCTCCCCCCCCAGTCTTTAATTGATAGCAGTGTTCTCCAATTACACTGCCTGCCTCCACTTTTCTCAACGACTGATAAGATTGTGGCGTGGGGTCTGAGTGGCTGGTGGTGGCGGGCACAGAAACAGATGAACCTCGACCAAAAGGATGTTGTGAGGGTGGGATCATCCCTGACATTGGAGGTTTTAAAATGTTTTCATTTTTCATTCTTTTTTGAATTCATTCAAAAAATTTACTTTTGATAACTAAATAGCCAATCAGGTGAGAGCATGTGGGCAGGTCAATTGGAGGTCATGTGATGAAACCTCCTGGAATATGTCCAACCAAAGTTGGCATCCCCAAATGAAACCCATAGCTGCCAAAGGTGCTGTTCTACTTATACCAACTTCTATATTAACTTACTCTCAGCAAGTTTGCCTGCTGGATCCATAACTGCTCATGTAGTTCATTGATAACTTGAACCAAATACATCCAATTGAAAGGGCTATTACATATAATAGCAGAATACTCAAAACAATCTCTTTCTTTCTTTACATGAAATGGCAGTAATTGTCCCCATCAAATTTCACGCCCCAGCTATTGTCATGTTTTGATGCTCCAGGGATGTTACATTGGAACTGAATTCCAATTATCCATATCCTCTAGGGTTGACAAAATACACAGCTTGACCTTATGAATAGAGGGATCAAAAGACTCAAGTCAGCGCATCATGCTCAACATGAGTAATAAGCATAGCTGCCTCATGTGAAATATATAAATCTGCAATATCATTGGTGGGGTAAAGTCTAGCTCTATGACTGCCAAACCTGGTCCTTACTTCAGCAACAAACCAAATTACCATTGGGGGATCTAGATCTAGATCTAGATCAAGAATTGATTCGAACAATCCACGGGGGAGGTGTTAGTCATGATTATCTATTATAGGAGAGGCCTTCTTGCAAGCAGCAGTAGTTTTAAAGTCAGGACTTGTTGGGTTGAGTTAGTGCTCTTAAAAACCAAAACCTGACCCGACTGTACTGTGAGAAAGGATTTCACTCTCACACTCATAGAACTAACATAAATGCAACAGATGCCAACAACCAGAGAAAAAAATAAGTGAGCACTGCTTAATTTCTTAGCAGCTGCCATAATGCCTTTTATGCCAATCATTCAATCCCCATTGTTGGACTTCGCACAAGTACAAAGTTGGGTCCTTGAAGACAAAGACTACGCGCTGCAGGCCTGGCTTATGATGTCTGTGCAGCATCTACATATACCTGCTGAACAGAGGGACATTATCAAGCACAAAATAGGATTCTTGAAACAATGATTCCAATATCTAGACAAGTTTGGGGGCTTCCTCCAATACACCCAACTAGAGTGTCACACATCATTGTGGTTTGCTGAATGCTCCACAACTCTGCTGGGCAATGAGGACTATACATGGAGCTGCCAGGGAGGAGGACCTTCAGCTTTAAGTGGGGGAAGACACCTATCAGATGAAGGATCATGAGAAGCTGCTGGGAAACCAGGTGCCAACCACTACAGTTGTTCACCAATTTCCGATTGATGAATCCTTTGCGTATTGACCCTCTAGGCCTCCTGCATTAATAGTCCTGACAACCATCTTCCCCAGTCCATGCAAATAGGTGCTCTACTCAATACCTATTCCACAGTTAGCAAGCAGATTACTCATCTCACCTCAAATTCTTAAAGTCATTACAGGAACACTCTGGACACAGTGCAGATGAAGTACCAATTCATTTTGTTAACCTACATTACTTTTGTTTTCCACCCGTCCATTTGCTTTTGGTGACTTACTGCAATGATCTAGTACCTAGCCTGGTGCTTCTATGAGGCATTCCGCCGTTGGCTTAAGGTGGTGGTTGCTGTGTCTAAGTCAAAGACTCATGAGATGGTGATGGTGGTCAACCTCTGAGAAGGTCTGGCTGCAGGCGGCTGCACTTTGTTGGCTGTTGCATACCTTCTGTCAGCTGTGCAGGTATTGACTGAAAGTAGGGAGGGGGGGCGGGGGGGAGGTGTCACAAGGCTCCCAGTTTCTCCATCTCTTGCTTCCTCTGTATTCTCCATGTTCATGATTTCCAGACACTTCTTGGTAGCTTCTCTCCTTTATATAGGCAGAATTCTTCTGCAAGATGAGTAGGAGGTGATGATAATTGACATTGGCAAAAAGGCTTTTTGTCTTTACCATTTTTCAGTCTGCTAACCTGAGGGTCAGAAAGAAGTATCTTGTTATTAAAAATAAGTGGAAGGTGTTGTGAAGAAGGATTGTGAAGAAAATTAGGAAGAAGGTACAGTAAAGTCTTCCCTACTGGCTAATGGGCAACCATGGAAAACTTCTATTGGGGCAGGTGAGATTATGGGTCATGCCCTGCAGAATTGAAATAATCATAGAATCATAGAATCTTATAGCACAGAAGGAGGCCATTCAGCCCACTGTGCCTGTACCGGCTCTTTGAATGAGAGAGGTGAGTGAAATTTGCTGCCTTACCACTGTGCACTCCAGCCAGGTCCTGGAGTATATGCTGCTGCTATTGAAATGGTTGATGATCTCTTGCCAAGCCTCTTTAATTTTCTTTGTGACATAGCGCTCATCTGAGGGGAGTAGGATGTTCCTCCTCTGCCAAACTTGATCTAGATGTGGCGATGCCGGTGATGGACTGGGGTTGACAATTGTAAACAATTTTACAACACCAAGTTATAGTCCAGCAATTTTATTTTAAATTCACAAGCTTTCGGAGGCTACCTCCTTCCTCAGGTGAACGATGTGGAAACTTGATCTAATAAGATCTTCCACACCTGGTCCAAAATCTGAGGCCCTCTTCAGGAAGACACGTCAGTAAAGTTCCTGAAAGTTGTTATGCCTTTTTAGCCAGCAAAGATGTAATGTCGCTTGAAGCTGCTGTAGGCTGAAGGACTGCAGTAGCATGCAAATTCACGTCACCAGTTCCAGGTACTATTCATGCCTGCAGCCCACTCAAAGTATGTAAATAAGGCTAAATCCAGAAACTTGGCTCAGTTCAGCTCTGGTCCAAGTGGGAGCTAATCCCAGTTCCGTATGAGAGACAAAAATCGTCCCCGCCAGGAATTAAGTTTAAAGAAATACATTTTAAAAATCATTAGAAAATCAGAGGAGACTCAAAAGTTGTTAATATAAACTATGGTTCTTTGTAAACATTCATTGTTTAAAGGAGTACTGATGCTAATGGACCTCTTCAATTAAAAAAAACCTCATTTTAATGTTTAGATTATTATCCAGTCCATTTACCATCTTCTAATTGATAAATACAAAATAACCAAACAATATTAATCATATTACAGGAAAGATGTATTTCATTGGGCCAGATTTTGCTCTCAAAATAATGGTGAGGCTAATGATGCTGGTTGTTATTTATGTGTATATGGTACAGCAACTTCAGGCAAGGAACAGACGTGCGGTTAAATGTCAATATCCAAAGGTTGCTGTTCGAGTTGCGCCACTCCGCTGTTAGCTTTGTGAAAACGGCATTTGATTGTCTGCCACACCACTGAAATGCATTGAACGTCGTGAAGTTGCTGTATTTGCGCGGTAGATACAAACTAAACTCGCCACAGAAAGTTAAGTCTTGTCCATTTCAGTTCACGTACCCTTTTAACAACATGATAAGTATTAATTACTGCCAATCAACCACTCTGGCACTGAAAATTAACTACAAGTGTGGAGTCTCATTCCTTCAGTTGTTCTTGTAGTTTTTAAAAATGTAATTTTAATTTTTTTTTACTTTTCCTTTCTGTCTCTTTTTTTTTCTCTCTATTAATCGAATCTTTCTTTCCCTCTATTTGTCTTTCTGTACCTGATTTGACATTGAATTTACCCACTCTAATTTACACTTCCTTCTCAGTCCTTGCGCTGTTTATTTCTCAATCCGTCAATCTGACTGTTAACATAAGAACATAAGAAATTGGAGCAGGAGTAGGCCAATCGGCCCCTCGAGCCCGCTCCGCCATTCAATAAGATCATGGCTGATCTGATCCCAACCACAAATCTAAAGAACACAAGAAGTCGGAGCAGGACCCGGCCACATAGCCCCTGGGCCCTCTCCGCCACCCACAGGGCATTGACCGATCCGAACTCAGCTTCATGTCCAATTTCCTGCCCGCTCCCCATAACCCCTAATTCCCTTTACTTCTAGGAAACTGTCTATTTCTGTTTTAAATTTATTTAATGATGTAGCTTCCACCGCTTCCTGGGGCAGCAAATTCCACAGACCTACCACCCTCTGAGTGAAGAAGTTTCTCCTCATCTCAGTTTTGAAAGAGCAGCCCCTTATTCTAAGATTATGCCCCCTAGTTCTAGTTTCACCCATCTTTGGGAACATCCTTACTGCATCCACCCGATCAAGCCCCTTCACAATCTTATATGTTTCAATAAGATCGCCTCTCATTCTTCTGAACTCCAATGAGTAGAGTCCCAATCTACTCAACCTCTCCTCATATGTCCGCCCCCTCATCCCCGGGATTAACCGAGTGAACCTTCTTTGTACTGCCTCGAGAGCAAGTATGTCTTTTCTTAAGTATGGAGACCAAAACTGTATGCAGTATTCCAGGTGCGGTCTCACCAATACCTTATATAACTGCAGCAATACCTCCTTGTTTTTATATTCTATCCCCCTAGCAATAAAAGCCAACATTCCGTTGGCTTTCTTGATCACCTGCTGCACCTGCATACCAACTTTTTGATTTTCTTGCACTAGGACCCCCAGATGCACAGTTGGTTGCCCTGTTCACTCAGGTCCCAGATGCCCTATTTCCCTCACAGCACCATTAGATGCCCTGCTACAGCAAAATCTGGCCCATTAACTCTAAAATCGTGCAATGTAAGGTATAATAAGAATCAAGAAAAGAACTGAACTATCAAGCAAGGCAGCAGACCTTGGCGTATCGTGTTAACTCAGTCAGATGAAAAACTGTTCGACATAATTCAGATCAAATGACTAGTTCATTTACAGTAATCCCAAATCCTATGCAAATTCTGAAAATGTCCTTACTGCTACGAAGGTATGCAAAGCTTGATACTTATTTTAGCCAGTACCTAGAAAGGCACAGCTATGATGGATATTGGTCAATAAAGTTTTTTTCAGTTATTTTCAGATTCATCGGGCATGATTTTAGCTTGGAGCTGGGTACCCAGCCGATCTTTAGATATTTGTGTGGGGAACCCAGAAGCCAAGTAAGTGCATCGCAATCTGCGATCACAACTCAATAGAAGGTCGGTATTTGTACTTCCGCATTTCCCACGCAGCAGGCAGCCAGATTGATAGGTTGGCTGTCTGTCGGGAGGGAAGGAGTCGTAAATTGGAGAGGGGGGAGGGAGGGAGGGAGGGAGGGAGACAACGTGGGCCCTGGAAGAAATCAGAGGGGTGGGGCATGGATGATATTGGGTAGGCCTTGGATAAGATTAGGGGGTCCAGCATCGGGGGGGACGGGTCCAGCATCGGGGGGGGAGCCCAGCATCGGGTGGGGGGGGGGGGTGTCCCAGCATCGGTCGGGGGGGGGGGGGGCGTGGGAATCGGCTGATTGCTGGGTCACGTCACGCCAGGTGAGCTTATTGGGCCTGGATGAAGCACTCCTGTTCATCCAGGTTCAAAAGCAGTGCAATAAAGGCACTCACCTCATGGATCCCGCCCTTCCCACCTGCTTTCACTTGATGTGAATCAGAAGGAAACCCAAACAGGTAAAGTTAAATTTGTTTTATTTTTGTAATACACAAAAATTTAAGTACCTCAACTATCACAATGAGGTACATTGCCCCTTTAAGTATCGACCTGCCGGCTTTAAGTGGGGCTGGGATTCCAGGTGTCTGTTGTGTGCACACATCCAAACACACCTGGGTCAAACCCGGAAGTGGGTGCGTTGGAGCCGGGGTGTGGTCCACTATTTTTACTGCCTGCCGTTCCCCAACACACCCGTTCTTAGGGGTTAAAATTACCTCCATCAAGTCTGTTAGATCTATACACATGACAATCATGTGAATCCTCGGGGTTTAAATTTGATTTTGGCACTCACATGGAAAAGAAAATCGTGCAGTTTGTAAATCAGGCTGCCGATTCACTATCGCTCATTTTGCACTACCGCTGAAGGTGAATTTCACCCCCCCCCCCCCCCCGGGAGTCTCACAGATTCATGTCTCATATCTTGCTGTGTGAAGTGATTAAATCTCCTTATCTTTGGATTAGAAGCATCTGCCAACAGATTTTAAAACAGCAAAAAAATGAGTTCATTGTTGTCATTGTAAACAGCATATAGCTGCAAGACAGTCATATCTGTTAAATAGCGTTAAAAATGAATCATTTTTAATCTGATGATTGGTCTCTGCATTATCTCAGTTCATTAATCCCACCTCAACAGACACTGGGTCCCAGAATTCCAACGGTGCAATGACATTGTTGTAACTGAGGCAGGGCGGGACTTCCAACCACCTTGAGGTCATGGCGTTAATCCTGCCGTAAATTGAAGGGTCAGCTAATTGAAATACTGAGGGGTATACAAGCTGTATAAATACATCCTTGGATAAATAGAATTACATTTAAATTACTACACGGAGACAGACAGTTCAGCCCAACCTTAATTCAGCCCAAAATTAAAGGTTCTTTATCTGAATGCGCACAGCATTCGTAATAAGATAGATGAATTGACGTCACAAATAGAAACAAATGGGTATGATCTCGTGGCCATTACAGAGACGCGGTTGCAAGGTGACCAAGGTTGGGGGTTAAATATTCAGGATTATTTAACATTTCGGAAGGATAGGAAAAAAGGCTAAGGTGGCGGGGTAGCTCTGTTAATAAAGGATGAAATTGGTATAATAGTGAGAAATGTTCTTGGCTCAGAAGATCAAGATGTCGAATCAATTTGGGTGAAGGTAAGAAATAGCAAGGGAAGGAAATCACTGGTGGGAGTAGTATATAGGCCCCCTAACAGTAGCTGGACTGTAGGGCAAAATATAAATCAGGAAATAAAGGGGGGCTTGTAAGAAAGGTAATGCAATAATCATGGGCGATTTTAACTTTCACATAGATTGGACAAATCAAATTGGCAAAAATAGCCCTGAGGAGGAGTTCATAGAGTGTATTAGGGACTGTTTCTTCGACCAATGTGTCGGGCAACCAACCAGGGAACAGGCCGTTTTGGATCTGGTAACGAAACAGGATTAATTAATGATCTCAAAGTAAAGGATCTCTTGGGTCTAAAGGCTGACAAGTCCCCTGGACCTGATGGCTTGCATCCAAAGGTCTTAAAGGAAGTGGCTACAGAGATAGTGGATGCATTGGTTGTAATCTTCCAGAATTCACTAGATTCTGGAAAGGTCCCAGCGGATTGGAAAACCGCAAACATAACGCCCCTATTCAAGAAGGGAGTGAGACAGAAAGCAGGTAACTGTAGACTAGTTAGCCTAACATCTTTCATTGGGAAAATGCTAGAATCCATTATTAAAGAAGTAATAGCAGGACATTTGGAGACTCATTATACAATCAAGGAGAGTCAACATGGTTTTATGAAGGGGAAATCGTGTCTGACAAATTTATTAGAGTTCTTTGAGGAAGTAATGGGCAGGGTGGATAAAGGGGAACCAATGGATGCAGTATATTTGGATTTCCAAAAGGCATTCGATAAGGTGCCACATAAAAGATTACTGCACAAGATAAGAGCTCATGGTGTTGTGGGTAATATACTGGCATGGATAGAGGATTGGCTAACTAACAGAAAACAAAGGGCCCGATTTTACCAGGGGTGCGGGTTGGCAGCGGGTGGTCGGGCGGGCTCGAGGAAAACGCGCCGGCCAAATTGAGTGCGTTGCGCACGCGATCGCGGGATGATTGATGTGATTAGCCGGCAGTTACGGGTTCCGCGCTTCTCAGCTGCGTGCCGGCGGCCTGCGCATGCGCATTGACGTCTGAGCGATGGTTGCGCTCTATTTAAAGGGGCAGTCCACCAAAGCCCCTCCAGCCACAAACTACACTCCATCAAGGATGGAGGAGCACAGGGGTAAGGCTGCTCCCCGTTTCACGGACCACGCCCTCCAGGTGCTGCTGGACGGGGTCCGCATGAGGAGGGAGACGCTGTTCCCCACGGATGGAAGGAGGTGCCCTGCCAGCGCCACCAAGAGGGCATGGGAGGAGGTGGCCGCGGAGGTCACAAGCAGGGGAAACACCACCCGCACTTGGATTCAGTGCCGCAAGAGATTCAATGACCTCACCAGGTCCGGAAAAGTGAGTACACTAACGCATTCTGCATCACTCCGTCTTCCACATCACCTCAAACACCTCACAACCCCATCTCCACTGACAGTACTGCGCTCCCGCACCAATCCTCACAGCCACCCAACTATCATCCTCACAGTGCCTGCACGTACCCACCGTCCCTGTCCCCACTCGACCACTACCACACACCCCAATGCCCATACAATGGGATGGCCATGTGGCACACGCATCCTCCCATCCATCTGGCACACGTTCAACCCAATCACACCAATGCTTGAAGCGTCTCACATTGCAATCATCACTCAATAACGTTTTTGTGTTTTGCCCTCACAGGAGAAGAGGGCCAGGAACGCACGCGATAGGGCACGCACCGGAGGGGGCCCGCCACACGAGATGGCCCTGACAGACGCCGAGGTCGAGGCACTGGAGATCAGCCGCACGCTGCATTGCCTGTCGATGGCGGATGGCGAGTCTGGTTCTGGCGAAACGGCCGGTAAGGGAAAGCTGGCACTCATCACTCATGATCGTGAATGATCGTAGCATCACATGGCATATGCCGCACCGCCACATTTGGTCACATGCCTGATATTTCCCTCTGTTCTCTTCCAGGACCGTCTGCGATCGACGTCTCGGTTGAGGGCGATTCCTCAGAGGACATGCCCGTCTCTGAGGGTGCATCGTCACACATGAGCCTTGCATCCACCAGCGCAGATACACACACCTCGGTGGGTCCCCCCCCTCAGCTAGTTGGGATTGCACATGGTGAGTCACCGCGCACACATGAGCATGAGCAGACCCTGGTGGCAGGGTCAGCCGCGGAGGGTCCGCGTCGGTGGGAGCACTCTTCTCCAGGCTTTGCTCAGCCGGACCCAGATGCTGAACCCAGGGGGCCACCTGTCAAAAGGAGAGTCGTCGAGGGGCACCAGAACATTGCTGAGGTACTGGGAGAGGTGCCACGCGCACTCTCCACAATCGCACGGAGGATGGAGGAGTCCAACTCCTGCATGAGGGGAATGGTGGCACAGGTGCAGGAGGGTATCGCCGAGATAGTGTCGCAGGGACGTGAAGGCATCTCTGAGATAGTGTCGCGGGTAGGTGTGGGAACGTCTGCGGTGGAGGACAGGCTAGCCTCCCTCGAGCGTCACGCACAGCTCACCAATGAGTCCATCCAAGCCCTCACAACGGCTGTTCGGATTCAGGGTGAACAACATTCTGCCGCCATCAACAGGTTGACAGATACATTGGAGGTGGCCTTGCAAGGTCTCACCCACGTCATCCAAACTGCCGTCCAGCAGGGTGGAAGGGGTGATGTGGGCCTTGGCCATGAGAGGGAAGATGGTGAACGGGGAAATGGAAGTGTGGACGCTACTCAAGGCGCCCCCAAGTCTCACCCGTTGCCCCCCTCTCAACCAGTGCCCGCAATAGTCCATCCTCTCCAGGTGGCCGAGTCTGCCCCTGCACAGGTGCAGGAGGAGCAGTCTGTGGAGGTGCCCTCACGGGCACCGAAACCCAGGGGGCGTCGGCCCAAAGCATCTACCCGGTCAGGGCACGAACAGGAGCAACCTGCCACCACCTCTGCTGGAGCCACAGGGGTAGCACCACGTAGGGGGTCCCGAAAACGAACGCCTAAAGTTCCGTGAGCACACAGGGATTGCAACAGGGTGTTTGTCGTTTTTTTTTAATTTTCTACTCTTTGAATGTCACCACAAAATAAACTCACTTTTTCTCACCAATGCTGCCACCTCTTGTCCATAATTCTGCGGCTTGTGCAATATGTCCCTTCCCTGCGCCTCATCATGACGACGACCACCCCGTCCCACCCATTGAGCATAATCCAGTGGGTGCAGGTGTACAGGCACCACTCTTCTGTGGAGGGAGCCTGTATGGACCCTCGTCTGTGCACGTTATGACATGTGAACGCCTCACACAGTGTGATGTTAGGAGAACCGTTGGCATATGAGTGCCTCCCTGGCCTGACGAGCACGCAGGTGAGCCGGTGTTCGGCGCATGGGTCGTTCCTCCTCCTCTCCCTCTTCCTCCTCCTCCTCTTCCTCCTCCACCTCCTCCTCATTGTCGTCCTCAATGTGGGTGGCGGGTGTGCATGGGGCCTCCTCCAGCGGCACCCCTCTCTGTAGTGCCATGTTATGCAGGGCACAGCAGACAACTATAATTCGTCCCACTCTGAATGGCGTGTATTGGAGCGCTCCCCCGGAACGATCAAGGCACCTGAAGCGCATCTTGAGCAGCCCTATAGCCTGCTCAATTGTAGACCTGGTAGCAATGTGGCTGTCATTATACCGACGCTGTGGCTCGGTAATGGGGTTCCTCAGAGGTGTCATAAGCCACGTGTGCAGGGGATATCCCTTGTCGCCGAGGAGCCAGCCGTTGCCGGCGTTGGGTGCGTGGAAGAGGGGCGGGACGGTGGACTCCCTGAGGACGAAGGCATCGTGGCAGCTGCCAGGGTATCTGGCGCACACGTGTAGGAATCTCTGGCGGTGGTCACAAATGAGCTGGGCGTTCATGGAGTGATACCCTTTCCTGTTGATAAACAGCCCTGGCTCATGTGGAGGTGCCCGTATTGCTATGTGGGTGCAATCGATTACACCCTGCACCCGTGGGAAGCCAGCCACAGCATGGAATCCAACCGCCCTCTCCGTCTGGCTGCGCTCATCCATGGCGAAGTTGATGTAGGTCGAGGCCCTGCGGAACAACCCATCGGTGACCTGCCTTATGCACTTGTGTGCAGACTACTGACAGACCCCGGTGATGTCCCCCGTGGCACCCTGGAAGGATCCGGAGGCGAAGAAGTTGAGGGCAGTGGTGACTTTGACGGCGACGGGTAAGAAGATGCTGCTTGGTCCATCCGGGAGCAGCTCGTCATTGAGGAGGCTGCAGATGTCGGCGACTACCTGGCGAGTGACTCTGAGCCTCCGTATGCACTGCTGCTCAGAGAGGTCCATGAAGCTGAGCCTCGGTCTGTAGACCCTGTGCGGAGGGTAGTGCCTCCTGCGACGCATCTCTCTCTGCGGATGCCCTCCATCCTGCTGTGCAGGTGGATGTGCCGCAGCACCGTGTTGTGGGGATGCATGTCTCTGAGGCGGACGGCGTGGACTGCGAGGCTGCTGAGGCTGGTCATCCTGTTCGTCCTCCGAGGATGTCAACGCAGCACCCATCTGGCAGGTTTAGGTTTGCGGGGTTGTGCACGCTAGAAAAGTGTGTCCTCGCACAGGGGTTGGACTTCCACGCCGGTGAATCTTCTTGCTTGGAGGAGGGTGGTGGAGGGCAGGCGTTGCCCAATGTTACGGAGTGTCCTCCTGCGTTGGTGAAGGCTCTCCCCCCCCCCACCTGTGGAATGCACCTTGGCAGCTGCCACAGGCTGCTGGCTGCAACACGTCCGTTGAGAGTGTGAGTGTTTCCCCCTGTATGGGAAACAGTCTCATTTCACTGTAAAATCCGACACCTGTTAAATAAACAGCTCAATCAGGTCATTTAATGACCTGAAATACCAAGATAAATACACTCAAGTGGAACCCCGCTGGCTTTAATTGCCTGCGGGATTCCCACCAGCGGGGCCAACGCACGCACCCCCGCACGTCATCGCGCAACCAGGAAGTGGGCGGGATCGAGGCGCGATCCGGTCCCGCTCCTCGAAACCGGGATTTTAGAGGCCCCCCCGCCGAGAACGCACCCGGAACCGGGTGCTAAAATCGGGCCCAAAGAGTCGGAATAAAAGGGTCATTTTCAAAATGGCAATCTGTAACTAGTGGGTTGCCGCAGGGATCAATGCTGGGGCCTCAACTATTTACAATATATATCAATGACTTGGATGAAGGAACAGAGTGTCTTGTGGCCAAATTTGTTGATGATACAAAGATAGGTGGAAAAGCAAGTTGCAAAGAGGACACAAAGGGCTCGATTTTAGGAGCGTGTTTCCGGTGGGTTACCAGCGGGGTGGCCCCGAAAATCCCGATCTCCGGTCACGTGACCGGATCGCGACGAAATCCCGGCCACTTCCGGGTACCGCGCTGACGTGCGGGGCTGCGCGCGCAAGCCCCACTGATGGGAATCCCGCAGGCAATTAAAGCCAGCGGGGTTCCACTTGAGAGTACTTAACTTGCTCGTTGTGGTCAGTTAATGAGCTGAAGCAGCTGTCAAAAGAGGAAGTGTGGGATTTTAGGTTCAAGGCAGTGAGTTTCCCACACTGGGGGAAACAGTCTCCCTCCAACCAGGCGTATTGCAGCCAGCAGCCTGTGGCAGGTGCCAAGGTGCGCTCCACGGGGGAGAGCCCTCACCCACGCAGGAGGCCACTGCGTCACATAGGGCAACCCCTGCCCTCCACCACCCCCCGCCAAGCCAGAGGACAGACCGACACGAAACCGCAGCCCCAGTCCGAGGAACCACACACCTACCCTGCACAACCCCTCAGACCAACACCTGCCAGTTGGGTGGTGTGTGGACACCCTCGGAGGACGAAGAGCATGACCAGCACCAGCAGCCTCGCAGTCCACGCCGTCCGCCGCAGAGACGTGGATCCCCCCAACACGGTGTTGTTGCACGCCCACCTGCACAGCAGGAGGGAGGGCTACCGCAGAGAGAGACGCGTCGCAGAGGGCACTACCCTTGCCACAGGGTCCACAGACCGAGGCGCAGCTCCCCGGACCTCTCCGAGCAGCAGTGCACAGGGAGGCGCAGATTCGCTCGACATGTAGTCGTGGAGATCTGCAGCCTCTTTCATGCCGAGCTGCTCCTGGCTGGCCCCAGTACCAACTGCTTACCTGTCGCTGGCAAAGTCACCACTGCCCTCCACACCTTTTCCTCCGCATCCTTCCAGGGTGCAGCCGGCTACACCGCCGATGTCTCTCAGTCGTCTGCGCGGACGAGCCCTGCAAATACACCTGCACCTACTCTGCAGTAACACGATGGGTGGCATCAGTGGTGGGTCCTCATAGTGATACCCAGGAGCGGGCATTATTGGACACAACGGACAGGATTTGAGGAGACATGGCAGTGGTGGTGTCAATATAATGTGTGCTGTTTGTTGCTCTGAAATTCAATATGGGTGACACCCATGACAAACCCTCAGACACCCTTGTGCACCCCCTTCATGCTGACGAGACGTTTGCCTTACGCTGCCTACTGCACATATGTGATGCATGCCCTGTGGCTGCAGCACAGGTGGTGGCAGGTTGAGTGAGGCTGGCCGTGAGGGAGATGCACGAGAGGGTGAGTATGGGATGGAGCCATGAGATTGTATGAGGATTGGGTTGCGTGTTAGTGGCAGGATGAGTACTGGCGAGGTGAGTCGGTGGAGGTAAGATGAGGATGGGGTGTGAGTGGGTATGAAGGGTGATGTGACAGAATAGTGTTGGCGGTGCCGAAGGAGATTTGGGGTGGGGGCAGTGTTGTGGCAGACGGAGTGTAGGGGAAAGACTTCGTGTTCTCACTGTGGCGGACCTACTGCGGTCATTGCAGCACCTCCTGCACTGTATGCAGGTGGGCCATATGTTGGTGGTGCAGGTGACCCCCTCTGCCACCTCGAGCCAGGCCTTCTTGGTGGCAGAGGCAGGCCGCTTCCTCCCGCCCGCCGGGGGGAAGATCTGTGTCCTCCCCCTCCTCCTCACCCCATCTGATGATACCTGGGGTGAGGCATCATTAAACTGGGAGCAGCCTTCCCCCTGGGCTGCTCCATGCTGCAATTTGTCCCATTGGTTGCAGCATCTGTCAGTGGAGGACTGCCCCTTTAACTAGAGAGCCTCCAGCTGACAGATCGTACTGCGCATGCGCAGCCCGACCGACGCGCAGGCCAGCGCCGTGGACCCCGGAGGAGCAGGTAATTGATTCCTATTAGTGTGTTGCCTGCTACGATCGCGTGGGCAACCCACTAATTTCGCCGTCCGCGTTTTCGATGCTCCCGGAGGACCACCCGCTGGGAACCCGCAGGCCTGCTAAATTCGAGCCCAAAGTGTCTGCAAAGGGATATTGACAGGTTCAGCGAATGGGCAAAAATTTGGCAGATGGAATATAATTTGGGAAAATATGAAGTCATCTACTTTGGGAGGAAAAATAAAAAAGCAAAATATTATTTGAATGGAGAAATACTACAAAATGCTGCGGTGCAGAGGGATCTGGGTGTCCTCGTACATGAAACACAAAAAGTCAACATACAGGTGCAGCAGGTAATCCGGAAGGCAAACGGAATATTGGCCTTTGTTTTTAGGGGGATGGAGTATAAAATCAGGGAAATCATGCTACAACTGTACAGGGTGCTGGTGAGACCACACCTGGAGTACTGCGTACAGTTCTGGTGCCCTTATTTAAGGAAGGACATACTTGCATTGGAGGCAGATCAGAGAAGGTTCACTCGGTTGATTCCAGGTATGGAAGGGTTGTCTTATGAGGAAAGATTGAGCAGGTTGGGTCTATACTCATTGGAGTTTAGAAGAATGAGAGGAGATCTTATTGAAACATATAAGATTCTGAGGGGACTCAATAGGGTAGATGCTAAGAGGATGTTACCTCTCATGGGGGAATCTAAAACTAGGGGGCATAGTCTCAGAAAAAGGGGTCACCCGTTTAAGACGGAAATGAGGAGGAATTTCTTCTCCCAGAGAGTTGTGAATCTTTGGAATTCTTTACCCCAAAAAGTTGTGGAGGCTGAGTCATTGAATACATTCAAGGCTGAGTTAGACAAATTTTTGATCAGCAAGGGAGTCAAAGGATATCGGGGAAGGGCAGGAAAGTGGAGTTGAGGTAAAAATCAGATCAGTCATGATCTCATTAAATGGTGGAGCAGGCTCCTGCTCCTATCTCTTATGGTCAACCTGTCCATTTGGATGTTTATCCTCCACATGAGAAGTAGTCCTAATCCCATGTGTCCACCTTGTTCCTATATTCCTCTATTCCCCTTTCTTTCAGACACCTATCTAACCTGTCCTTAAATGTTGACATGGAGGCAGAATTTTCACTTCGAGCCGGGAAGGGAGCGGGGGGTGGAGTGGGGGGATGGTCATCGGGTGCAAAACCTGGAAGGTAAGTTGGCAAGTCGCAATTGCGCTTAATGAGGCCAATAAGTTTTACTTCTGGGCTTTGCTGCCAGCCTGATTAAAAGGTTGGCTGGCTGGCTGTCGGGCAGGAAGGCCTGCGTTAGCAGGCCGCAGCTGGGAATCGGACTGAGGGAAGAGGGAGGGAGGGAGGGATCATGGGCCAGGGAGAAGATCGGATGGGTCAGGAAGAAGATCAGGTGATTGGGGAGGAGATTGGGGGTCTGGGTGGAAGATCGGGGGGCCAGGACTTGGAGACCGGAGGACTGGGAAGAAGATGGGGGGCCAGGGAGGAAATCGGAGGGGCCAGGGGGAGATCGGAGGACCGGGAAGAGGATCAGGGGGTCAGGGAGGAGATCGGGGGGCCAGGGAGGAGATCGGGGGGCCTGGAAGAAGATTGGGGGGGCCAGGAAGAAGACCAGGGGGATCAGGGAGGAGATCGGGAGGCCAGGGGGAGATTGGGGGGCTGGCAAGAAGATCAGGGGGCCGGGGAGGAGATCAAGGGTCCAGGGGGGGATCGGGGGGCCGGGAAGATGATCAGGGGGACATGGAGGAGATTGGGGGGCCCAGGAAGAAGATCAGGGGGCCAGGAAGAAGATTAGGGAGTCGTGGATGAGATCGGGGGGTTGGGGATGAGATCGGGGGGGGCCAGGGAGGAGATCGGGGGGGGTGGGGGTGTTGAAGAAGATCGGGGGCCAGGATGAAGATCAGGGGGTCGGGGAGGAGATCGGTGGGCTGGAAGAAGATCAGGGGGTCGGGGAGGAGATCGGGGGGGCCAGGACATGGAGACCGGAGGACCGGGAAGAAGATCGGGGGGGGTCGGGGGGGCGATTAGGGGGCAGGGAAGGAGATTGGATGGGCCGGGGAGGAGATTGGATGGGCCGGGACTTGGAGATCAGAGGTCACTGGAGGTTGGGTGACGAGTCGGAGGCAGGTGAGGGTCCACCGTGGTCGGGGGGGGGGAGGGGTTGGGAGTCCACCATCGTGGTGGAGGAGGGGTGGTGTGGCTGATTGCGGGGCTCCTGTCGGCCGGGTGAGCTTGTTGGGCCTGGATGAAGCACTCCTGCTCCTCCGGGCCCACAAACAGTGCAATAAAGGCACTCACCTCATGGATCCGGCCCCTCCCGCCTGCTTTCACCTGACATGAATTGGAAGCGTTGGGAAACCCGAACAGGTAAGGTTAAATTCCTTTTAATTTTCCAATACACAGAATATTAAGTACCACAAGTATTTCAATGAGGTACATTGCCCTTTTAAGTATTGGCCCACCAGCTTTAAGTGGAAGCGGGACATCCTGGTGTCTGCTGTGCACATGCACATATACCTGCCTGGGTTAAACCCAGAAGTGAGCGAGATGGAGCCAGGATGTGGTCCCGCTCCCAAAAGCTGTTATTTTAACCTCCCACCCACCACCAACGCAACCGTTCATGGCGGTTAAAATTTATCCCCTGGTCTCTGATTCATTCACAAACTCTGCTAATGTGTTCCACAGCTTCACAATCCTCTGTGTAAAAAATGTTTCTCCTGTTTTCTGTCCTAAATCAGAGTATCGTAGTATGTGCAGCACAGGAGGAGGCCATTCAGCCCATCATGCCTTTGAAAGAGCCAAACAATTAGTCCCATTCCCCTGCTCTTTCTCCATAGCCCAATAAATTGTTTCCCTTCAAGTATTTATCCAATTCCCTTTTGAAAGTTACTATTGAATCTGCTTCTACCACTCTTTCAGGCAGTGTATTCCAGATCATTACAACTCGCTACATAAAAAAATGTTTCTTCATGTCACCTCTGGGGCTTTTGCCGTTCACCTTAAATCTGTGTCCTCTGGTTACCGACCCTTCTGCCACTGGAAACAATATCTCCTTATTTACTCGGTCAAAACCGATCATGATTTTGAACACCTCTATCAAATCTCCCCTTAACTTCTCTGTTCTAAGGAAAACAACCCCAGCTTCTCCAGTCTCTTCAAATAATTGAAATCCCTCACCCTGGCACCATTCTAGTAAATCTCTTCTGCACCCTCTCGAAGGCCTTCACATCCTTCCTAAAGTATGGTGCTCAAAATTGAACACTGTACTCCAGCTGAGGCTTAACCAGTGTTTTATAAAGGTTTAGCATAACTTCCTTGCTTTTGTACTCTATTCCTCTATTAATAAAGCTCAAGATCCCATATGCTTTTTTAACAGCCTTCTCAACTTGTCCTGCCACCTTCAAAGATTTATGTATGTACACCCCCAGGCCTCTCTGTTCCTGCATCCCCTTTAAAATTGTTCCATTTACCTTATCTTGCCTCTCCTCATTCTTTCTACCAAAATGCATCACTTCACACTTCTCTGCGTTAAATTTCATCTGCCATGTGTCTGCCCATTTCATCAGTCTGTCTGTCCTCCTGAAGACTGTTCCTATCCTCCACATTGTTTACTACATTTCTGAGTTTCGTGTCATCTGTAGACTTTGAAATTATACCTTCTGTCCAATGACCTACCCAAGTTCAGGTCATTAATATATATCAAAAGGAGCAGTGGTCCTAATATTGACCCCTGGGGAATACCACTGTATACTTCCCTTCAGTCTGAAAAACAACTGTTCACCACTACTCTCTGCTTTCTGACTCCTAGCAAATTGTGTATTCACACTGCCATTGTACCTTTAATCCCATGGGCTTTAATTTTGCTTACAAGTCTATTATGTGGTACTTTAACAAATGCCTTTTGAAAGTCTATATTCACATCAACCATACTACCCTCATCAACTCTTTCCAACTTCATCAAAGAACTCTATCAAGTTAGTCAAACACGATGTTCCTTTAACAAATCCGTGCTGACTTCTATTTATTAACCCATACTTTTCCAAGTGCCAATCAAATTTTTCCCAGATTATTGTCTCTAAAAATTTCACCACCACCAATGTTAGACTGACTGGCCTGTAATTGCCAGGTTTATCCCTCTCCCCTTTTTTGAACAGGGGTGTAACATTTGCAATCCTTCAGTCCTATGGCACTATCCCCATTTCTAAGGAGGATTGGAAGATTGTGGCCAGAGCCTCCAGAATTTCCACCCTTACTTTGTCAGTAACCTAGAATGCATCACATCTGGACCGGGTGACATTTCTATTTTTGAGTACTGCCAATCTTTTATCTACCTGCTCTTTATCTATTTTTATCCAATCCAAAATTGCTAGTACCTTCTCCTTTACTGCTACAATGGCAGCATCCTCTTCTCTAGTGAAGACGGATGCGAAGTATTCATTTAGTGCCTCAGCCATGCCCTCTGCCTCCACAAGAAGATCTTTTTTGTCCCTAATCGGTCCCACCCTTTCACTATTTATATGTTTATGAAAGACTTTTGGATTTCCTTTTATGTTAGCTGCTAATCTATTCTCATACTCTCTCTTTGCCTCTCTTATTCCCTTTTTTAGATCTCCTCTGTTTTTTCTGTATTCAGCCTGGTTCTCCATTGAATTATGAACCTTTCATTCATCATAAGCCTCCTTTTGCTGTTTCATCTAGCTTTGGATGCCCTTCCTTTCCCCCTCATAGGTCTACTATGTACTCGAACCAACTCCTCTTTGAAGGCCTCCCATTGTTCAATAACTGTTTTGCCTGCCAATTTTTGATTCCAATCCACCTGGACAAGATCCCTTTTTAACTCACTGAAATTAGCTCTCCTCCAGTTGAATATTTTCACATTTTATTGTCCCTTATCATTTTCCATAACTATTCTAAACCAAATGATACTATGATCACTGTTACCCAAATACTCCCTCACTGAAACATACTCCTCCTGCCCCACTTCATTCCCCAGAATTAGATCCAGCACTGTTTCCTTCCTGGTTGGACTAGAAACACACTGTTCCAGAAAGTTCTCTTGAACACATTTCAGGAATTCCTCCCCCTCTTTGCCCTTTACTCTGTTACTATCCCAGTCTAAATTGGGATAATTGAAGTTCCCTATTATCACTACTCTATAGTTCTTGATTCTTTCTGTAATTTGCCTGCAAATGTTCTCCTCTATGTTCTTCCCATATTTGGTGGCCTGTACTATACATCCAGTAGTGTAACAGCTTCTCTGTTGTTCCTTAAATCTAACCAACTAGATTCTCTTTGCATTTATCTCTTGCGTTTATTCTTATATCTATGTCCCGTTGTTCTAGACCCCTCAAACAATCTTTTTATGTTAATTTTGTTCCATTCCTTTATAATGTTAAACATCTCTATCAAATCATCCCATAATCTCCTCTGTTCTAAAATAACCCTAATTTTTCATGTCTGTGTTCATATTTGTATTTCCTCATACCAGGCAGCATTTTAGTGAACCTATGCTGTCGCCTCTCTATTACCTCAATTTGCTTCCTATAGTGTGGAGCCCAGATCAGCACACAGTACTCCAATTGTGGTCTTACTAAGGTTTGATATAGATTCACCACTACATCTTATCTTTTATAGTCTTCTGTGTGATACCTCGTCAAAGGCTTTTGATAGTCTCTGTATACCACATTTACGGTATTTCCCCTTCCACCAAATCTGTTTACCACCTTAAAGGATTGCATCAAGTTGTCAAGCTTGGTAGTCCTTTCTGAAATCTGTGATGGCTGATTTTAATTATTTTCTCTGCATCCAGATACTTAGTAATTTCATCTTTAATTACAGATTCCAAAATTTTCCCGAACGCAGATGTTAAACTAACTGGCCTGTAATTAACCAGGTTAGCTCTGTCTCACTTTTTGAAAATGGGTACTATGCTGGCTACAGAATGAAGTCAATAGAAAGAAACATCAGGTGGACTATATAACGGACAGCCGATCTGCTACCACTCGTTTTGCATCCCCACTGAAGTTGAGTTTTACCACCAATATCTTTCATCTCGCGATTAAATAATTCAGGATTTACCTTCATTCCAATATTCTCTGTTTTGTAAACCTTATCTTGTTTAACTTATCTCTATCTACCTTCTCTACTTGCTTTTTCTGATTGATTTTATTTTCCCTCTCCCCTCTTCCTTTCTATTTTAAATAACTCCTCCCTTTTCTATTTACCCATTTTCCAGTTCATTAGCTTCCTTCCTGTTTAGATGTAGCCCATCCTTGCAGAATAGCTCCCATCTTCCCTAGAACTGGTGCCAATACCTCATAAAATGGAAACCCTCTTGCTGACACCTTCCATCTAGCTATGTATTGAGTTCCCTAATCCTATTTTTCCCTATTCTAGCAAATGCCTGGGGAAGTAATGCTGAGATTAACACCCTTGAAGTTCTCTTTCTAAACCTGCTTCTAATCTCCTAACCTCATTTTGCAGGACTTCAGGCCTTTCCTTTCCTATATTGTTGGCCCCCAAGTGAACCACAATGAACGGCTGCTTTCCCTCCATAAACTGTTCCCTCCGTAAACTTTTTCAGTCTCTCTGAAATGTCCCATACCCTAGCAGCTATTGGGTAACAAAGCACCTGGCACTCTTGGTCGATAGTGCAAAAGGTAGTGTCCACCCCTCTAACTATTGAGTCTCCCATTACTACTGCATTCTTAACTGTATTGCTAGCCTCCCCCTTCTTGAGCTATCTTATGTTTATTTAGTGCCATTGTAATCCATTTGATAATCCTGCCCAGAGTTTGCATCCTCCTCACAGGATGCCAATGCTTTGAACTTGTTGAAGAGAGTAATTTGCTATGGATGTATCTGCTGCAGCCTGTCCTCACTTTCCTTGACCCATGGATAGCCACCACTCTTTCCTCTATCACTGGTAGCTCCCTATCCCTCAGCAAGGTGACTACCCTTTGAAGCTCTTGCTCCACAAAGCTCCCTTCCTCCCTGATATATCAGATTGTCTTCAAATCCACCTTCAGTTCTGAGATCTTCAGCTCAGTTGAAGATACTTCCCGCAGATGCCTTGCATGCATCTGTCATTTCCTTTTCCTCCTGCTCCTCTTTTGCCTCCATTATAAGGATATTCATAGGAAGAGCCACAAGGTAAGGGTTCCATAGTAGAAGGGTGGAAAGAAAAAGATTTCCTTACTTTGGTAAAAGATGTATGGAATCTCTGGAGAAATGCCGTTTACTCCATTTCTCCGGAGTTTCCATAGATCTTCTGCCAAAGTTACAGCAGACAATCAGAAGAACCCAGTGGAAATTCTGATCTATGTTTTGTTGGACAAAAGTACAGATCGTTGGAGAATTTTGCAGGATATCTCCCTTTCCAGATGTTGCATTGAATGTGCTTCTGTAGGATGTGAAGAAAAGGAGGGTTGACCTGTTTGCATCTCCAGAGAAGTGTATCCTGAACTTAGAAGGAGCTGGCTAAATGAGTTAATACTGTGTCCAAAACACAAAGCACAAGGGAGCAGAGGAGGAAAAAGTTGAATAACCTCAGGAAGTCTGCTAAGGTGGAGCTAGTTGGTTTTATACCTTTATTCTGGTGTAGCCGTTGTAGATATCACAGAATAAAACAAATTATAAATGTATCTCTCATACTCAAAAGGAGCTGTCAATCACTATGAAAATAGTGATTGACAGCTATGAAAAATCCACAGAATACTTGTGCTTGAATGATATGGCTCAATCCCTATCTACAAATGATCCTGTTGGTGAAACAATTTAATTGACAGCTATTGTTAGCCACATCTTGAACACAATGAATGACGTAATCACGTACAGAGTTACAAGTTACATGTTTGTCTCCTTAATACCTGCATTGGACTATTGCCTAATTTTGGCCCTGGTCAAAGAAGCCTGTGCTACTTTCTTTAAATGAACCTTGATTTGAACACGATGTACCGTGACCAGAAAGCCAACAATTTAATACATCAGACAAAAATACTTACATTTTTGTCACACAAGTAGAAAGGCAAAATAAGAGTACCAGAAAGATTTTTCTCTTAATCTGTTCTACCATGATAGAGGTAATATGCTAAACCCTCAGAAAACATTATTGCCATTACCAATTTTCACATGCATTCCCATACTGCAGCAGGGCATATTTTATTATTGACACTTAAAACTAGAATTGTTGTTACATTTGATTTGGAAAAGTGAACCCGCAAAACAAGCTTGTAACACACCTACTTGCATGATGCATATTAATTTACTCACACAATAGGATGCATGGGGGATACTTGGCTCTCACCCGATGTACTCTTCAAACTTGCAACATCTCAATACTATTTCTCTACTTGCAGGATAAGGCAGCACATAACAGACAGGAACAAATGTGAATGGATGGAGGGCCTTGTAATTTTGAGACCTGACTTCCTTTGAATAGTCCTTACTGCACATCTTAGGCCTGAAGAACATTAGGGTGGAGGACTAGGATGAAGTTGGAGATCTCTCTTCAGTACTAGTTATTCTTCCTCCACTCACTCATAGGAATACATAGGAATATAGGAACACTCATTCAAGCACTCTGCCCATTGCGAACACCAGCACACGTACATCCACCCCAGATGGTTAGATGGACAGTTTGAAAAAGATGCACTCAGTAAATCATAGTGTATAAGTGAGCAGGCCATTCGATGATGACAGAGGAGAAACAGGAACCTGTTGGCCTGCATCCCTCCTTAACTGCAGAGCCTTGCAATTCAAACCTCACAGAGTTTACATTTGAAAGAAAGATGCTATCTGAGCACCAACATTTTTTGCTGTCATTAGAAAGTTGTGCCAAGCATCCTGCAAGACGGGGGAAACACCGTGACAAAATTCCACCATCACATTTTACAAAATAAATTTGGTTGGACTTTATTTTAACTGTGTCCAGAGTTTTCTTCTGATGCTGCAGAATGAGGTATTAACAAATCAAATAATTAGCATCCATTGTGATTGACGAGTGAAGAGGTCAATGTTGGTAAAGGTGTATTGGGCATCTGTTTATACATGTGTAGTAAAGATTCATAATACATTGGACAGATATTCAAAATTATGAAAGGTTTTGATCATGTAAATTGGGAAAATTATTCCCACTTGTTGTAACTATAGTTTCAAGATTATCACCAAATAAAAAGGTTAGGCAAATCTCTTTTCGATAAAAGGTTGTTAGGAATTGAAATGGCCCATCAGAAACAATGGTAGAAGCAGAACCCACAATTTCTTTTTAGAAAGGAAGTGGACAAATATTTGAAAAAGAAAAAATTTAAAGGCTTTAGGGAAAGGACAGGGGGATGGTACTAAGTGGATCAATCTTTCAGACATCTGGCACAGACATGATGGGCCGAATCATAGAATGGTTACAGCAGAGAAGGAGGCCATTCGGCCCATCGAGCCCATGCCGGCTCTTTGTAAGAGCAATCCAGTTAGTCCCATTCCTCCGATCTTTCCCCGTAGCCCTGCAAATTTTTTTCCTTCATGTATTTATCCAATTCCATTTTGAAAGCCATGAGTGAATCTGCTTCCACCACCCTTTCAGGCAGCGCATTCCAGGACATAACTACTCGCAGCGTAAAAACGTTTTTCCTCATGTTGCCTTTAGTTCTTTTACCAGTCACCTTGGGGCCGATTTTCGGATGACCGAGTGGGTGCGTTGGGGGCAAGGGGGTGCCTAATATGGCGGAATCCCGGAGCGGGTTTGGAGCCCGGCTCCAACCCGCTGACTTCCAGGTTCCCCAATGACGCGTTTGGGTGTGCGCGCAGCTCCCGCTTGCGGGGCTCCCACCGGAAATTAAAGCCAGCGGGATGATAATTTACATTGTTATTTAGGTAGTTGAGGTACTTGACAGACCTCATTGACTGGAGATTTTGGCTGGGGTGCAATTTTGAAGGATCCTCAGCGTGTTTCCTGTGTTGTGGGAAACACTCCCTGTTGGAGCAGTCATGTTTCAGCCAGCAGCCAGTGGGAGATGCAAAGGATTATTTGACAGTTGCGGGGAATACCTCATTTATTGCAGCAGAGCACTCTGTCACTTCAGACAAAGTTTTGGCTGTAACACCTTTTCACTCAAAATTCTTAATTTATACCCTAGACTCTGCTGTGCAAACACATTTACCTACTTTACGGACCCCCTCAAACTCATACCGTCAGGATGGGGGGGTGCCATAACCGCATTCATCACTTCATCCGAGGACGAGCAACATCACCAGCCTCGCCGGGCATGCCGTCTACCTCCGCCACGTGGAGCTCCACAACACAGTGCTGCGCCACAGGCACCTGCACAAAATAGTCGTGCAACTACACATACGCCCACTGTAGGGTGACCCAGTGGGTGGCATTAAGTGTGGGTGTTCACGGTGAACCTCATGAAAGGGACTTATTACACAAGCCGGTCAAGAATGGCCAAGACGTGGCAGTAGTGGTGACAATAATAATATTTAATGTGCCATTAACAAAAATCACATATAAATAAAAAACATGACAAAACGTCTAATACCCTTGTGCATCCCCTTTGAGCTCACAAAACCTTCGTCTTACGCTTACGAGTACTCCTACATGGTGCTTCCCCTGTGGCTGCAGCAGAGATAGTGGAAGATTGTTCTTGTTCATGCCCTGACCAATTAGATGCTTTGGGCCTACACCCTCTGGGTTTTGGTGCCCGTGAAGGCCCCTCCAAAGACTGCTCCACCTGCACCTGTGCAGGGGCAGACTTGACCACCTGGAGAGGAGGCAGCATTGCAGGTACTGGTTGAGAGGGGGGCAACGGGTGAGACGTGGAAGCGGTTTGAGTGGTGTCACCACTTCAATGTCCCCTTTCACCATCATCCCTCTCCTAGACCAGGCCCACATCACTCCTACCACCCTGCTGGATGATTGTTTGGAGGACACGTGTGATGCCTTGTGTATCTGCCTGCCTGTTTAAGGTGGCAGAAATTTGCTCATCCTGAGTCCGAAGGGCTGTTGTCAGGGCCTCAATGGACTCATTGGTGAGCGTGCTTGAAGCTCAATGGAGGCTAGCCTTCCCTCCATCGCAGACATTCCCGCACTTACCTGCGACACTATCTCAGAGATGCCCTCACGTCCCTGTGACAATATATCAGAGATTCCCTCCTGTACCTGTGCCACCATTCCACTCATGCAGGAGTTGGACTCCTCCATCCTCTGCGCGATTGTGGAGAGTGCGCATGACACTTGTTCCAGCACCTCATAAATGCGCTGCTGCCCCTCGATCATTCTTCTTTTAAAGGATGGCCCCCAGGGTTCAGCATCTCTGTCCAGCTGAACAGAGCCTGGAGAAGAGGGCTCCCACCAACGCGGACTCTCCACAGCTGCCCCTGCCACCAGTGTCTTCTCGTGCTCACATGTGTGTGGTGACTCAACATGTACGACCCCAACTAAGTGAGGACGGGGACCCACCGAGGTGTGTGTATCTGCACTGGTGGATGGCTCGCTCAGAGGCTGGCAGGTCCTCTGAGGAATCGCACTCCGCTGTCACAGCAGTCGCTGAAGGCTTGTAAGAGAACAGAAGGCAATATTAAGCATGATGATAGATGTTGAGGTGCTGAAGATGGCAAGGCATGTTAACATCATTTGCTATTGTGAGTGGAGAATGTTAAAGTTCTGTCACCAGCCGTTTGTCGGGTGGCAGTCTCGGCGTCCCCGATGGACAGGCACTCGAGGGTGCGGCTCAATTCAAGAGCCTCCTGCTCCGTTTCCGAGAGGACGACCTGATGTTGCGGCCCCCCTCTGGTCTTCACCCTCTCCCGTGCGTTCTGGGCTCTCTTCTACTATAAGGGGAGAAAGTAGAGAGGCGTGAGTGAGGGATGGTGACGTGGCCAACCACTGAATGCATTGGTTTGGGTGAGGCTGACCGTGAAAGAGATGTATCAGAGGGTGAGTATGAGACAGAACCATGACATTGTATAAAGATTGGGTTCAGTGGTAGTGGTGGGATGTGTACTGGGGAGATGAATAAGTGCAGGTAAGTTGAGGATGAGTTTGAGTGGGTGTGAGGAGTGATATGATAGAGTAGTGTTGGCAGTGCAGAAGGAGTTGTGGGGTGGGGGCGGTGATGTGGAAGACGGAGTGTAGGAGAATGAGTAAGTGTACTCGCTTTGGCTGACATGGTTACGTCATTAAAGCACTTTCTGCACTGGATCCATGTGCGGGAGACGTTGCTGCTGCTGCTGACCTCCTCTGCCGCCACGAGCCAGGCCTTCTTGGTGGCAGAGACAGGCCACTTCCTCCTGTCCGCCGGGTAGAAAATATCCCTCCTCCTCCTCACCCCATCCAGTAGGACCTGGAATGAGGCATTGGTAAATCTGGGAGCAGCCTTTCCCCTGGTCTGCTCCATGCTGTACTTTTGGTTGTTTGCTGCAGGAGCAGCATTGGAGGACTGCCCCTTTAAATAGGGCTCCTCCAGCTGACAGCCTGTGATGCAGGTGCGCAGTCCGCCTGCTGCGCAGGTTGACGATGGGAAACATGGAAGCCACAGTAAGTAGTTTCAATTTACCCACGATCGCGTGGGGAATGGACCGATTTCACTGGGCGGGTTACCCAATCGCCCCCCCCCCCACTGTCATCCCGCCTCCCTGGTAATATCGGGGAATCTGTGCCCTCTGGTTCTCAACCCTTCCACCAATGGGAACAGTTTCTCTTTATTTACTTGATCTGAACCTTCATGATTTTGAATACTTCTATCAAATCTCCTCTTAACCTTCTCTGCTCTAAGCTTCTCCAGTCTATCCACATAACTGAAGTCCCTCATCCCTGAAACCATTCTGGTAATTCTGTTCCGCACCCTCTCTAAGGCCTTCATATCCTTCCTAAAGTGCAGTGCCCAGAATTGGACACAAAATTCTAGTTGTGGCCGAACCAGTGTTTTATAAAGGTTCAACATAACATCCTTGCTTTTGTACTCTATGTGTCTATTTATAAAGCCCGGGATCCCGTATGCTTTTTTAACTGCTTTCTCAACCTATCTTGCCACCTTCCTGCCTTTCCTCATTCTTCCTGCCAAAATATATCACTTTGCACTTCTGTGCATTCAATTGCACCTGCCATGTGTCCCCCCATTCCACCAGCCTGTCTATGTCCTCTTGAAGTCTATCACTATCCTCCTCGCTGTTCACTGCACTTCTAAGTTTTGTGTCATCTGCAAATTTTGAAATTGTGCCCTGTAAACCCAAGTCCAAGTCATTGATATATAACAAAAAAAGCAGTGGTCTTTGTACTGCTCCCTGGGGAACACCACTGTACACCTTCCTCCAGTCCAAAAAACAACGAATCACCACTACTCTCTGTCTCCTGTCACTTAGTCAATTTCGTATCCATGGTGCCACTGCCCCATTTATTCCATGGGCTTCAATTTTGCTGACAAGCCTATTGTGTGACTTCCATCTGTGCTGTAAAATTCTATGATTCTATACTTAGTGAAAGTTTCATTATGAGAGCCTGGGGTATGACCCTTGTTGCCTGTAAAGATGTTTCAGTAGATCATTATCTTCATTATCATGGACTTTCTCTGTCCTTGGCTATGAGTAGGCTTCATTCTCCTCCACCTGTTCCAAGGTTCAGCCTCTCTGGATGGTAGAATTCTGCAGCATGCAGCAGACTGTGATAGTTCTCGTGACCCTAGTAGGACTACATTGTACGTTGTCATCTGACCTGTCCACGCAACTCAAGTGCTCTTTCAAGATGCCTATAATCCTGGTGTCTGCAGGGACCTACATTTATCTTCACTCAGCTACTGTTCACGGCTATCTCAGTGGTGTCATCAGCTAGGGCTGTAGAGGGTAGCGTTGGTTTTCTAGGAACCATCATTGCCGTTTCCCTTATTTTTAAATAGCCCAGACACCGAGAATAGTTCTAAAATAAAGGTGTATGGAAAGAAATGCAAGTAGTACTACTGAATTGAAAATTGACTTGAGTTCAGAAAGTAGAAATGAAAAATAGGAGGTGGGGACAAAAAAAGACTGTCTGTTCTTGGTCGTCTGGTCTGCCAATTATATAGAGGAGGGCGTTTCTGGTAATAAAGTTATAATTCCTGTTGATTGTAGTAAGCTGTGTGAACAGGTGAGAAGAATAGTCACAACTAAATTATCTGTTACCTTATGCAATATATACACTAAATGAATACTTCAGGGTGAACAGAAAAATGTAGAAAGCCCGTGCGGAACCCACTTAAGTCCTTCCACGCACTGCAAAACACGTCCACAGTTGAAAAAAATAGGGACTCCTTCAAGCTATGTTGTTTTTACAATTTAGTCTGTAGGTAAGACGTTGAAATTGCTAATTATTATAAGCCAAGAAATTCCACAGAATTGCTCCCACTCTGCCAGCATTACTTCATTATAAGTGTGATGGAAACCCTGTTAACACACATAGGAACATAGGAATTGCTAGACCAAAAAGGACCAAGGTCCATCTAGTTCGCCTTCTACCATCTTGGTAGTTACATGATACAATGGAGTTGTTGATTAATTGTAGCCATCAATCTCTATTAATTAGTCAACAACAGACCCAGACATGAGGCGAGGAAAACCCCAGTGGTGGAGAGCTTTGAGAACCATAGGTCCAAAGTCACCTGTTCCTCCCAAGTATGCTACACTTACCACATGTCATGTTTCAAATTACCCATATACTGTATTCCAAAATATTATTTTACATGTAAATGGGGTTTCAGCTGCACTTCTGGTGCAGTAACGCCAGTGGAGCTGGAGCTGCTCTGAGGCCATAGTCTTTTTATTCTCATTTCCTAGAAATCACATTGCAATGAATGTTCCGGGGTATTTTTTGCTTCAGGGAGGATACACAGTATTTGATGATTTGAAACATGTTTAAAGCAGTTGAACACCTTCCCAGAAATCATACCAGACTTGCAAAACATAGCTTTTGCAGGATTCCAGCACAGAGCAGCACACATGATGTGCAGGCATGTGTAAAATTGCTTAAGATGCTGTTGTTACAGGCAGCAGTTTATAGTCGTTTGAGCTTTAACTATTTTAGTTGAGGTGTGAGAAGCTTGAGAAGATTTTTCTCCAAAAATTGTTCTATATGCAATTTGCAGATTAGTTTTTTATTAATTGCAATCTTTTAAGAGAAATTAGGTTTTGCTTTATCAAACTTATTTGTTCCAACATTTACCCTGACAAGGACTTGATTGTTTAAATGCGTATCATAACTTTACAGTGCACTAAATTCCATTTTGTTAATTCCACAACATAACCAGATTCTTTCCAACACATTACCACTACCTGCTTTACCAATGGCTTCTCTCATTCTCCCATTGTCAACAAATTTGATAAGCTGCATTTTGGAATGCAAGGGCTTTAAACCATTGACAGCACTGAAGACAACTGTAAGCTATTTATACCTCCTTTTGACAGGGTTCTGGATTTAATTAAACAGGAGGAGTACAAAATGATTATATAACGATGACCACAGCTGTAAAAAAAACCCGCGAATCAGCTGTAAAAAAGTGGGGCTAATTTGAATTTTTGGTGCACAGTGGATGGTCGGCGGGCAGAGTGCATCCGTTGCCCTCATATTGAAACTACCATGAGGCCCAAGCCACTTCAAGACCAATGCTTCACTTGCATGCAGCTGGAGAGCTGTGTGCACCAAACCGGTGCTCCAAGGTAGCATGCTGGTTAGGGAGGGCGGGAAATCGGCCGCCACCTGCACGGAACCTGGAGATGCAATCCGGGGGGAGCCGTGGGCGTGCATGTGCTGCCAATGGGGGAAGAGTGTTTGTGAGGAGTATTTCTGCTCCTCCTGGCCCCACAAAAATAAAAGTTAGAAATATCTTTGGTCCATTTTTTGAGCGGCCGCCGTTAGTCCTTGGGTCGCTCAATGTCAGTTATATTATGAAATGGACAAAGAGAAACAAAATCCAGGACGCCTAACAAAAAGCGCTCCATGAATTTAGCAGTGGGACAATGCCTGCGCAAATGGGGTGCAGGCAGTCTTACTGCTCGCATACTAATTTTATGCCTGAAAAACAGGCGCAATGTATACCAATTTCTATCCCATTGTCTCAGTTTGAAGTATGTGATGAGCGCCAACATTCCACAAACTGGCTCATCTGGCTTTATTACAGAACTTCACTCCCTGCAATCTGTGTTTTTATTTTAAACCTGTGTGAATTCACTTTGTTGTAAAACACAATATTTAAATATAACAATATTTTTTGCACAGTGGAATGTGCGTGCAAAAGGACAATGGTTGGGTATAATGCAACAAATGGTAATTCCCAGAAGGTGTCACAGTTCCCAATTTTAGTTTGTATGCCCCTCCAGTAGAATGCAATCAAAATTGAGGGGTACAATTACCTTCGCCTTTCTCCCGATACCAGCAACTGTATTCCTCATTTGGTACCTGGCACAAGAAACCAGGCTGCACGGATTCAGCCAATAGCCTTCCCTCCTTGAAGCTTGCACTTGTGTTTTTACTGGATTGTGTTTTACTAGCGGCTGACCTTGTGTCTTTTCGTGGTCAGCAATTATATTAAGAGTACTTCTGGCAATAAAATTATAAATTTTTGCTGATTACAATAAGTTATATGAGCAGGTGAGAAGGATACACACAACCAAATAATCTGTTACCTTACACAATATATAAACCAGATGAACACTCCAAGATAAATAGGAAAATATAAAGACTGCGGGATCCAATTAGTTCTACAGGTCCACAGTTGAACAAAATAGGGAATCCTCCAAACCACACATTGGAACCAGTTAAAATTTGGAAAATATGAGAAGTACGAAGTATGTCAGGTTGTCCTTAATGATTTTGCAGAAGTCCTCTATTAAAATATGACACTGCCAGCATTCTTCATGCATCATGTAAGTATTTGCAGATGTCCATTAAAAATAACAGGAAGTTACATGTCCCCTGTTATTTTCAATACTAGTGCAATCGTTAGTTTCAGATGAATGATGCTGGAAAACTACCATGCAGAGCATAACTGATTTTGAAAATGTGCAAATCAAAAGTATTTTGTAAAATTAATCCATTTACCGTGCAAGCATATTTTTGGAAGGGAGAGCTGCTGTCATTAAATTTTGAAATGTGCTTTTTGTGCTATTTTTCCAACTCAGTGACTAATCAATTTAGCTAGTACTGATCCAACATTCTCCATAAACCTTTTACCCTTGCACAGTAAATTAACTTTGTGAGGTGTTTTTAATCCACAACAGAATTCACGGTGTATTTTCAAGAATCAATGAATGCAATCCACTGTTCATTATTAAGATTGAATGTTAATAGACAGCTCCAAATGCTAAATCACATTGCAGTAATTACATAAAGCGTACCTTGTACTCCTTTACAAAGAGCAGATGACACCACAGCAATCTCTCTCCCTGCAATCTGTTATTTGATATATAACTAAACTTTTTGTACATTCTCATTGGTGTTCTGTGGAACTATGAAGATTTCAAGCTTGGAATTAATTTAGTTTTGTTTCAAAAAAGTTGGGGCTGAAAATTTGTGGCTGGAGGAAGATTAGATGTACCCTGGCATAAATGCTGAGATGCCACACCTGGGAACTCCACCAAAGTTTGCAGGGTCAGGAGGAGGGACAGGAATGGTTGGCACACATGCTGCACAGATGCATCTAGGGCACACACCATTGTAGAAAGATTGGAAAGGCTAGTGGAGGATGCCAGTTTTGAAGGGGGTTGCAGCGGGTCCTCCCACAGGAAAAGAAATTTACCCCCCCCCCCACATCTCACCTTGTAAGGGGGCAGATTAAAAAAAAAATTGCTGACCTTTTCTTTAGGGGTCCAGTCAATGATCCTGGCCTGGACTCCGAGGTGGGCCCCACTTCTGCTGTTTGGTAGCATTACATGCTTCTACCACCATCAACCTTATGCTGGGTCCCTCTGAAGGCCAGGAATATGGGAACTCTCAATGTAGAGAGTGGCTTCCCCCAACCCTACCTCCTTTTATGCCAGTGGCCTTGGAAGGGGAAGGCGGAGGCTCGACTCCTTACAAACCTATTCAGGTACGCTGATGTTATGCTGGGACCCAACATATTCTGGTTCAGGCCTAAATTTCAGCCCTTCAGTCGCTCTCCCACCAAAGTTACGGTGGGAATTTTACAAAATTCGTTCATGGGATGTGGGCATCGCTGGTGAGGCCAGCATTTATTGCCCATCCTTAATTGCCCTTCAGAAGGTGGTGGTGAGCTGCTTTCTTGAACCGCTGCAGTCTGTGTGGTGAAGGTTCTCCCACAATGCTGTTAGGAAAGGAGTTCCAGGATTTTGACCCAGCGACGATGAAGAAACGGCGATATATTTCCAAGTTGGGATGGTGTGTGACTTGGAGGGGAACGTGCAGGTGGTGGTGTTCCCATGTGCCTGCTGCCTTTGTCCTTCTAGGTGGTAGAGGTCGTTGGTTTGGGAGGTGCTGTCGAAGAAGCCTTGGCGAGTTGCTGCAGTGCGTCTGTGGATGGTACACGCTGCAGCCACAGTATACCGGTGGTGAAGGGAGTGAATGTTTAGGGTGGTGGATGGGGTGCCAATCAAGCGGGCTGCTTTGTCCTGGATGGTGTCGAGCTTCTTGAGTGTTGTTGGAGCTGCACTCATCCAGGCAAGTGGAGAGTATTCCATCACACTCCTGCATCACAAGGGCCACAGATTTTTGGTTCCTTTAAATATAAAGCCTAGCACTGAAAACTAATTCAACTTAAATTTAAGACACAGTAGATGACTAAGTTAAGTGGAACAGAATCATTTTGTCTTATGTGTAAAAATAGATGTAAAGGAATTGACGTACAATGGAGGGGAAAGTCTAAAGACACATTGTGAATTAGAAACTAAGGTTTAATACTTTTATTTGATTTGTGAAAGAGTATAATGACTTAGTCATAGAATGCTGATTACCTGTAGTGTAGCCACTACAGTCCAACACACTGTTCTAGTTTTTGCTTCAACCAGTGCTTATATGTCTTGAATTCAGCTATTTTTATCAATAGCAACTGGTGCTGTCCCAAGATGAGCTTAAGACTAAAACATGCCTTTGAAATATGCTCCAGTCGTTTGCTCTCTGCTTCACCTCTGATTTCTCTGTCTGACCACTGCTTTCCAGGTTATTTTCCTATGTTTGTGTAGACAAGCAGCTTGTTTTTAAATATTGCAGTTTATCTTTTTATACTATTTGCATTTTTAATATCTGCCTTTATGGGAACCTATGGCCTTGCTCATCCTGTTCCTGCCATCAGCCTGGGCCTTGATGCTCTTTCACTGTCTATAAGCTTGGGCCTCATGATCTTCCTACTCCCATTACCACTGCTGTTTCAGGCCAATTGTCTCATTCTCTCTGCTGCCAGTTCACTCTCAGTGGCCTCACTGCTCCCACTGCCAACTTACACCTGGGGGCCTTGCCAATACAGAGGTGAAGAGATAAAATAGGAAAGTATAGGGGCAAAGACATAATACTTGATATATGGATCATTTTTATTATTTGTTTCATTACTTTCAATAAAATCAAAATGTATTAAATGCTTCATGGTGTACAAGAAAGAGAAATACATGTACTAAACCAATGTATTTCGTTTAATGAAGAATGCACACCACAGTAGATTTTGGAATGCACAACAGGAATAATTAGAAATTAATCCTCAGTGGCCAGTGCCTCATTGACTTTACCAGAGCCTTATTCCCCTATGTCCTAGATAACTCAGTTTGCTTCCGACAAAGTGATTAAGTGAAATGGTTTGGCTCAGTCTTTTATTCGCCCATGTACAAATAGCAGCTCTCTAGCACTAGTATTTACTGCTTCCCTTATTTAATTTAGCTCTTTTTCCAATCTAGAAGCTATTTAATAATAACTACGGTGTTTCTACAGCCGGTGTGATATCAGACCTTGTGAACTTACAGAATATTGCAGAATGTCCCATAGTAAGGAAATGCTGATTATCTCAGCCTGTTGGCAGAACACCAGTGATGATGGGAAGAGGCAGTGGAAAAGATCATAATCCACAGCAGATGTTTCCCAATTCTGTGTGAGTAGCAAGTCCATATACAGTCACATGTGAGAATAAATCACAGCACCTGTCAAAGTAGATAGATAATTTTATATGTTGGTGTCAGATTTTGGGATTTCTGGCTATGCTGCCACAGGAGGATCTTGGTATAACTTATGTTAAAAATGCTACTATTAAGTTAAATGTAGCTCTCAAAAAGTTAAATTCACAGAACAGCAGAGCTGGGAGATGTAGATTAAAATTTAGATGGAGCATCTGAAACATTTGAACTCAGCAGGAATAGGTGCCAGAGTGCTCTGGTTAGTTTCCACACGTGGATAAGAGGAGGATAGCAGGCTTGATTGTCAACTCTACTGACCCAAGAGGGGAAGGATCAGGCACTTTGACTCAGGAGGCCGTCACACCCCTTAGGTTAGGTATTGGTTTAGATTTGGTTAGTGGTCAGGGACAGGAGGATGTGACTCCGAGTCAGGCAGGTAAGGGGACCCCAGATACAGTGGTGGAGGAGCCTCAGCTTTTGCCCTTGTCCAACAGGCACAAGGTACTTGCTACCTGTGTGGATGAGAACAAAGACTGCAGGGAGGATGGGCAAATTGACCACAGCACCGTGGTACAGGAGGCCATTCAAGAAGTGGGGGGAGCGAAAAGGAATGTCGTAGTGGTAGGGGATAGTATAGTCAGGGGGATAGATACTGATCTCTGCAGCTGCGACCGGAGGTCCAGGAGGCTGTGTGGCCTGCCCGGTGCCAGGGTTAAGGTCATCTCCTTATGGCTGGAAAAGAACGTGGAGCAGGAGGGGGAGGATCCAGTTGTTGTGGTTCACATAGGAACCAATGACATAGGTGGAACTAGGAATGAGGTTCTGCTGAGGGGGTTTGAGCAGCTAGCGTTCAAATTAAAAAGCAGAATCACAAAGGTAATAATCTCTCAATTACTACCTGAGCCACGTGCAAATTGGCGTAGGGACAAACAGACTACAGGGTTAAATGGTAACTGAAAGAGTGGTGTGGGAGACAGGGGTTTCAAATCATGGGGCACTGGCACCAGTACTGGGGAAAGAGGGGGCTGTTCCGTTGGGACGGGCTCCACTTAAACCGTCTGAGACCAGTGTCCTGGCAAATCGAATAACTAGGGCAGTGGATCGAGCTTTAAACTAATAAGGGGTTGGGGGGGGAGGGGGCAGCGTTCAGGTAAGAGTAAATTTATAAGCCTAAAGAGAAAAGTCAAGGCTGTAGAGCAGAGTAGCGATTTGGGTAAAAACAAGCAGAGTGTGTCAGGAAGGGTCAAAGAGTTTAACAAAGGTAATAGGGAATTAATGACTACGGTCACATCAGGGAAAAATAGTAAAAAGTTAAAATTAAGGCGCTCTATCTGAATGCAAGAAGCATTCGTAACAAGATAGATGAATTAATGGCACAAATAGAGATAAATGGGTTTGATCTAGTAGCCATTACTGAGACGTGGCTGCAGAATGACCAAGGGTTGAGAACCAAGTATTCCAGAGTAATTGACTCTTAGAAAAGAAACACAAAATAGAAAAGGAGATGGGGTAGGCAGCCCTGATAATAAAGGCTGAGATAAAGGCAGTAGTGAGAAAAAATCTTAGCTCAGAAAATCAGAACGTAGAATCAGTATGGGTGGAGCTAAGAAATAACAAAGGGCAGAAAACACTGGTGGGAGTAGTTTATACGCATCCTAGCAGTAGTTATAGTGTTGGACAGAGTATAAATCAAGAAATTAGAGGAGCATGTAACAAAGGTAATGCAATAACCGCGGGGGATTTTAATCTTCATATAGACTGGACAAACCAAATTGACAAAAATAGTTTGGAGGTCGAGTTCATGGAAAGCATTCGGGACAGTTTTCCAGAACAGTATGTCAAGGAACCAACTAGGAAACAGGCTATTTTAGATCTAGTATTGTGTAATGAGATAGGGTTAATTAGTAATCTTATAGTAAAGGATCCTCTGGGGACAGAGTGATCATAATATGATAGAATTTCATATTGAGTTTGACAGTGATGTAATTAAGTCCGAAATGAGGGTCTTAAATTTAAACAAAGCCAATTACACAGGTATGAGGGGCGAGTTGGCTAAGGGAGATTGGGAAATTAGATTAAAAGATATGACGGGAGATAAGCAATGGAGAACATTTAAAGAAATAACCCATAATTCTCAACGAATATACATTCCCTTCAGGAATAAAAACTCCACGGGAAAAGTGGTCTAACCGTGGCTAACTAGAGAAGTTAAGGATAGTATTAGATTAAAAGAAGAGACCGTGTTGCCAAAAAGATGAGGATTGGGATGGTTTTAGAAATCAGCAAAGGATGATCACGAAATTGATAAAGAGGGAGAAAATTGAATATGAGAGTAAACTAGCAAGAAATATAAAAACAGATTGTAAGAGCTTCTACAAGTATATAAAGAGGAAGAGATTAGCAAAAGTAAACATGGGTCCCTTAGAGGCAGAGTCATGAGAAAATATAATGGGGAATAATGAAACGGCAGAGATGTTAAACAAATATTTTTTATCCGTCTTCACAATAGAAGACACAAAATACATACCAGAAATAACGGGGAACCAACAGTCTAATGAAAGTGAGGAACTTAAAGTAATTAATATTAGTAAAGAAAAAGTACTGGAAAAATTAATGGGACTAAAAGCTGACAAATCCCCTGGATCTAGGGTTTTAAAAGAAGTGGCTGCAGAGATAGTGGATGCATTCTTCCAGAATTCCCTAGATTCTAGAACGGTCCCCGTGGATTGGAAGGTAGCAAATGTAATCCCACTATTCAAGAAAGGAGGGAGAGAGAAAACAGGGCCAGTTAGCCTGACATCAATGGTAGGGAAAATGCTGAAATCCATTATTAAGGATGTGGTAACAGGGCATTTAAAAAATCATAATATGATTAGGCAGAGTCAACACAGTTGTATGAAAGGGAAGTTGTGTTTGACAAATCTATTAAGAGTTTTTTGAGGGTGTAACTAGCAGGGTCGATAAGGGGGAACCAGTGGATATAGTATATTTGGATTTTCAAAAGGCATTCGATAAGGTGCCACACAAGGGGTTGTTACACAAGATTAGAGTTCATGGGATTGGGGGGTAATATATTAGCATAGATTGAAGATTGGTTGACGGACAGAAAACAAAGAGTAGGAATAAACGGGTCATTTTTGGGTTGGCAGGTTGTAACTAGTGGGGTGCTGTAAGGATCAGTGCTTGGGCCTCAGTTATTTACAAACTATATCAATGACTTAGATGAGGGCACAGAGTATAATTTATCCAAATTTGCTGATGATACAAAGCTAGGTCGGAAATTAAGTTGTGAGGAGGATGCAGAGGCTACAAAGGGATATAGACAGGTTAAGTGAGTGGGCAAGAAGGTCATAGATGGAGTATAATGTGGGGAAATGTGAAATTATCCACTTTGATAGTAAGAATAGAAAAGCAAAATATTTTTTAAAAGGTGAGAGACTCGTAAATGTTGGTATTCAGAGGGATCTGGGTGTCCTTGTACATGAAGCACAGGAAGCTAACATGCAGGTACAGCAAGCAATTAGGAAAGCAAATGGTATGTTAGCCTTTATTGCAAAGGGGTTGGAGCACATGAGTAAGGACGTCTTGCTGCAATTGTACAAGGCTTTGGTGAGACCACACCTGGAGTACTGCGTACAGTTCTCATCTCCTGACCTAAGGAGGGACATACTTGCCTTAGAGAGGGTGCAATGAAGGTTCACTAGATTGATTCCTGGGATGAGAGGGTTGTCCTATGAGGACAGATTGAGTAGAATGGGCCTATATTCTCTGCAGCTTAGAAGAATGAGAGGTGATCTCATTGAAATGTATAAAATTGTTTGAGGCTCGGGAGGCGGTCTGGCCTACTCCTGCTCCTTTTTCTTAAGTTCTTATGCTCTTTGCTCAGTCTGGTTGATTCTTAACTGCCCTCTGAAGTGGTCTAGCAGTTGCATCAAGCCACCACCACCTTCTCAAGGCAATTCGGGATGCCACTGAAGCCCATATCCTGAGAATGAATAAAAAATGGCTGGACCTTCCAACAGCTGGCAGACAAATTTTCAGCCTTAGTTTGACCTTCCAAATGAATTACTATTCAAATGCAAGCTGATATCCCCAGAACTACCTTTCACACCCCAAAAAAGATTCCACAGATACATGTCCATCCTTTGCTTCCATGTTAAAATATGATACAGAAAACTTAAACAGGATCTACAAATGATCACTACATTCAATCACTGAATGTCCAGGATGTCACAATTAGCATGTAAGGAATCTTACAACACCAGGTTATAGTCCAACAGTTTTATTTGAAAATCACAAGCTTTCGGAGCTTTCCTCCTTCGTCAGGTGTGTGAAGGTTTCCATAAAAGCACCACATATATAGTCACAGAACAATGCCTGGTGATTACAGATAATCTTTCCAACTGCCCGTTATCACACCTCTGCATGGATGGTGTTCAGACAGGGGAACATTACACCCAAGACTGTTCCCCTGTCTGAACACCATCCATGCAGAGGTGTGATAACGGGCAGTTGGAAAGATTATCTGCAATCGCCAGGCATTGTTCTCTGACTATATATGCGGTGCTTTTATGGAAACCTTCACACACCTGACGAAGGAGGAAAGCTCCGAAAGCTTGTGATTTTCAAATAAAACTGTTGGACTATAACCTGGTGTTGTAAGATTCCTTACATTTGTCCACCCCAGTCCATCACCGGCATCTCCACATCATGACAATTAGCATGAGCATCCTTGCAATCCCTGTAGACTTAGTCCCATTCCTGATTCACTGGAAAGTGAAAATTGCACTCCTCACACACACATACACACATGTGATTGGCAACACATCTCTCATTATAAACAACTACTAATGAAAACCCCTACCACAACAAAATGAAATATTGAATTTGACACACTTTAAAAACATACTTACCTTGAGTAAAAAAATGCCCTCAAAATTTTTTTAAAATTCTAAACAACAAAGAAGGAAAGAAATCTCCTAATAAAAACAAAGTGCCCTACAAGGGTACTGTAAACATTGCAAAAAATAAACATACAAAGCCTTTGCCAGTTTAAGAAGTCCTTGATCCATGGTGAGTCCCTTTTCCCTCTTCCAAATGGGTGCACAAAGCAAAAAGAGTTAACCTGGCATAAATCCCATAAAATTGTACATTCTGTTGCATGAAATCTGGAGCCTTAATTAGGTTAAGGATGGAGATGGAAATGGGCGCAAGAACTCTGGCATATAAAATGAAGCAGACCACAAAATTGCAGCCCAGTAGGAAATGGGCACAAGGCCCGCTCTTACAATTTGCCCATTGCTCAGTTGCTCTCTCAGCAAACTTACTGCAAAATCAGCTCCTGTAGATTCACAATACCATTTCCACCATCTTTAAATAATTCAGTAATAAGATTTGAGAAAGGTGACTTTATTATTTTTCATGTTTTTAGCCAATGATTTCTGAATAAATCCAGAGCAGTATTGACAAGCATATAACGGCCCAAATCTGGAGCGGGGCATGATTACAAAAATTGAAGCATGCACCATTAGTTCGGCTTTTTCCTGCACCCTCCAGCTCAAAAATTTTTTGCCCTTGAAGTTGCTGGAAGCGCAAGCTAATAACGGCAAAATGAAGGCAACGGGACATCTGGGACCTTAGTGAACGGCGGGACCAATTGTCTATCTCCTTAACTAATGAGATTCAAGGGGCTTCATTTTAGCACCCGCTATCGGGTGCGTTCCTGGCGGGGGAGCTCCGAAAATCGGGGAATCCCGGACTGGGTCCGGAGCCCGGCTCCAACCCGCCCACTTCCGGGTTCCCCACAGACGCGCCGACGTGCGCGCGCAGCCCCCGCATGTGGGACTCCCGCAGGCAATTAAAGCCAGCGGGGGGTCACTTCAGAATATTTATCTAGCTATTTCAGATCATTAACGGACCTGATTAAGGGATTATGTGAGGAGGGGTGGGATTTTATAGACAACTGGGACTGTTTCCCAGACTGGGGGAAACACTCCCAGTTGGAATGGATGTGTTGCAGCCATCAGCCTGTGGCAGCTGCAAAGGTCCATTTGACAGGTGGTGGTGGGGGGGGTGGGAAAGAGACCCTCACTCATTGCAGGAGGCCACTCTGTTCACTTGGGACAAAATTTGGCCTCCACCACCCTCCTCCTGACAAGAAAATTCACCAACTTGCACACTTACCCCGGGGTCCAGAGACATGTACCTACCTTGCGGACCCCCTCAGATGTACATCTTCCAGATGGGGGCCGCCGTAGCTGCAGTCATGACCTCCTCGGAGGGCGAACAGCATCACCAGCCTCACCAGCCACGCCATCCACCTCTGACACGTGGAGCTCCACAACACAGTGCTGTGACGCATCCACCTGCACAGCAGGAGGGTGGGCAACCGCAGAGAGAGATGCGTCGCAGAGGGCACTACCCTCACCACAGGGTCCCCAGACCGAGGCTCAGCTTCCCGGACCTCTCTGAGCAGCAGTGCACACGGAGGCTCAGAGTCACTCGACATGTAGTCGTGGACATCTGCAGCCTCCTTCATGCCGAGCTGCTCCCGGCTGGCCTGAGCACCATCTTCTTACCTGTCGCTGTCAAAGTCACCACTGCCCTCAACAACTTCTTCTCCGCATCCTTCCAGGGTGCAACCGGGGACATCGCTGACGTCTCTCAGTCGTCTGCACAAAAGAGCCCTGCAAATACACCTACACACACTCTGCAGTGACACAATGGGTGGCATCAGTTGTGGGTCTTCATAGTGATCCTCAGGAAAGGGCATTATTGCACAAACCAGACAAGTTCGCAAAGACATGGCAGTAGTGGTGACAATATAATATGTAAAGTGAGTTGCTCAGAAATTCAATATAAGTAACAACCATGACAAACCCTCAAACACCCTTGTGCATCCCCTTCATGCTCACGACATGTTTGCCTTACGCTGCCTACTGCACATATGTGATGCATGCCCTGTGGCTGCAGCACAGGTAGTGGCAGGTTGAGTGAGGCTGACTGTGAAAGAGATGCACGAGAGGGTGAGTATGAGATAGAGCCATGAGATTGTATGAGGATTGGGTTGAGTGGTAGTGGTGGGATGAGTACTGGCGAGGTGAGTAAGTGCAGGTAAGATGAGGATGAGCTTTGAGTGGGTATGAGGGGTGATGTGACAGAGTAGTGTTGGCAGTGCAGAAGGAGATGTGGGGTGGGGGTGGTAATGTGGCAGATGGAGTGTAGGGGAATGAGTAAGTGTACTCACTTTGGCTGACCTACTGAGGTCATTGGAGCGCCTCCTGCACTGTATGCAGGTGGGCGATATGTTGGTGGTGCAGGTGACCTCCTCTGCCACCTCGAGCCAGGCCTTCCTGGTGGCCGAGGCAGGCCGCTTCCTCCCGCCCGCTGGGGGGGGGGGAAGATCTCTGTCCTCCCCCTCCCCCTCACCCCATCTAATGATACCTGGAGTGAGGCATCATTAAACTGGGAGCAGCCTTCCCCCTGGGCTGCTCCATGCTGTAATTTTTGCTATTTGTTGCAGCATCTGTCAGTGGAGGACTGCCCCTTTTAATAGAGCTCCTCCAGCTGACAGACCTTACTGCGCATGCGCAGCCCGCCCGACGCGCAGATCAGCAGTGGGGAACCCGGAACAAGAGGTAAGTGGATCTAATTAGGCTGCGATCGCGCGGGGGGCAGACTAATTTCACCGGGCGCCTTACCCACGTGCCCAATCGCCCCCCCCGCCGCGAACCCGCGGCCCTGGTAACATCGAGCCCAAGGATTGAGAAAGAAACAGAGGAACAACGGAGAAGGAGGATGAATTAGAGTCAAATCAAATACAGAAAGAAAAATAAAGAGAGGGAAAGAAAGATTGGATCATGAGAAAAAAATAGACAGAAAGCAAAAGTAAGAAAAATTTTAAACATTAAAAATTTTAAATGTTTTAAATCTCTAAAAAGTATTTACTACATGGTGGAATCAGACTCAACAATTTAAATAGTTCCCTTTCTGGACTTGCAAGGTTGATTGGTATTGCATTAACAATTATCATGTCGTTAAAAGAACACTTACGCTGTTAACAACGACCCTAATTTTCTGCGGCAAGTTTAATGAGCAATTAATGTGCAAATGCAGCAAGTTCTTAAAAATTACGGGGAGGTTGAGGGCGAGATGCCGTTTCTGCGAGGCAAATGGCAGAGCGGCATGAATTGACCAGTAAGTTATGGAGATTCA
Organism: Heptranchias perlo; assembly: GCF_035084215.1. Taxonomy (NCBI): domain Eukaryota; kingdom Metazoa; phylum Chordata; class Chondrichthyes; order Hexanchiformes; family Hexanchidae; genus Heptranchias; species Heptranchias perlo. Next base: position 49,227,089 of record NC_090338.1, read on the forward strand.
CAATTCATGGTGTATCTCGTCATCGCCTAAACTTACTGGCTGATTTGCGCATTAATAATGTTGTGCATTGTGAACTCGCCGTTATTTTTCCAGGAAGATTTGGGCCATTGATTTAATTGTCTATCGGTTAGGATCTGGCTAGTATAAACATACCACTCTATGTTGACTTCATTAAAAAAGTTCAGCAAATTAAAAAAACCTTTGCCAAACAGTCAACATGATGACATAATCCCTTTCAAAATGCATTACTGTATTACAAACACATCTTGCAATGCTTCAGTGCAATATCATCACACCAAAAATGATGTGGCTGTTACAGTTGTTCCTCACTAGCAATGAGAGCAATGTTTGTTTAAGCATTCCTTCATCATATATAGAGTAATTTCACTTTCCATGGAGCTTTTTTTGTACTAATGAATACTTTACACCAAACTTTTCTCTAGAACATACCCCATGTACAAAATGAGTTATAGACATACAATGGAAGTGCACTGTACTAATATTTAACAATTAACCTTGTTCCCGTATCTGTTATGTAAATAGTTATTCACCAGTTCAGTATTGTGTGTATTTGCAATTCTAAAAGTTCTGATTCATTTGATTCCAATAACAACAAAAACATAAACCATTTAAGCTCTCTGGTAGCACAGGGATTAAGAGCGTCTTTCACTATTCCTTCCAATTAGACATTCTAGCCTCTGTACTCTGTAAGTGTGTTTGTCCTGTGAGAGATGATTTTGTTCTTAGTCAAATCTCTATGGCAAACTTCTCCTATTTTGCAACACAAACTTAAGCTTTTAAGAAGACATTTATTGATTTTCCTACTTGCAAGGAAAGAAATATTTGACTAAACATAGCTGCCTTGCAGTTTAATTCTAGTAAAGACAGTGGCAGAAAATCAATTGCAATTTTGAAATAAATATTAATAAAGCAATGTTTTTCATAAAATTGCAGCTGCAACACTCTGCCTACCATTAACTTTCATGTTACTGATCATTGAGCTGTTAGGACCTAGACCGATATAATGTTTGTAAACTGACAAACTCAAGCCACACAGCTTGAAACAGCTAAGCTTTACATTAATCATTTTACCTCACTCCAGAAGTCAATATTTTCCTGACAACTAAAACACTGCTGACAGTGGGAGACATGGTGTATCCAGTTTTCCGAAGGTGGCAAAACACAGTGGAGGAAACTATAAAAACACTGAAATTCTTTTGTGGATTATTAGAATTAAGAACCTGAGAAAATCCCATAGAGAAGAGAAATGTGTATATGTATGTGTGTGTGTGTGCATGAATGTTTATTCAATTCATGTTAACAGACTTGAGTGGTTCTTAATAACAATATCCTTATGTGAAGAGTACATAGTGGATTGCAACTTCACTTGAACATTCTCTGCCGGACAAAAGTTGAGAAAAACTCAAGATCTGAAATCCAATGAAATTACTTTGTTTTCCACACATACCGTTACAATAACTGCATGTCATTAATGTTCTGATGCCTCCAGGTGACTCCTAGGAAGGAGGTGAGGGGCGAGATGTGCGATAGAAGCAGAGCCCATCATGCTATTATATTTTTTTTCTTTTTTACTCCTGCTCCTCCTGGCCCGACAAAAATAATGTTAAAACTTATCTTTTTGGGCCTCTTCTGCAGTACCGCAAGGTTTTATGTCCATGGCAGATACTCCGCCCAGTAGACCATTAGAAGGATATGGAGGTTGTATGTACATCATAGGACTACAATTTGCGTGAATTCATGATCGGCCTCAATTGGACATGAAATAACTGGAAAGAATATGGCGGTGGACAGGAAGTGAAGTGGTACTTCCACCATTACGATTTTAACTCCCAATTGCAGCTGCCCAATTTCTGCCGGGAGGAGGAAGTTAAAATCGGTCCTTTGGAATAGTAGAATTCAAAAATCATTTTGATTAGACTTTCAGTGATCTTATCAATCAAAACTTCTTGATTCGATCACTCTCTCACCTTTAGTTTTGACACATATCCCTGTTTCCGATTGAAGTGTGGTATTGTCAGTTACTGTGTGATTGCCTATGTGTGATAGTTCTATAGAAAAAGACTATGCTATGGAAATCCTTCCTTGTTTCATGCCCTGAATTCACTCCAAGTGAAGTCACAGACTGCTACTACAAAACTCATGCAAAGTTCCCTTAAACTTCACTGGTTGGCATACTGCCTTCCAATTGGTCTTTTACATCTGGGGAAGGGGACCGAGGTTGAAAATAGAATTTGATTACATCAAATCATTATATTCAGAGAGGGATGAATTTATGTATTTGAGTTTGTGGAATACTGGTATGTCTGCACTCTTACTGTGGAAACCATTTTCTTGAAAGTCTGGTTATGGTTCTGCTTCTAACTGAAAATCGGGGTACCTCTCTCATTTTTGTGTTCTCTCTTTTGCCCCACTTTTGTCCTATGATTTTTTTTTCTCCAATTAGTGTCTTCAGTCTGTATTGCAGCCATTTTATAAAGATTAGGAAATGAAATTGTAATCGTTGGCATATATTTTGCTGTGTTTCACTTGTGCCAGCTTCTATGCAAAAAGATAAACATGATCAATTTGTTTATGAGATTTATAAATGCAAGTTCTTTCTTACTCTGATTTGAATGTGTATTGCATAAACCATTACTGGCTTTGTACTTTGAATTGTATCCAGCTTCAGCCTGGCTTTATACTAGTCAGTATTGAAGATTTTTTTAATGATTTTGTAGCCAGTTATGTTACACTAAGTACAAATAATCAGAGCAGTTAGTCTAGGAAAACAAGCCGAATAGCAACACTTGGTGCAAACCGGGAACAATTCTTTTCTATTTTACTAGAAGAAGAGCCAAACAGCATCCCAAAAGGAATAGCTGTAACTACTGTGCAGCTGTACATTGAGCTATATTGTCTTTTTTGTTAAATGACCCAAACTATAAAAATTGCATCATATGCACAACATCCAAATGTATGAAGACAAAATAATAGGGGATTACTTGGTCTTGAAGGCAAAACAAAATTCTGGAGTAATAGTTAATAAAAAATAAACCTCGCTTTCTCAGTTCTTTAATGGTCTTATTATTTTCAGTCATTGACAGAAATCATTCACGAATGTGGCCAAATTGAGCAGCAACAATAGCCCTTATCCATAAGTCAACACGTTGACATTCCTGGCAAAGTATCAACATGGTTGACAATTTTTTTTTATCTCCATGCGAAGAAACTAATCAAAAGACAAACTTATCAAATTAGTTGATGTTGGAATTACTTTGCAAATAGATCTTTTGTTACAGGAATATAAGCAAGGCTGGACTGGTTCCATACCATCATGAGATATACATGATGCAGAAACCACAGAGCTTTGAGGCAATGTCTAGACTTTCCAGTATGTCTGAGCCCTTTACTTACAGCAGTGTGTGATATTATGATGAAGTATAGTGATAGTTGTTTAATGGCATTGCAGACCAACTCTGTATTTCTCAGCACAGTAAATAAGCATATTATACTGCCGATTGTGCTCAACTGGATGCGTGTCCACATGCAGCAAGACCTGAACAACATCCAAGCTTGGGCTGATAAGTGGCAAATAACATTTGCGCCAGACAAGTGCCAGGCAATGACCATCTCCAACAAGAGAGAGAGTCTAACCACCTCCCCTTGACATTCAACGGCATTACCATGGCCGAATCCCCCACCATCAACATCCTGGGGGTCACCATTGACCAGAAACTTAAAAGGACCAGCCACATAAATAATGTGGCTACAAGAGCAGGTCAGAGGCTGGGTATTTTGTGGTGAGTGACTCACCTCCTGACTCCCCAAAGCCTTTCCACCATCTACAAGGCACAAGTCAGGAGTGTGATGGAATACTCTCCACTTGCCTGGATGAGTGCAGCTCCAACAACACTCAAGAAGCTCGACACCATCCAGGACAAAGCAGCCCAATTGACTGGCACCCCATCTACCTCTCTAAACATTCATTCCCTTCACCACTGGCGCACCATGGCTACAGTGTGTACCATCGACAGGATGCACTGCAGCAACTCGCCAAGGCTTCTTCGACAGCACCTCCCAAACTCACGACCTCTACCACTTAGAAGGACAAGGGCAGCAGGCATGTGGGAACAACACCACCTGCACGTTCCCCTCCAAGAAACACATCATCATCCCGACTTGGAAATATATCGCCGTTCCTTCATCGTCGCTGGGTCAAAATCCTGGAACTCCCTACCTAACAGCCCGGGGGTGGGGGGGGAACCTTCACCACACGGACTGCAGTGGTTCAAGAAGGCGGCTCACCACCACCTTCTGAAGGGCAATTAGGGATGGGCAATAAATGTTGGCCTTGCCAGTGACGCCCACATCTCATGAACGAATAAAAAAAAATCACCAGTGCTGTGGGTGGAGTGAATTGACCTACTGAACTGTAAAATAAACCCATGAAAGAAGCACTAGGCCACTATTGTACTAATCAGATAAACAATCAATGGATACAATGTGCAATGATGCAACAACTGTCTTCGGAACAAACCCTTCAGCCACATCAGTCACTGTCAGATTAGTTAGATGGTTTTACGTCTGGTAGGAGTGAATGGTATTTTTATATAGATTTTCCAGTTCCTTAAATTGCATTTAAATTAACCAAAGGGCATGAGAACGATTTGATCTGAGCTGGATTGACAGGTTTAACCAGACTCATGTATCAAAGTCAAACCTTTAGGTTGTTATGAGTAATATGTTGGTGGAGCTATGTTTGTCCATTGTAGAAATAGGCAAAAAAATGAAAACACTGAGTCAATGCTAAACTTTGCTCAATAGTAAATTACAGCATCACTTCAATAACTTGTCCAAAGAAAACAATGGAATCATCAAATGAAGTAAAAGAGATAGAACTCAAAGGGGAGTGAGTTTGACCATTAAACCTTCATCAAGGATGTATTTATACATAAATGGGTTAACATCTGAGTTTTTCAACAGCTCTTGCATACATTTTTGTGAGCCCTCCACAGTTGAACACAATAATTTTGAATGTTTATCTTATTATCTCTTTGTATCTAACACCAAGGTTTAAGGTTAATAATTTGAGAGTAGTGTGCCCAGTGGGTTAAGGTAGTTTTCTGTATAGTACTAAACCATAAGGTTGCAGGTTCCAGTCTTATTCTGAGCTAGCTGATCTGACACAGTTAAAGAGCTACAATTTGCCTTAACATCCCTGAGCTCGGGAGATAAAAAGTGCCAGAGTCCCTTTCTCTAATTGATATTTCATGAATTGTGCAGATATGGACATGAGGTGAGGACAAAATTGAGCTTTTTTTGTGATGCTCTCCACAGCTAAATAGGCTGCTGACACTCACTCTTTGCAATAACAAATGAAGAATGGTACCGGATGGAAGGCTACCTGTGTACCTGTACCTGTAAAGTACACAGCCAACACAGCCAGGCTATACTGCTGGTTTCATATTGCACTTTTCTCAACAACAATAAAACTTTTGAACTGTTAAACTTGTCTTCACATTAAGATGAAATGACACTGTGTTTGGAGCGCAGTTCCAAATCAGTTCCAGATTGCCTCGCGGATTTGGGAGTTACATTGCTTATCTGACCCCCAAGTTATACTACCTCACTTGCATTTTTGCATATCAGAGACAAGTGATAGGATTATGTTTTAAATGTTTGCATCACTGCAATGAGCTCAGTGTGTGATGTGTAAAACCTCACATGACTAGATTTCATCATGTTAAGCTTTAATTTACACCCACCTGTGTACCACCTATTCTACAGATTTAACTGAACCTGTTTATTAAGGGATTAAGTGGTTTTAAATTGTAATTGAGATTGAGTCACTGGGTCAGTGTGAAACGTGTCCAATTTCACATGTTGGGGATGTTTTATTATTCTGAGCTGCGTGGGGGGAGGAGAAGGGGACGGATGGGATGAAGGAGGAGGGGAGGAGAGGGGGATGGAGAAGGGGAAGAGAGGGGCGGGGAAGGAATGGAAGAGGAATGGGGTGGGGGAAGGAGAAGGTGAGGGAAGGAGAAGTAGAGGGGTGGGGGAAGAAGGAGGGGAGTAGTGGGGAAAAGAGGGGAGGGGTTTGGAAAGGAGAAGGGGAGGGGTGACATGGGGTAGGAGAAAAAGAGGGTTGGGGAAGGAGAAGGGGGTTGGAATGGGGGCAAGAGAAGGGGAGGGGTAGACTGGGGAAGGAGAAGGGGAGGGAAAGGAGAAGGGGAGGGGTGGGGAAGGAGAAGGGGAGGGGTGGGGAAGGAGAAGGAGAGGGGTGGGGAAGGAGAAGGGTGGGGAAGGAGAAGGAGAGGGGTGGGGTAGGGAAGGGTGGGGATGGGGGATGGGGAAGGGGAGTGGTGGGGATGGGGAAGGAGAAGGGGAGGGGATGGGGAAGGAGAAGGGGAGGGGATGGGGAAGGAGAAGGGGAGGGGAGGGGATCGGGAAGGAGAAGGAGAAGGGGAGGGGTGGGGATGGGGAAGGAGAAGGGGAGGGGTGGGGTGGGAGAATGGGAAGGGTGGGGGTGGGGGAAGGAGAAGGGGAGGAGTGGGTGGAGGAAGGAGAAGGGGAGGAGTGGGTGGGGGAAGGAGAAGGGGAGGGGTGGGTGGGGGAAGGAGAAGAGGAGGAGTGGGTGGGGGAAGGCGAGGGGGAGGAGTGGGTGGGGGAAGGAGAAGAGGAGGAGTGGGTGGGGGAAGGCGAGGGGGAGGAGTGGGTGGGGGAAGGCGAGGGGGAGGAGTGGGTGGGGGAAGGAGAAGGGGAGGAGTGGGTGGGGGAAGGAGAAGGGGAGGAGTGGGTGGGGGAAGGAGTGGGTGGGGGAAGGAGAAGGGGAGGAGTGGGTGGGAGAAGGAGAAGGGGAGGAGTGGGTGGGGGAAGGAGAAGGGTAGGGTGGGAGAAGGAGAATGGGAGGGTGGGAGAAGGAGAAGGGGAGGGTGGGGGAAGGAGAAGGGGAGGGTGGGAGAAGGAGAAGGGGAGGGTGGGAGAAGGAGAAGGGGAGGAGTGGGTGGGGGAAGGAGAAGGGGAGGAGTGGGTGGGGGAAGGAGAAGGGGAGGAGTGGGTGGGGGAAGGAGAAGGGGAGGAGTGGGTGGGGGAAGGAGAAGGGGAGGGTGGAAGAAGGGGAGGGACGGGGTGGAGAAGGGGAGGGACGGGGTAGAGGGAAGTATGAGGGGCAGGGAAGAAGAAGGGAGGGGTGGGGGAAGTAGAAGGGAGGGGTGGAAGAAGGAGGGGAGGGATGGAGGAAGAAGAAGGGGAGAGACGAGGTGGGGGAAGGAGAAGGGGAGGAACAAGATGGGGGAAGCAGAAGGGGAGGGATGAGGTGGGGGAAGGAGAAGGGGAGGGATGAGGTGGGGGAAGGAGAAGGGGAGGGACGAGGTGGGGGAAGGAGAACTCTGTTTGGTACTCTCTGTACCCAAACAGTGTTCTCAGGGCTGTCCTTACATATGCGTGTTGCTGAACAGAAAATATTGTTAATAATTAAGGTACACGTTTAAAAAAAAAATCCGAACTCATTGTTCTCGTAAAGACTGCTACAATCTGTATTTTTTCTATTCCTTTAATTCTAGGAAATAATTTGGACAGTTTAGGCTGCATAATTGTTATCATATGATAATACCTGCAAAATAAAGACAACATAATTTCTTGGTGAATGTTTGTGCTCTTCAAAATGAAGGATATTAGAAACACAGAATGGAACAATTTTCCATTTTTGAGTACACAATATTAACATTATTCATTCCGAAACATGAAATAAATTATGGTAATATTTGTTCTATTCTATCCGAACAGTGTGCCTAAACTCCAATCTCAGAACACGACCCTCTACTGTGCCAGAGATAAGGGGCTCAATTTTCAAAGGGCGGCAGGATGGCAGCGGGGGGGTGGTCAGAGGGCGCGTGGCAAACCTGGATTATAAAAATTTACCTCTCCCCACGCGATTGCGAGTTAATTGGTGGCCCTTAACGTGGCTTCCGGGTTTGCCGTCCAACAGCTGCGCAGTGGGCGGACTGTGCACCCCCATCACAGGCTGAAAGCTGGAGTGTCTAGATTTAAGCAAAGACCAAGAACACACAATGGAGCAGCACAGGGACAAGGCTGCTCCAAGATTTAATGGTGCCTCAATCCAGGTGCTACTGATAGGGTGAGGAGGAGGAGGAGGGAAATTTTTTACCGGGCTGACAGGAGGAAGTGGCCTGCCTCGGCCACCAAGAAGGCCTGGCTCGAGGTGGCAGAGGAGGTCACCAGCAGCAGCCACGTCTCCCGCACCTGGGACAGTGCAGGAAGCATTTCATTGACCTAACTAGGTCAGCCAAAGTGAGTACACTTACTGATTCCCCTGCATCCCACATCACCACCTCCCCCAACTCATTCTGCACTGCCAATACTACTTCATCACATCACTCCTCACACCCACTTAAGGCTCATCCTCAACTTACCTGCACTTCCTCAGTACTTCCTCACCTCCCCATTTGTCACCCTACCACTACCTCTTACCCCAATCCTGATCCAATGTGATGTCTCCGTCTCACCCTCTGATGCACCTCCTTCATGGTCAGCCTCGCCCAGACCAATGCATTCAACGGTTGGCCACTTCACCCTCACTCATTCACACGTCTGTACTTTCTCCCCTTCTAGGAGAAGGGAGCTCAGAATGCACGCGAGAGGGTGAGGACAGGAGGGGGGCCACAACAAATAGTGGTCCTCACAGATGCAGAGGAACAGGCCTTGTAGATCAGCCGCACCCTCGAGTGCCTGTCCGTCGGGGATGCCGAGACTGGCATCTCTCAAACATCCGGTGACACAACTTTAACATTCATCACCCACAACATGAATTGATGTTAACAATGATTGGCATGTTGAACACTTCAGTATGCTCATCGCAACATGACACATCTGTGATGGTGCTTAATATTGCCTTCTGTTCTCTTACAGGCCGTTCAATGACCACAGAGATGGCAGAGGGCATTTCCTCAGAGGAACTCCAGGCCTCTGAGGGTACACCGTCATATCTTAGCGAGCCATCCACCAGCACAGATACTCACACCTCGGTGGGTCCTAGTAATCAGTTAGTTGGGTTGGCACCTGGTGAGTCACCACACACAAGTGAGCACGAGCAGACACTGGTGGCAGGGGCAGCTGTGGAGAGTCCGCGTCGGTGGGCGCAATCCTCTCCAGGCTCTGCTCAGCTGGACGCTGATGCTGAACCCCGGGGGCCATCCTTTAAAAGGAGAATGATCGAGGGACAGCAGCACATTTGCGAGGTACTGGAACAGGTGCCACGCACACGTTCCACAATAGCACAGAGGATGGAGGAGACCACCTCCTGCATGAGTGGAATGGTGGCACAGGTATGGGACCCATTGCACTCCCCCCTCATCCTGATGGTGTCAGCTTGAGGGGATCTGGAAAGTTGTCAACAGAACAATTCTGAGTGGAAACCAAGAATTCTCAGTCTAAACACAAAGATCTCCCAGCCAAAAGTTTGTCTGAGAGAAGTGAGTGCCCTGCTGCAATAACTCACCTTTAATCCCCATTTGTCAAACAGGGATTTAAATGTCCAAACGTCTGTTGGCTGAAACACGCCACATACAACACGGTGTGTTTCCCACAGCTCAGGCTGAATGAAAATCACTCCCTTGCCTCAATCATCATGAAATTAAAAACTTCAATATGTTCAACGACGTTAATAAGTGCTTTAAATATCAGCCCGCCGGCATTAATTGCCGGCAGGACTTCCACATTCCAGAACCGTGTGCACACACAGATGCATCTGTGTGAGATGCGGAAGTTGGCGGGTTGGAGCCGGCTTCCTTACCTGCTTGGGATTTTCCCAATTTTCCCAGCCCCCTGGCCCCAACGCACCCGGACTTTGATTTGAAAATCGAGCCCAAGGCTTCAATTTCCCACACACCAACCATCTCTGTAATCTGTCTGAAGAAGGCTAACAATTTGGTGCCAATTACTGCCAATTAATGGCCAGTTGTGCCCACTAGGAACTGGGTTCAGACCAGACATCTCATTTCACGTAAGAAATAAAAACGGAAAATGCAGGTTACTTAATTTGTTGACTATTTCAGTGATCTCCTGGGCAGTCTCCCAATATCCACCCTCTGTAAACTTGAGCTCATCTGAAACTCTGCTGCCCGTATCCTAACTTGCATCAAGTCCCGTTCACCCATCACCCCTATGTTCGCCGACCTACATTGGTTCCGGGTCCAGCAACACCTCGAATTTAAAATTCTCATCCTTTTGTTCAAACCTCTCCATGGCCTCGCCCCTTCCCATCTCTGTAACCTCCTCCAGCCCTATAACACTCCAAGAACTCTGCGTTCCTCCAATTCTGGCCTCATGTGCATCCTCAATTTCCTTCGCCCCAGCATTGGGGGCTGTGCTTTCAGCTATCTCGGCCCTAAGCTCTGGAACTCCATCCCTAAACCTCTCCGCCTTTCCTCCTTTAAGACGCTCATTAAAACCTACCTCTTTGACCAAGCTTTTGGTCACCTGGCCTAATAACTCCTTATGTGGCTCGGTGTCAAATTTTGTCTGGTAACACTCTTGTGAAGCGCCTTGGGACTTTTTACTACATTAAAGGCACTATATAAATGCAAGTTGTTGCTTAATTTAATGCAAGATCCCTACAGCTGGCAGTGAATAGACTTTCATCCCATTGCCTAAGTTCATATCCAAGTCCCAAAAATGCAAGAATAGTTTAAGAATTAGATTGTTTACCTCTGAAATGCCCTCTTTAAATCAAATGGCAATCACAGTTACTTTTACTCATGTTCTTGTAAACACAGAAAAGATATAGATTACAATCAACAACTGGCATTTCCTTTATAATCTTTTCCTTAACAAGTCACAATTAAGGCTCGAACTACCAAATCTGATTCATAGCTTTCCTTATTGACTGGGTTACCATGTAAAATGACTAGTTTATTTGTCTAGTTATATTGGCAAGGACTAATTGTTAGTAAAATTGCAGGTGAAGTCTCACCCATACTTCATGTCTTTGAGTTTCTTTTACAGTGTACTTTAACACTTAGCCACAGCATGCATTGTTGGAATTCCATTTGTATTGCTGGCAATAAAAGATAGATACCAACATCATATGGTGAGAACCACTGTTATTTGTCCCCTATTAATATTGTTGGTTAGTTATCTAAAAGGCTTAATTTCAAGCCAAACATGTATATAATTTTTTGCGATATTGTTCCTAATTGGATGCACTGTTCAGCAGATAGTTAAATCTGGTGGGGCAGAACACCTTAGGGGAGCAACAGTGTAGTCTCTAATAGTGTTGGTACTGCTTCAACCACCTGCTCACATTGTCATTGCTCATTCAAAATCAATAAACAGGAGGGATAACTAAAGATATAAAATGATATTCCAAAATGCCAATAAATAATCACATGAAAAATATGAAAAAAAGTTGGCAAAGACTGTTATAGTATGTAATGCCAATGGTGCACATTTGTTCTTTTCAAACATCAGATCATAAAAATAATTTATGAGAGCATTTTTAATGCTCCAAACTCTCCTGCATATTTGCATATCATTGAAATGATTTCTGTAGTAGGGAATTGTAGGTAATCCACAAGCCCATGTGGCGCAGTTGTTTTGAATTATCATTCACCTCCAGTACCAAAGTTTGATCTACTCCTGACTAATGTGATGAAAGTTTCCTTTCTCAGATGGCTATTGAAGTTTTAAGTAAAATTACTTCAGGCAGTCTTAATCCATTTCCCACTTGACATAAAATCACTGCATGAAACTATTCATCAATTAACATTAGTTACCATCAAATTGGCAATCTCACTAAAAGAGACTATAAGCATAACTGATAAGGGAAACGGAAAATTTACACTGATGGAGTAGGTGTGATTTTTAGACTGGAATTCAGTCAGTTTGCTGGGGCACAGAAGAGAGAGCAAGTTGATCTATTTTGACCTGGAAGTGTTTGATGCTGACACTGGGTACTAAAAGTAGAAGCAAGTTCCATTATGAGCCCCGGCATCCTAACTTTAATGAAAACAAATTTTTAAAAAAATCATTCCTCAAATTTTTAAGGTTAAAAGAATAAGCCTAGCTGGCAAGCAGTCATGCATTCATTTTAAGACTAATCCAAAATAGATTAAAAATGTTTTTACGATACACCACTAACACTGCTATGCCTCATAGATAAACAAAAAAGGACAAATTTTATAAACATGTTATTCACTTGAAGCAAAAATAGAGTTCCAACTTATCATTCTTTAGAAGTCTTTATCCAAACATAATTCTTTTCTTCAGATTTGTGAAATTTGCTATGCATTTATCAAGATTCACGTGTACATAAAAGGAGCAAACCACCAATCTGCAATCCACCTCCTCACACACAACACTGACAATCAACATCAAGAATTTATGAACTTATAATGTGTTAGTTGTGCTTATATTTTAAATATAAATGGGAGAAAAGGCAACGAGCTACTAACAAGCTGTCCAGTTCCAACATAAAACTATTTTTAAATAGAATCAAAAAGGAAAAAAAAAAATTGCAATCTGACAGGACGACATATCTTCTGCTATTTCCAATATAAACTGGGGATATATTTCTCAATCTGAATGTATGATTCATATAGCTGCACAGCTGAAAACAACAGCTTCAAATTATAAGAACCCCACCAAATCTCCAGATCACATGGACGTAAGACCATATGAACATAAGAAAAAGGAGCAGGAGTATGCCATACAGCCCCTTGAGCCTGCTCCGCCATTCAATAAGATCATAGCTGATCTTCTACCTCAACTCCACTTTCCCGCCCTATCCCCATATCCCTTAGTGTCCAAATAACCAATCGAACTCAATCTTGAATATATTCAGCGACTGACCGTCCACAGACCTATGGGGTACAGAATTCCAAAGATTCACAACCCTCTGAGTGAGGAAATATTTCCTCATCTCAGACCTAAATGGCCGACCCCTTATCTTGAGACTATGACCCTTACTTCTATACTCTCCAGCCAGGGGAAACAGCCTCTCAGCATCCACCCTGTCAAGCCCTCCAACAATTTATATGTTTCAATGAGATCACCTCTCATTATTCTAAACTTCAGATAATATAGGCTCATTCTACACAATCTCTCCTCATAGGACAACTCTCTCATTCCATGAAACAATCTAGTGAACCTTCGTTGCTCCCCCTCCAAGGCAAGTATATCCTTCCTTAGGTAAGGAGACCAAAACTGTACACAGTACTCCAGGTGTGGTCTCACCAGAGCCCTATATAATTGCAGCAAAACCTCCTTACTCTTATACTCCAACCCCCTTGCAATAAAGGCTAACATACCATTTGCCTTCCTAATTACTTGCTGCACCTGCATGTTAACTTTCTGTGATTCATGTACAAGGACACCCAAATCCCTCTGGCTACCAATATTTCTTAGTCTCTCACCTTTTAAAAAATATTCTACTTTTCTATTCTTCCTACCAAAGTGGATAATTTCACATTTCCCCACATTATACTTCATCTGCCACCTTCTCGCCCACTCACTTAACCTGTCCATATCCCTTTGCAGCCTGTTTGATTCCTCCTCACAGCTTACTTTCCCACCTAGCTTTGTAAGTGGAGTGTCAGGTTAGAGGGTCCTGTGTGACTGCAATGCATGGTGCATATAATATGCTGCTCTTGTTTTGTAGCCTTGTCTTTAAAATGGGAAGCAATCATTTTTTGTGAGAAAAATAATATGGAAAAGTAATTCGATCCAAAGTGACCCAAATTCACAATTTGTATTAGCTGCTAATTAGTTTGTCACCTAACTCTTCTTTGCTTTCCTGTTCTCTGTAGTTTTCATATTTTGTTTGTTATGATTTGGACTTTCATAACACAGTTTCTCCCTCAATGGTTTCAATAACAACAACAATTTGCATTTACAAAGCATCTTTAACGTAGGAAAACTTCCCAAGGTGCTTCACAGGAGCAAAATCAGACAAACATTGACACCAAGCCAAAGAAGGAGGGGGATTAAAAGCTTGGTTAAAGAGCTATGTGTTAAGGAGGGTCTTAAAGGAGAGCGAAGCAGAGAGGTTTAGGAAGGGTGGAAGCTAGAAGGTGGGCCAGGAGAGCATTGGGATAGTCGAGTCAGGAGATATCAAAAGCAGGGATGATGGTTTCAGCAGCTGACGGGCTGAGGCAGGGGCAGAGATGGGCAATGTTATGGAGATGGAGGTAGGCAGGATTTGTGATGGAGAGGATATGGGGTCAGAAGCTCAGCCAAGGGTCAGATAGGATGCCTAGGTTGCAAACAGTCTGGCTCAGCCTCAGACAGTAGCCAGGGAGGGGGATGGAATTGGTGGCTAGGCAACGGAGCTTGTAGTGGGGCTGAAGACAATGGCTTTGGTCTTCCCCATGCTTAATTGGATGAAATTGTAGCTCATCCAAGACCTGATTTCGGAAAAGCAGTTTGACAACAGAGGCAGTGGAGGGGCTGAGAGAGGTGTTGGAGGGTTAGAACTGGGTGTCATCAATGTACATGTAGAACCTGATGACATATCTTCGGATGATGTCACTGAGGGGCATCAGGGAATGAAAAATAAGAGGGGGCCAAGGTTAGTTATTTGGGGGACTCCAGAGTTAACAATGTGGGGTGGGAAGAGTAGTCATTGCAGGAGATGCTCTAGCAATGGCTGAATAGGCAAAAGTGAAACCAGATGAGGGCAGTCCCACTCAGCTAGGCAATGGAGGAGAGGCGTTGGAGGAGGATTGCGTGATTCACTGTGTCAAAGGATGTAGAGAGGTTGAGAAGGATTAGGAGAGATAGTTCACCACGGTCACAGTCACAGAGGATGTCTTCTGTGACTTTGATTAGGGCCGTTCCAGTGTTGTGGCAGAGACGGAAACCTGATTGGAGAGGTTCTAAATGGAATTGCAAGAAAAATGGACATGGATTTGGGAGGCGGCAATATGTTCAAGGACTTTGGAGAGGAAAAGATGGTTGGAAATGAGACGGTAGTTTACAAGGACAGAGGGGTCAAGGGTGTGTTTTTTTTGAAGGAGGGGGGTGATGACGGCAGATTTGAAAGAAAGGTGGACAGTACCTAAGGAGTTGGAAACATTTACAATGTTAGCTACCAACGCATCTCCTACTGTGAAATGCCTTGGGATATTTTTCTACATTAAAGGCCTATATAAATGCAGGTTGGTGTTATTGTTGATTTCAGTTTATAGCATTGCCTCGGCCAATTGCCAGTGATTTTCCTACATTTTTATATTGCCTTTGTGGGTTCTCCTAATTTCTTTTCCAATATAAGTACTTTGAACATTTAAAGATTGTTTGCTGATCTTCAGTTAAACTCAGCAAGAACAATTTTTGGCTCTGTAATTTGTTTTAAACAGGAAATACCTTGTTGGTAATGTGAGAGTTTCATTGCTGTTTGGTTGAAGTTAGGGCATACCATTTCCTCAAGTGTAGTGCATTCAGCGGTACTGTCAGGCAATCCCTCGATGCAAACGAGTAAGAGAATGGATTGAATTTCTGAACTGAACAGAAAGTTAGGAAATGTCTTACTGTTTGTTATTGCCAACAGAATTTCTAATTTTTGTTTATTTTTACTTAAAATTTGTACTTAAATTGCCACATTACCATACAAAGTGAAAGCATTCATTAAGAGTGAAAAAGGAACATTTAAAACAATATTTATAGACAGGTTGTTAATGAATAACAGAACTATAGATTCCAAAGATTCTATAGTATTGCTTGTCAATAGTGATATGGATTTATTCAGAAATCATTGGTTAAAAGCATGAAAAATAATAGTCTTGTGTCTCAAAACTTCCAACTGAATTTTTTAAAGATGGTGGAAATGGTATTGTGAAAATACAGGGATTTATTTTGCAGTACAGTGTACTGAGAGAGCAACTAAGCAATGGGCAAATTGCAAGAGTGGGCCTTGTGCCCATTTCCCACAGGGCTGCAATTTTGTGGTCTGCTGCATTTTATGTGCTAGAGTTCTTGCGCCCATTTCATAAAACCTCATTAAGCCAATTACCTTTTAGCGGCTGTATCCCTTTAAATTTCTGCAACAACTGTCAAGGTTAATAATTGATGCTAATTATTTAAATAACATGACCTCACATACCTGCGCAAGGTCAGGTCTCGGCACTGGTGATACACAGTGCAGTCCAAGAACAGCAGTCCCACCAGCACTGTGACATGACCACAAAATCAGACCCATGCTCTCAAAAAACATATCCTGATATTTCTGATGGATGCTGACAATCCTAGAAAAACACTTAATTTTACAATTAAAGATACTCCCATGCAATGTTCCAAAGTAAGTCCAATTTTGTACAGTTAGAAAAATGACCAAAGAAGTTGCTTGATCAAAATAAGACCATTAAAATTACTTGACTATAAACAAGCTATTGATTAGGTATTGCAAGAGGATAGATGGCATATTTTAAATTATTTTGAAATAACAATAGGTTTCCCAAACTGATTTGTGTTAATTCCAAGGTGGTGGCAGTTATTGAGGATAATCTTCAGATTGACCCTTTTGAAAAGATTGTTAATATTCCTCCATTATTGCCAAATATCACTAGAAGAGTTGCTTTCTCTCGTTTTGTCTCCTTAAACTCCAAAGATAATTAGAAATCAGGCATTACAAATCAGGCATTAGTTGTGTTGGGGCTATTAGACAAGGGCAGTTCATTAACAATTTGTAATTTGCTGACATCTCTCACAAATGTTTTGAGATTTCAATTGTCAACTAATCAAGTATGCTTCTTACACTGACCGTCATCACGGCTAAAACAAATGAAGAAAGCAGATAAATTGTTAAGACCCTTCACCACCCAAAATATGCAAATTGTGTCAATACCTCAACAGATAGGAACTTGGGATCAACACATTATGAATAAGGCAACACTTCAAGAGATTGAGATGACATTATATATTGTTGGAATGAAGCCTGAATGGCTTACCAAGATCATCTCAATCTCTTGATGTGTTATGTATTTGAAGCACTTTACAACTATGTTAGTCTAAATAATACATGCAAATGGAATTCATGGAAGCAAGTACTTTTTTACATTTCTAGCAAGTCTTTTTTTTTATTTGTTCATGGGATGTGGGCGTTGCTGGCAAGGCCAGCATTTATTGCCCATCCCTAATTACCTTTGAGAAGGTGGTGTTGAGCCACTGCCTTGAACCGCTGCAGTCCATGTGGTGAAGGTTCTCCCACAGTGCTGTTAGGTAGGGAGTTCCAGGATTTTGACCTAGCGACGACGAAGGAACGGCAATATATTTCCAAGTCGGGATGGTGTGTGACTTGGAGGGGAACGTGCAGGTGGTGGTGTTCCCATGTGCCTGCTGCCCTTGTCCTTCTAGGTGGTAGAGGTCGCGGGTTTGGGAAATGCTGTCGAAGAAGCCTTGGCAAGTTGCTGCAGTGCATCTTGTAGATGGTACACACTGCAGCCATCGTGCACCGGTGGTGAAGGGAATGAATGTTTAGGGTGGTGGATGGGGTGCCAATCAAGCAGGCTGCTTTGTCCTGGATGGTGTCAAGCTTCTTGAGTGTTGTTGGAACTGCACTCATCCAGGCAAGTGGAGAGTATTCCATCACACTCCTGACTTGTACCTTGTAGATGGTGGAAAGGCTTTAGGGAGTCAGGAGGTGAGTCACTCACTGCAGAATACCCAGCTCTAACCTGCTCTTGTAGCCACAGTATTTATGTGGCTGGTCCAGTTTAGTTTCTGGTCAATGGTTACACCCAGGATGTTGATGGTGGGGGATTTGGTGATGGTAATGCCATTGAATGTCAAGGGGAGGTGGTTAGACTCTCTCTTGTTGGAGATGGTTATTGTCTGGCACTTGTTTCACGCGAATGTTACTTGCCACTTATCAGCCCAAGCCTGGATGTTGTCCAGGTCTTGCTGCATGTGGGCTCGGACTGCTTCATTATCTGAGGAGTTGCTAGTGTTAATTCACTGCTGAGGATGTTTCCTCCACTTGTGAATATTACTTTGCAAAAATGGAAATTACACAATCGATAACACACATCAAATAAAGTTACCAGCCAATTCCTGACTGGGCAATGTTTAAAACCTCAAAGAGTGCAAAATGTGTACCTCAAAAAGAGAGCCTTACACCAAAATGGGAGAAAACGCTGTTTACAGAAGAGAAGATGCAGTTTACAACCTGTCACTCATGATGGGTTCAATGATAATGAAGAATTAATTTACTCAAATATCAAATGCTCAGTTTTAAGCAGCGAGATAAAGGATTGTAAGTCAAAAAGATAAGATAATATAGCAGAAAAGTAGGACAATACAGCATAAAATACACTTTTATCTTCTGACAACACAACCCATGAGCACTTGAAGAAACTGTCAGATTTGAAGGGTACCAGTGCCACATGCATGGTTTATGTTAAAATGTTGTTAAGTAAACGACAGCTTTGGCTTTAAAACAAAACAATTTAGGTCTTATTTTGTCCTTACATACCCTGCTCCAATTAGGAAAGTTACAAGAGACCAGTTCAACTAGCATTGATATGAATCATTTCGGTTTTCCACTTTCCTGCACCAGAATACTTAATTACTGCACAGCACTCCATGCAGTAAACCATACCATTAATTGAGGAAATTCAACCATAGCAAACTAATTCAAGTAACAAATATGCCAGTTCATAGCCTAGATGAGGGTCAATCAATCAACAGGATTAGCTACTGGATAGCTGCATTCTTGTTTCCTTTCCTTACTTCATGACAAAAATCATCAGTGATATAATTAAATCTTGAATATAAACATATATTAATATTACATTTCACAATCTCTTGAATTTTGTTATTTAGACGGAAAAAGCTCTTAAAATGTTCTCAATAAAGTGCCTAACACTGGCAGATCCAAACTAATGTCCACTGACCAGGACTGATTCTCTCACTATTAGCCAGAAAAAAATTGAAGATAGAGCCAAGAGAAAAGGAAGGAAAGAAAGAAAGAACAAATTTGAATTTATATAGCTCATTTCATGTCCTCAGAATGTTCCAAATCACTTCACAGCCAATGAATTACTTTTGAAGTATGGTCACTGTCGTCCTGTAGGCAAAAGCAGCAGCCAAATTGCATACAGCAAGTTCACACAAACAATGAGATAAATTACTAAATAATCTGCTTTTCGTGGTGTTCGTTGATGGAAAATTGTTGTTCAGGACACAAGTACCTGAGTAGCCTTTTCTTAAATGAAACCAATAAGGAGACACTGGGCTGCCCCAGTGTTATCAAACAAAAGTGCCCCCTTTTTAAAGGGGCACAACTAATAAGGAACTAAACCATAAAACAAAGGAAACTTATAAAATTAAATAATATTACATCGAGTTACATCGAGTCTACAGTAAAGAAACAGGCCATTGTTTATGCTCCACACGAGCCTCCTCCCGCCCTACTTCATCTAACCTATCAGCATACCCTTCTATTCCTTTCTCCCCATGTGCTTATCTAGCTTCCCTTTAAATACATCTACACTATTTGCCTCAACTACTCCTTGTGGTAGCGCGTTCCACATTCTTACCATTCTTTGGGTAAAGAAGTTTCTCCTGAATTCCCTATTGGATTTATTAGTGACTATCTTATAATAATGACCTCTAGTTTTGGACTCCCCCACAAGTGAAAACATTTTCTCTACGTCTACCCTCTCAAACCCTTTCAATAACTTAAAGGCCTCGATCAGGTCACCCCCTAGCCTTCTCTTTTCTAGAGAAAAGAGCCCCAGCCTATTCAGCCTTTCCTGATAAGTATATCCTCGCAGTTCTGGTGTCATGCTTGTGAATATTTTTTGCATCTTCTCCAATGCCTCTATATCCTTTCTATAATATGGAGACCAGAACTGTGCATAGTACTCCAAGTGTGATTTAACCAAGGTTCTATAAAAGTTTAACATAATTCTCTGCTTTTCAATTCTATCCCTGTAGGAATGTTAATCTGCATCGCTACTTTTAGTGATTTGTGTATCTGTACCCTAGATCCCTTTGCTCTTCTACCCCATTTAGACTCTATTATCCAAGCAGTATGTGGCCTCCTTATTCTTCCTACTAAAATGCATCACCTCACACTTATCTATATTGGAATTCATTTGCCAATTACACGCCCATTCTGCAAGTTTATTAATGTCTTCTTACATTTTGATGTTTTCTTCCTTTGTATTAACTATACCCCCCAATTTGGTGTCATCCTCAAATTTTGAAATTGTACTTTTGATTCCCAGATCCAAATCGTTGATGTAAATTTTGAACAACAGTAGTCCCAGCACCGATCCCTGTGGAACACCACTTCCTGCCTTTTGCCAGTCTGAGTAGCTACCCTTAACTCCTACTCTCTGTTTTCTGTTTGGTAGCCAGCTTGCTATCCATTCTGCTACCTGTCCCCTGACTCCATATGCTCTGACCTTAGTTATGAGTCTACAATGCAGTACCTTAATGAAGGCCTTTTGAAAATCCAAATATGTTACATCTACTACATTACCCTTGTCTACTCTTTCTGTTACTTCTTCAAAGAATTGTATAAGGTTTGTCAAGTATGACTTTCCCTTCTGAAATCCATGCTGACTACTCTTCATTGCATTTTCGTTTTCTAGATTTTCTATTGCATCTTTGAGTGAAGATTCCATTATCTTTCCTACCATCGACATTAAGCTAACTGGTCTATAGTTCCCTGGACTTGTTCTATCTCCCTTTTTAAATATAGGAATAACATTAGCTGTCCGCCAGTCTTCTAGCACTATTCCCTTGTCTAATGAATGTTTATATTTATGTAATAATGCCTCTGCTATCTTTTCCCTAAATTATTTTAATATGCGTGGATGCAATTCATCTGGACCAGGGGTTTTATCCTCTCTAAGTTTGATTAGTTTATCAATTATCTCCCCCCTTTCTATCTTAAATGTCTTCTTGATCTCTTCTTCAAATGTCATACCCACCTTCTAAGTCTCCCTGGTAAATACTGAGGCAAAGTAACTATTCAATAGTTAATATTTCTGCCATTTCGTTGACATTACCTGTGAATTTATCTTTGCATCCCTTAGTGGCCCTATCCCTATCCTGATTTTTCTTTTGTTATTTATGTGTCTGTAGAATACTTTACTATTATTATAATATTACACCTAGTGTCCAGTATGCCCTCCAGTCCCTGTGGTGCCCATTGGTCACGGAAAGCCTCAAGCATGCTCCTTCTCCAGGTCCACCTGGCCACAGACAGGACTGCGTAAGAGAGGCAGGCAGCCAGAACGACCACTCCCATGAGCCACATCTGATCTGGACCTGTAAATGGCCAGCCTCGGGAGCTGACCCACGAGGTGGTCCTCCCGACTTGCCTGCCCCCCTCCGTACCAGGTGTCCAAACATCAGGAGCATGGGACAGAAGTGGAGCCAGAAGTTGAGGAGCAGCTTCTTCAAATAGTGGAAGAGGGGCTTAAATCTCTCACGATAAACAAAAATATGAAAAACAATCTCGTCCAGGCCGCAAAAATTATAGCCATAATATGACTTAAAAACCTATTGGATGGTACTGCTCCATACAACACTCACCACCCCAGATCCCCAATGGTGCAGGGGAGGGCTCCCGTGTAGATAGCCATCCATTAGGCCCCCCCGCTTTCCGCCGGATGGCCAGACGGAAGATGAGGGTGAGGAAGTGGAGAGTGTGCAGGAGCAGCTCGTAAAGGAAAACCCTCCACGTCGAGTTGAATGGCATGGAGGGAATTTCCAAGAGGCGACTCAAGTTATGAGGCGCAGGTTCCTGAGAGAGGCTTCGGGGCCTTGTGCCGATGAGAAATTCCATCCGAACGGTATTAAGTTCGAGTACTTGAGTAGCAATATCTTGTTGCATTGGGATTTGGTGAAAGTGCCAACCAATTAGTCTTTCTTCTCCATTCACAGCCCCAATCTGCATTGTAACAAATGTGCTGATCCCTGACCATTTTAATCTCTGTCATGATGTAGAGAGTTACTCATCCCATCATCCACTCTTTGCGTCACTGTTTGCACACATTGTAACTATGATATGCACAGCTGTTTAGTCTGGAATATAAAGTCTCACTTTATGTCAATAATACACTGTTGCACATCTCTAACCATTTGGTCTCCCTGCTAAATACTTCAGCATGCATTGAATGCTATTGGGCTATTTTGGGCAATAAAATTAACTACTCCAAATCAGAGCCCCTATGCTTGCTCCCCAACTTCTTGCAGCCATTCAATTTGAAGGATACCCCAAACAGTTTGAGATAGCTAAGAGTTCAGGTTCTTTGAGATGTTAACATTTATCCAGCCTTCTCCCATTCTTCAAGTGGTCCACACCAGCCTAGTACGATGGTCAGTATTCCTTCTCTCCTTTTGGTGCCAAACCAACATATTGACGATGATTGTATTATGAGCTGCTTTATCTGTTCCATTTGCTTCAAGTTTAGATCCCAAATGTGCCATTAAGGCCTACTTCATTACTCAGTTCCTGTGAATGGTTGGAATCCCTCCATCAAGCTGAGGCATCTACAGCTCCAAGCAGACCATGAGAAATCTCCTTCCCAAATGTCTCTATTGATACTGCGCTGCCTATTGTGGTGCACCTGAGAATCAAGTCTGGGTCAGCATGGAGCGTGAGTGCTACCTGCTGATGCCAACTGCCAAACCCCTATACTCTGGAGATCCTGCTGCAGCCTGAGTCCTGACTCAGGCACTGAACTTAAAAGGTTATTTTTCTGAATTCTCGTAAGGCATCAAATTTACTCTTTACTATTTACATTATTCAATATTCTTTTTATATTAACTTCAGAAGTCTTACCTTTTCTACAATTTTGGAGTAAGGAACTATTCTAAAACTGTTTAATTATATATTAAAGGAATATTATAATTCCTTCTTGCTACAATGTACAAATTTTCCTTGCTGTACATTTCTTAATAATGCACCCTATTAAGTCACTATTTAATGACAGACATAGTGGTATTGTAGTGGAGCGGATTGCCACCCCCCAGTTTTTGTCCGAATTTGTCTGGTTTACATCCTTTTGAAATCAAAATTGCTTTGAAAGTAGTCCCTAGATGTGCGAGTGTGACTGTTTAATTTTCACTCCCTCCTTTTCAAGAAGCAACTTGCTTCCACTTAGCACCTCCTTACAGTGTAACAGGTGAGAATTGTGCCTGCAAACCCATGTCATGCCATAACATTGTGCAGCGGCCTGGGTCTTGAGGAACCTGAATGACTTCTAAGCACTTGTTTCTGTCATACTACGCTATACACAAAATAAAGATGAAGAAATTCAATTTATATGTTCAATTTTTTTGTGTCATTCTTCCTTCAGGCTGAGTTCAGTTATTCTTCATTGAAGTGTGATAGTTTTGTGACATTAGAAAAGTATTGATTTTAATGCTGTAAAAATGTGCCATTTTATTCTCATTTCCAAAACATTACAATTACTTTCATCTTGTACCTTTAAATGTCAGAATAAATAGATGGACCCATGGTATATCACAAATGCAGCTGTTATGAGGTACAGAAGATCATGAAAAGGTCCTTTATTATGAATGGAAAGCACTGTTATTAATATTGCTGGATTTTGCAAGTGTTGTTACAATACTTCGAGGTCAGTGAGGGGAAAGGTCAGCATTTATTTTTTAAGGACGTCAAGATGTCATATTAATTGCTTGCAAGCAGTATATTACACGACTGTGTGACACTACTGTTCTGACACATGGGTCAAAAATTTAATGGGAATGTTTAGCCTGGTTGAGAGTAAAACTTATCAATGAGGAAAAGGATGGTCGTGCGTGTGGTCTTAAAGTTTATGGACCAACTGGAATTTCAGTGGTCCACATTTTACTTATTGATATCTTAGTACACAACAAAATAGGTATCCAAAAATGGGCTCACATGAGTAAGCCAGTCTTTATAGCGCATTTAACATAACTAATTATTAGATTGCTTTCAACAGTATCACATTTTTGAAAGAATATATAACATCAGCACTGCTTACATTAATGTATGGACTTACTAACCTAACCCAGTCATTCATCAATCCAGATCACACATGTTCAATTTAGAAAATTGCATCTGTTGGGCCTATGCCTGAATTGAACGCCTCAGATTCCACTCTTAATTCAGGCACCTCAGCCTTTTCATGTTGGTATTGCCTTAGTTAACCTGCAGGAGCTGTAGTGTTTTAATTTTAGGAATCTGGTTAGCTTAATCTTCATGCAAGGTATGTAGACCACAGCATAGACATTCATTCATCCCTTGACCGCCTTTTAATACCTGCAAACTGATCAAAGAAATATTGGGCCATAATTTGCTGTGGCAGGGCATCTAATGACATCTGCCATTAGTTAGACTTGCCCTTGCACGTTTAGGTTTTTAAATTTTTTGCATGGCAAGTTGCTGAAAGTGTGAGCTGATGATGTCGCAGTGAGAGAAACAGGGCATCTGGGACTTGAATGAACAAGGCAAGCAACTGTGTATCTCCTTAATCAATCATAGTGAAGGATTATGAAATTAACAGTGCAAGGACTGAAAAGGAAATGTAAATTAGAGTGGGTGAATTCGATGTCAAATCAGGTACAGAAAGAGAAATAAAGAGAGGGAAAGAAAGATTGGATTAAGAGAGAGAAAAAAGAGGCTAAAAGGAAAACTAAAAAAAAAATTAATTTTAAATTTTACATCTTTAAAATCTCCAACAATTAGAAATCTGAAGGAATGAGACTCCACACTTGTAACAGTTAGTTTTCAATGCCAGAAAGGTTGATTGGCCACTTATCTCGTCGTTAAAAGGGTACTTAGACTTGAAATGAGAAGACTTAACTCTCTGTGGTGAGTTTAATTCCTATCTACAGCGCAAATACAGCAACTTCACGCCATTCAATGCTTTTCAATGGTGAGGCAGACAGTGAGATGCCGTTTTTGTGAAGCTAACAGCAGAGCGGAGCAACTCAGACAGCAAATTTTGGATTTCCGTGTTTAACCAGTATCTGCCCCTCGCCTAAATTTGCTGTACGATTTGCGAATAAATAAGGGCGAATGCCATTAGCCTCACCATTATTTTGAGAGTAAAATCTGGCCCATTGAGTCTGTTGCACTGCCATCTTGAATATTTAAATACTTCTTGATACACTCAAGTCTAATGGTTCTTTGACAAGTTATAGTTCTTTACTATCTCGTTTGTTTTACAAATCTGCCCATGGAACTGGTTCATAGCCAAACAGTAGACTAAATGAGCTGACAGCAGGAATCATGATGCCCATTTGCCAAGCATCACTAGCTCAGTGGTATAAATAGACTATAAAGTTTACTGTACACATCAAATTGGACGACAAGGTCATGTTATGCATTCAATAGGGAACATGGGTTGCAAAAACAACACGTTACATAATAATGCTACGCACAAAAATAAATACACAAATAAAAATTTTGAAATTTGTCTTACCTTACAGTATCTTGCAGCACAATCTCTTTCATGTCTTTGGATTTTATGGCTGTCATCTTTCTATTGAAAATCAGAAGATGAAAAAAAACTGTCATGTTTTCTCATTTTCAAAATGGTCCCAGGGACTGCCAAATCATATTCCCAATGGTAGCTCAAGAGAACGTGTAAGGATTGGTTCTGTCTATAAATTTTCCACCTTGCTTACATTGATGGATTTTTAAAATATCTTTCTTATCTCATTTAAAGTTGCTGTCACCACATTAAACAGTGACCTTTCACCTTTGGTATCCAGATACAAATCGAGCTCAGACTGATGGGATGAAAGTCCCCTCCCTAATTTAGCACTAATAGGTAGTCTCACTCAGACAAGTCTAAAGATGGTTGGTGTGGGAAATGGAAAAAAATGTAAACATTGTTAGGACAGAGAAAGAGCTTTACTTTGCATCTGGCTGTTATACATGATCTGGGAGTGCTTGATGCGACACTCGATGCTGAAATGAGAAAAGTTCCATTCCCCAGCACTAACATTCCTCACCATGATGAGCGCAAAAAACAATGCTTGGCAAAACAAAAGGTGAAAACCAAGATGGTTTTAGAAAAGAATTAGCAGCATTTGAAAAATACACTGGGATAGGTTTACAACAAGTCAGTGTGAAGCTGAATGACATGTCAGAGCAGCTTTGTAAAAAAGGAAGATAATATAGGTGCATAAGATAGGGAAGTATCAGATAGTATTCAAAGGCAGAGTGGGAGGAACACTTTTGTGAGTCAGTTGGAATGAATTGAATAATAGGTTAAAAGGTAATGCTTGTTTAAAATTTTACTTCATTATCATCTTGCCTTTTGATTGACTTCCAACACAGCACTAGAACTGAGCTTCTTGTTGTGTATTTTAATGATCTCTCTTAAATGTAACCTTTGCTTGTCATATTCTGGGTAACAGCAATTATATTAATTAGAGTCCATGAAATGAAGCAGTTACTTTTCATATAAATACATCCCACATGTCTGTGGAGAGAACAAATGAGTTAATGGTACAGAATTTGCTGGCAAAATAACAGCAAGTTTAATGCACACTGTTATTAGTGTGTAAATAGCCCACCAATTTGTGGTGAGGAAGAAATGCGCCATGAGTTTCGAATCGTAACAAGTTGTTGGACGATTTGCTCTGCCATTAGCCTCGCGAAAGTAAGAGCTCGCCCTCCACCTACCCGTGAGTTTCAAGAAATTGCTGCATTTGAGCTGGTAAAACGAATTAAACTCGCTGCTGAAAGCTAGGGCTGGTACTTAAGAACATAAGGACCCTTTTAATGATGAGACTTATGTTCCTGCAATGTCACTCAATCTCTCCGGCCCAGAAAGGGAACAATTGAAACTATGGAGTCTCATTCGTACAGGTCGTAAATTATTCCTAGAGGTTTTTAAAATGTTATCTTTTTTTTAAAAAAAAATTCCTACTTTTCCTTTCTGTCTCTTTTTTCTCTTTCTTAACCCATTCTTTCTTTCCCTCTCTTTATTTCTCTTTCTGTATCTAATTTGATTCTAATTCACCCTATTTCCTTTCCCAGAATTGCTCTGTTTCTTTCTCAATCCTTAAATCTTATTGGTTAAGAGGATAGAATGTTGGTCCCGTCATTCACCAAGGTCCCAGATTGACTTCACCATGTTGTTATCAGCTCGCACTTCCAGCAGTTTGCAGCGCAAAAATATTTCTAGCCGAGGGGCAAGGAAAAATATCTCGGAAACAGGGCACGACGCAGGATGTCCTGCTCCAGCAAATTCTGGGCCATCAATGTTTCAGGTGTAACTCTTGAAAGGGTCTAAACCTGAAAATAACTCATTTGTTGTCTTCACAGATGCTCACTAATCTGTAGAGTATTTCCAGCAGCTTCTGTTTTTGTTTCAGATTTCCAGCATCTGCAGTGCCTTCCTCTTTGTTCCGCTATTTTTAATGTTATGTTTGCATGTGCCCTGCCTTCAATTTCCATATTTGAAATCCGATAAATAAAAACTTTTGTTGTCAGTAACTAATGCTTTGAAGGTCTATAGTTTAAAATATCAAAAGATGTACCATACATTTACATGTAACTATAAATATAGAATACAAATGTACCTTGCAAATCCATATGGGTAAGTACAACCTATTGTTTATCCCTGTTGATTTGGGAACACAAAATACAACAATTTGCACGTACCTCAGAACATATCAGGCTTATTTTGGATCTGGATCATTATGTATTACTTACCCAGGTCACTTCGATATAAACTAAATCAATACCATCTATAAACACGCAAGAAGGTAATGTGATAAAAGGAGAGTTCTCATCCTGCATCAAATTGGGAAAATGCCTCAAATATTAATACAGAGACTGGGGCCCAATTATCTGCAAGACGCGACCAGGCTGTTTGGCCTGTAAATTAGTCAGGACACATAGCTTTGAACCCAATCTAACTAAATTATTGGCCCTTTGAGGGGCAATTGCTATTTTCCATATCATCTCCAACTTGTACCAATCAGATGAAGCTGCAGTTTCAATTTCTGTGAAATGTCAAGCAAAACATTATCAGATATTTGCAGGAAAATTGTTACTTCAGCACCCCATCTCATGAGGTGCAAGAACTAATTTCAAAGGGCTAGCTGAAACATAAAATAATTCTCACAACATAAGTCACACGTAGATTGCTCATGTTTTTATTCCAAAAGGAAAGTTGAGCTCCATCAGGTGACCAGGAACTTTTGTCACCCACGTACAACATTGCAACATCATATTATGCACATCTATGAAAGACTGCTTCATCTAAAAGTCCTACCAATTATGTTAGCAATTTGTTCTAAGAATGGTATTTTAACCTCTTGTGCCTGATTCTATTTTTATAGCTTTCTAAGAAATGTATTCTTTGCGTCTTTCTGTGTCCCAGTGTATTTATGTACGATTCTACCTGTCAATAAATCTGACTATTCGTTTTAGCCTCACAACTTGGTCCGATGGCATGTTCTGCCTTTCAAAGTTGACAGGAAAATGTGGCGGGAATTACAAGCGATCTTCAGCACACCATGTACCTTAACTAGGAGGTAACGTTGAATCCTATGGCATGCCATCTGACTCCCAGTACATATTAGGACACCATTTTTGCTTCATTGTAGATTTGATCCACTGATGGAAACTGCCTTTTTGCAATGAACACAAACCAAAGTCTTGGGAGAAAGTCCAAATCGCAACAAGTGATTTCTTGTTGAACAGTTTTGCACTTCCATTGTTGGCTCATTTTATTTCCCTGTCCCACTGAAAAGGATTATTCATGTCTCCATCGGCCTAGCATTTTACAGCAGGGTTGGGATAAAAATATTTTTTTCTCTTTGTTTGTAAATTTGCTTTTATAAATTCAAGAAGTCGATAAGTGAGATTTAAGCTAGATTTTTTAGAGCAGACCTGAGAAAAAGTTACAAAGCGAAACCATACTTCATTTCAATTATAACAAAATCTGCTATTTTAGTATTACAATGGTGCAAAAATCTGTATTTGCATAATTCAAAAACTGTAAAAAAATACAGTGGCCTGGATTTTAATATCGAGACAGGAACTCAGCAGGTGGGTGGATTTGCACGTGGGGAACCTGGAAGCAAAGTGAGCGCGTTTAAATCTGCGATCGCATTTCGATTGCGGTCAATTATCTTTGCTTCGGGGTTTTGCGTCTCCAATTTGCGCAGTGGGCATACTGTGCACCCGGATGACGCGATTGGAACTGCATTATTTAAAGGGCCAGTTCCACAATGGAATTTGAAGGTAGAAAGGAGAGATGGAGTCCAGGAAAGAAAAGGCAGCACCTAGATTTAGTGATGCCTCCCTGGATGTACTACTGGCTGCAGTAAGTGCCAGGAGGGAGGTTATTTTTCCAAGGGATGGCAGGAATAAAACTGGCTCTGTCACCAAAATGGCTTGGCTGGAGGTAGCACAAGAAGAGACAATCAGGAGCAAGGTGCCCAGGTCTTGGCTGCAGTGCAGGAAGCGATTCAATGACCTGAGCAGGTCTAGAAAAGTGAATACATTTGCATTTGCACCCACATCCTGTTGTGTACAACACCTCCAGCTCCCATCCCACCCCCCACTTCAACACTCTGTCTTGGCAAGCCTACTCCATCACAATACTCCTCACACCTACTTAAGTGTCAGCAGCAACCATCCTTCACTTTCTATGCACCTCCCCATTTATGAAACCAACACTGTCACTCACCCCAATCTTTATGCAATGTGATGCATCTGTGTGACAGTTAACCTCTGATGCATCTGTATTATAGTCATCCTCATCCAATACATTGCATCCATCGGATGAATATGGCACCTTCAGTCGCTCACAGGTATATTCTGTTGCCCCTTTAGGAGAAGAGAGCGCAAAACGCAAGCAAGAGGATGAGGACTGTCGATGGGCGTCCACTGATTGTGGAATTAACTGAAGCAGAGGAGGAGTCAATGGAGATAATTGGCACATCTGTGGTCGTCTCAATCGGAGATGGAGAGACTGGAAGCTCACATATGGCTGGTGATAGACTATAATACATATTTCACAGATACTGACTTAATTTAATCGATGCCTGAAGTATGAGAAGCCTCAGTATGGAGACTGGCAAGATTGTTATTGTGCCGAGACTAAGTCATTTCGCTTTATTTTGTCTTGCAGGGCCTTCACGCCTAAAAGAAGATTCTGCTGATATGGATGATGTCAATTCCTTCTGAGTATATCATTCCTTCTGAGGATACACTCTCACAGGATATGCAGCCCATACACCAGTGCAGATACTCGCACTTCGGTGGATCCTGTTAGACAGTTAGTTGGGTTGTCACCTGGTGATTCACCACTCACAAGTGAGCACGAGCAGACACTGGTAGCAGGGGCAGCTGTGGAGAGTCTGCGTCAGGGGCCGCACTCCCATCCAAGCTCTGCTCAGCTGGACACAGATGCTGAACAGGTGCAGGTGGAGCAGTCTTTGGTGGGAACCTCATGGGCTCCAAAACCCAGAGGTCATAGGCCAAAAGCATCTCCACAGTCAGGGCAGGGATCAGAGCAGCCTGCCTCTACCTCTGTTGAAGCCACAGGGGATGCATCACATAGAAGCAGTAGAAAGTGTAAGTTTAAGCAATTGTAGTTCACCAACGGTATGCACAAGGATGTTTGAATAAATGTTATGTTGTAATTTATATTTCTTGCTATGTTGGCATGTAAAGTTTATTCATTATCACCACTTCCAAGTCTTCTATATTATTGCTTCCAGACTTTCAAGTGGTCCTTTCATTTGCTTCATGATCAATGCCAATACATGGCGATACCCAATGGGCGGATGTGCAATGGTTCCTTGCGTGGCTGAAGGACTGTTTGTGCAAAGGGAGGGTTTTGGTGGTTATGGTGATGATTTTGCCAGGTGGCATGAATATGTCAAAAATATTTATTTTTGGAATGTTATAATGAGAATCTCTGAGATGAGGGCATCCCTGGCAGCAATGTGTGTGCTGGTCTAACAATCCGTGAACCATTGTCATATTCCTCCTCCTCGTCCTCCTCCTCTTCCTCAATGTTGCCGCCGACAGAGGATGATTGACAAGCGTTTTCATTCTTGACCACCTCTAAACCTCTCTGCAGCGCTACGTTGTACAGGACGCAGCACACCACAATTATCCTGGAGAACCTTGCTGGCAAGTACTGAAGGGCTCCCCCAGACGTGTCCAGGCATCTGAAGAGTGTCTTTAACATGCCTATGGCTTGCTCAATGACACGCCTGGTAGTCATGTGGCTCTGGTTGTATCGTTGTTGTGCCTCGTTGGTGGGTTTCCTCACAGGTGTCATGATCCACGTTTGCAGTGGGTATCCCTTGTCACCAAGGAGCCAGCCCTTATGTCTGTCTCTTGCCTGGAAGAGGTCCGGAATGTTTGACTGGCACAAAATGAAGGCATCATGACAACTGCCAGGGAATCTTGTGGTCACACAGCAGCTGCGCATTGATGGGGAGATAGCCCTTTTGGTTAATGAATACTGCTGGTTCATATGGTGGTCCTCAGATTGCCACGTGGGTAAAATCAATTGCACCCTGCACCCGTGGGTAGCCAGTCAGGGAGGAAAAACCCAGTGCTTGCTCATTCTGACTGTTGTCTTTGCGTGGGAAGTTCATGTAATCGGACGTCCTGGCAAACAACCCATCTATCACCTTCCTTATACACTTGTGTGCTAACAATTGAGAAACCCTACAGATGTCACCGGTGGAGCCTTGGAAGGAACCAGACGCAGAGAAATTCAGGGCCGTGGTTACTTTCACAATGCATGGCCACCAGGTCCAGCAGGGAGCAGCTCTTCCTAAAGGAGGCTACAGATGTGTGCGACCACCTGCCAACTCAATCTCAGCCTGCGTAGGCACTGATCCTCAGAGAGGTTCAGGAAGCTCAACCTCTGCCTGTAGACCCTCTCACATGGGGAGTGCTCTTGCGATTTTAGCCCCTCTGTTGGTCCCCTCTTTGCTCTTCTCCAGGTCCTTGTTGCACACCTCTATCTTGTGCACCTGCAGATCCCAGAACTGTACGCCATGCCTGCTGTGGATGGTGATGTGCCTCATCCTCAGATGTACTGTGGAATAGATGCTTAGCGCTCCCCCATCCTGATGTTGTCAGTTTGAGGGGCTCCAAAATGTTGGTAAATTTGTGTGAACACAAGAAATCTCAGTTTCAACAAAGAAATTTCAGTCCAAACACAAAGGGCTCCATTTTAGCACCCGCTATTGGGTGCGTTCCTGGCGGGGGGGGGGTTCCGAAAATCGGGGAATCCCGGAGTGGGTCGGGAGCCCGGCTCCAACCCGCCCACTTCCGGGTTCCCCACAGACGCGCCCACGTGCGCGCGCAGCACCCGCATGTGGGACTCCCGCAGGCATTTAAAGCCAGCGGGGTGCCACTTAACAATATTTATCTAGCTATTTCAGGTCATTAACAGACCTGATTAAGGGAATATGTGAGGAGGGGTGGGATTTTAGAAACAATTGGGACTGTTTCCCATACTGGGGGAAACACTCCCAGTTGAAATGGACGTGTTGCAGCTATCAGCCTGTGGCAGCTACAAAGGTCCATTTGACAGGTGGGGGGGGGAGGGGGGAGGGGGGAGACCCTCACTCATTGCAGGAGGCCACTCTGTCACTTGGGACAAAGTTTGGCCTCCACCACCCTCCTAACAATAAAATTCACCAACTTGCACACTTACCCCGGGGTCCAGAGACATGTACCTACCTTGCGGACCCCCTCAGATGTACATCTTCCTGATGGGGGCCGCCGTAGCTGCAGTCATGACCTCCTCGGAGGGGGAACAGCATCACCAGCCTAGCTGGCCAAGCCGTCCACCTCTGACACGTGGAGCTCCACAACACAGTGCTGTGACACATCCACCTGCACAGCAGGAGGGAGGGCAACCGCAGAGAGAGATGCGTCGCAGAAGGCACTACCCTTGCCACAGGGTCCACAGACCAAGGCTCAGCTTCCTGGACCTCTCAGAGCAGCAGTGCACACGGAGACTCAAAGTCACTCGACATGTAGTCGTGGACATCTGCAGCCTCCTTCATGCCGAGCTGCTCCCGGCTGGCCCGAGCACCATCTTCTTACCTGTCGCTGTCAAAGTCACCACTGCCCTCAACAACATCTCCTCTGCATCCTTCCAGGGTGCAACCGGGGACATCGCCGATGTCTCTCAGTCGTCTGCACAAAAGAGCCCTGCAAATACACCTACACCCACTTTGCAGTGACATAATGGGTGGCATCAGGTGTGGGTCTTCATTGTGATCCTCAGGAAAGGGCATTATTGCACAAACCAGACAAGATTCGCAAAGACGTGGCAGTAGTGGTGCCAATACAATATGTGATGTGAGTTGGTCAGAAATCAATAGAAGTAAAAACCATGACAAACCCTCAAACATCCTTGTGCATCCCCTTCATGCTCACAACACGTTTGCCTTACGCTTCCTACTGCATATACGTGATGCATGCCCTGTGGCTGCAGCACAGGTAGTGGCAGGTTGAGTGAGGCTGACTGTGGAAGAGATGCATGAGAGGGTGAGTATGAGGATTGGGTTGAGTGGTAGTGGCGGGATGAGTACTGGCGAGGTGAATAAGTGCAGGTAAGATGAGGATGAGGTTTGAGTGGGTGTGAGGGGTGATGTGACAGAGTAGTGTTGGCAGTGCAGAAGGAGATGTGGGGTGGGGGCGGTGATGTGGCAGACGGTGTTTAGGGGAATGAGTAAGTTTACTCACTTTGGCTGACCTACTTAGGTCATTGCAGCGCCTCCTGCAATGTATGCAGGTGGGCGATATGTTGGTGGTGCAGGTGACCTCCTCTGCCACCTCGAGCCAGGCCTTCCTGGTGGCAGAGGCAGGCCACTTCCTCCCGCCCGCCGGGAGGAAGATCTCTGTCCTCCCCCTCCTCCTCACCCCATCTAATGATACCTGGAGTGAGGCATCATTAAACTGGGAGCAGCCTTCCGCCTGGGCTGCTCCATGCTGTATTTTTTCCTATTTGTTGCAGCATCAGTCAGTGAAGGACGGCCCCTTTAAATAGAGCTCCTCCAGCTGACAGAGCTTACTGCGCATGCGCAGTCCGCCCGACACACAGATCAGCAGTGGGGAACCCGGAAGACCAGGTAAGTAGATCCAATTAAGCTGCGATCGCGCGGGGGGCAGACTGATTTCACCGGGCGCGTTACCCACGCGCCCAATAGCCCCCCCCGCCGCGAACCCACAGCCCTGGCAATATCGAGCCCAAAGAACTCCCAGCCAAACGATTGCCTAAGAGAACTGAGTGACCAGCTGCAATACGTAGCCTTTTATTGAGATGTCTCAATCATAGGTTCAAAGGTCCAAATGAGCTTTTGCTGCATCTCACCTCCTTTTCAATGTGTCTTTCAGAAGCCACGGGAAATACGTGCGAGAAAAATTAAATCCGTTTCTGTTGCAGAACCCACAAAAAATTAAGTACCTCAAGTGTTTAAATTACCTACATTGCCCCTTTAACAATCGTCCCACTGGCTTTAAGTCGGGACAGGACTTCCAAGTTTCGGTTGCATGCGCAGATCCAAACGTGCCTGGGTTAAACATGGAAGGGGTGCATTGAAGCCGGGATGCAGTCCTACTTCCATCATGTGTCATTTTGACCTCACACCTGCCCCCAGCCCACCCATTCTTGGGGGTTAAAATTCCCCCCATTGACTCTGCAGTAAAGGAACACTGCCCAAACTATAACTGTGGTGAGTGCTTCCATAATGTTAACCAATTGCAGCTGAGCTACCCTTAAAAGGAAATGATTTATAGTTTGATTGTAACCTTTGGAATATACAGTGCAGTGAACTTGCCACAGTGCATCTTCCTTCAATCAATTCTCCATATATACTATTAATAATAGTATGTAAAATCCAGCAAGGTAACACGACGGTCTTGATTTTAAAAGGGTAGTGGGATGGCAACAGGGGGGCGGGGGGGAGGGGTCAACGGGTGAGCGGCAAATGCAAATAATAAATACTTACCGTTCCCCACACGATCGCGACTTAATTGGTGGCTATTAATCTTGTTTCTGGGTTTGCCGTCCGAAAGCTGCGCAGTGGGCAGACTACGCACCCGCATGACAGGCTGTCAGCTGGAGCATCTAGATTTAATGGGCCATTGCTCCAATGGATTTTGCTGGAGCAAGGAGCAAGAACACACAATAGAGCAGCACAGAGGCAAGGCTGCTCCAAGGTTCAGTGAAGCCTCACTTCAGGTACTATTGGCTGGGGTGAAGAGGAGGAGGGAGCTATTTTATCTGGCAGACAGGAGGAAATGCCCCGCCTCTGCCACCAAGAAGGCCTGGCTCGAGGTGGCAGAGGAAGTCACCAGCAGCAGCAACATCAACTGCACTTGGGTCCAGTGCAGGAAACGTTTCAATGCTCTAATTAGGTCAGCAAAAGTGAATACACTTAATGATTCTCCTGCATTCTGTGGTGCACATCACCCCAGCCCGCCTCAACCAACTCATTCTGCACTGCCAAGACTACTCCATCACATCACTCCTCACGCCCACTTAAGGCTCAATCTCAACTTACCTTCACTTCCTGAGCACTTCCTCACCTCCCCATTAGTCACCCCACCACTACCACTCACCCCAATCCTCATACAATGTGACGTCTCATACTCACCATCTGATGCATCTCTTTCACGGTCAGCCTCACCCAAAGCAACGCATTCATTGGCTGACCATCGCTCACTTACATGTTTGTACTTTCTCCCCTTCAAGGAGAGAGCGCAAAATGCATGCGAGAGGGTGAGGACTGGAGGGGGATCACAACTAATAGTGGTCCTCACAGATGCGGAGGAGGAGGCCCTGGAGGTCAGCCGCACCCTCAAGTGCCTGTCCATCAGGGTACCGAGACTGACACCCCGCAAATGTCTGGTGACACAACTTTAACATTCATCACACACAACATGAATTGATGTTAACAATGATTGACATGTTGAACACCTCAGTATGCTCATCGCAACATGACACATCTGTGGTGATGCTTAATATCGCCTTCTGTTCTCTTACAGGCCATTAAACGGCCACAGAGATGGCAGAGGGCATTTCCTCAGAGGAACTCCTGGCCTCTGAGGGTGCACCGTCATATCTTAGCGAGCCATCCACCAGCACAGATACTCACACCTCGGTGGGCCCAATAGTCAGTTAGTTGGGTTGGCACTTGGTGAGTCACCACACACAAGTCAGCACGAACAGACACTGGTAGCAGGGGCAGCTGTGGAGAGTTCACATGAGTGGGTGCACTCCTCTCCAGGTTCTGCTCAGCTGGATGCAGGTGTTGAACCCCAGGGGGCCATCATTTAAAAGGAGAATGATTGAGGGACAGCAGCACATTTCGAGGTACTGGAACTGGTGCCACGTGCTCTCTCCCCAATAGCACAGAGGACGGAGGAGTCCAACTCCTGCATTAGTGGAATGGTGGCACAGGCACCTGAGGGAATTACTGAGATAGCGTCACAGGGATGTGAGCAACTGTTTGAGATAGTGTTGCACGTAAGTGCAGAAATGTCTGAGATAGTGTCGCGGGTAAGTGCGGGAATGTCTGCGATGGAGAGAAGACTAGCCTCCATTGAGCTTCAAGCATGGCTCACAAATGAGTCCATTCAGGCCCTCACAACAGCCGGTTGGACTCACGGTGAACAACATTCTGCCGCCTGTTTAAGGTACCTGTGCCATCATTCCACCAATGCAGAAGTTGGACTCCTCCATCCTCTGTACTATTGTGGAGACAGCGTGTGGCACCAGTTCCAGTACCTCGCAAATATGCTGCTGTCCCTCGATCATTCTCCTTTTAAAGGATGGCCCCCGGGGTTCAACTCCTGCGTCCAGCTGAGCAGAGCCTGGAGAAGAGTGCACCCACCGACGCGGACTCTCCACTGCTGCCTCTGCCACCAATGTCTGCTCATGCTCACTTTTGTGTGGTGACTCACCAGGTGCCAACCCAACTAACTGGCCTCACGAGCAGCCAGGTGAGCCACTGCTTTGCCCATGGTTCATCCTCCTTCTGCTCCTCCTCAATGTTGATTGCAGATGTGGATGCTGGATGAGGGCATGGGGCCTCATCAACCAGTACCCATCTCTGTTGTGCGATGTTGCGACCCACTCTCGCTGGTGCGTATTGAAGTGATCCCCCAGAAAGATCAAGGCACCAAAATTGCATCTTCAACATCCCTATCGCACGATCAATTACAGACCTGGTGGCGATGTGGCTGTCATTATATCGACGCTGTGACTCACTGATGGGGTTCCTCAGAGGTGTCATGAGCCACGTTTGCAGGGGGTATCCCTTGTCCCCGAGGAGCCAGCCCTTAAGGTTGTTTGGTGCATGGAAAAGGCCCGGGATGTTGGATTCCCTCAGAATGAAGGAATCGTGGTAGCTGCCAGGGAATCTGGCGCATACGTGAAGAAATCTTTTGTGGTAGTCACAAACGAGCTGAGCGTTGATGGAGTGATACTCCTTTCCGTTAATGTACAGTCCTGGCTCGTGTGGAGGTGCTCAGATTGCTATATGCATGCAATCAATTACACCCTGCACCCATGGGAAGCCAGCCACAGAGTGGAATTCCACTGCCCTTTCCATCTGGCTGAGGTCGTCCATAGGGAATTTGACATATTGCGAGGCCCTGCGAAACAAACCGTTGGTGACCTGCCTTATGCACTTGTGTGCAGACGACTGAGAGACCTCGGCGATGTCACCAGTGGCACCCTGGAATGATCCGGAGGTGAAGAAGTTGAGGGCAGTGGGAACTTTAACTGCAATGGGTAAAGAGTTGCCGCCAGGCCCAGCGGGGAGCAGTTCAGCATGAAGGAGGCTGCAGATGTCTGCGAACACCTGCCAACTCACTCTCAGCCTCCGTAGGCACTGCTCCTCAGAGGGGTCCAGGAAGTTGGGCCTTGGTCCCTCTGATGAGGGTAGTGCCTCCTGCGACGTTGTTCCCCTCTGTGCTCTTGTGCAGGTGCCTGTGGTGCAGCGCTGTTTTATAGAGCTGCAAGTGGCGGAAGTGCACGCCACGCCTGGTGAGGATGGTGATGTTCCTCATCCTCGGATGTAGTGATGAATGCAGCCATCGCGCCCCCCATCCTGATGGTGTCAGTTTGAGGAGGTCCGAAAAGTTGGTAAATATGTGTAAGCAGAACAATTCTGGGTGGAAACCAGTCTAAGAACAAAGATCTCCCAGCCAAAAGTTTGTTTGAGATAACTGAGTGCCCTGCTGCAATAACTGACCTTTTATCCCCATCTGTCAAACAGGGATTTAAATGTTCAAATGGCTGCCAGCTGAAACACTACTCGTTTCCCATGGCGTGTTTCACACAGCACAGGAAACATGTTGAGGCAGCGTTGAAATCGCTTGCCTTCATAGTTAATTGTACTTTGGGATTTTTAAACTAGGTCAAATAGTTCAATTGCTGCTTTAAATATTGTCCCGCCAACTTGCGGGTTCGGAAACGGCCCTGCACCCAGATGACGCTGGATCGTGTGCGTTCTTAGACATGCTGGAGCCGGGATTTCTGCCCGCTCCTGGGAAACACGATTTACTTTGCCCCCCAACGCACCCGCACTTTCATCTTAAAGTCGTGGCCAATATTGTTTTTACCTCCCTCTAACATAGGATACCTCTGTTTTGCAGATTGCTATACCTTATAGTTAACGAGAGACGATGAAAGTCATCACACCCAGAAAATTATCTGTCCTCAAATTCACAGCATTCTGCTTAGGAGGAAAAAAAATCAATTGTGTAACCTATTAGTCAACCCCAGTCCAAAACCTCTAAAATAAAACAGGCTTGGAGTAAATGAGCTTTTCATCATTATTACCTGATTGCACCAAACATTAAAACTGTATCCACTTAATTGCCTGAAGCCATATGTCACTTAACGCTAGAGCATAATATGATCTTTAAAAATTGTGAATCTCCAGTCACTGCTGTACCACTTCGTTAACTACAAGCACAAAGTGTTATTATTGCAAGTCATTGAAAATTTATTTCCAGGCTTTTTGCAGCAGGTGCTTTGTTATTAAAAGTCTGGAGAGCAAGTCTTTGGCTGAAGTAGAAATATAAGATTGCATGGAGTTAGCAAATGAATTCAGCAAAATTAGTTAAATTAAGTAATCACATGAATTTTCCACATTTCAGGGACCACTGTGTCTGAAAATAGATGGGGAATAAGAGAAACAGTTCCATAAGTGCTGCTGCTCTTTGCAAACATTCCTATTTGCTGTGGTTGACTGACTCTCTCACAAAAGCCAGGGGGAGAACTGCCCCTTTCAAAGGAGAGAATTTGGAAAACTTGTTGGAAGAGGTGACACATAGGAAGTTAGCCTTATTTTGGAGAACTTGCATCTTTGAATAGACACAAAACTCCATGACAGCCTCCCATGTGAAGCATAGATGGCAAAGGCAAGTCTCATCAGATATCTCAAGTAGTTGTGCTTGGCTCTGAAGACTTAAGTCCTGGACAAAGGCCAAGTGGGCACTACATTTTTAAAAATATATATTCATACTCAGGATGTAGGCTAGTTCTGGAGCACAGATCTTCAGCAATACAGCCAGGTTGTTGTTGGAGCCCATAGCTTTTGTTGTGACCAGTGCACTCAGCCATTTCTTGATGTCAGGTGGAGTGAATTGAATTGGCTGAAGACTGGCATCTGTGATCATCCACTCGGCATTTCTGGCTGAAGGTGGTGGTGAAAAGGCATTCTGTTAAAATGTGAACTTTGTGTTGTGAATGATTATGTACATAGGATCATCATGTTACTATCCAGACTACTAAAATGTACTACATCTGCTAACATTCAACCTTGTATTAGTTTGGTGTGACTGATATGTCAAAAGAACTCTTTGTAAACTGAGCAAAAGACTTCTCTATTGCTAATGCCAGTCCATGAATACTTTTACAGGTTTGAAGTCAGTGAGTACATGATTAGCAGCTTAACAAATGACCCAGCAGCATTACCACAGAGGCAATCTGACTGGCTTTTTAGTTGTGCATTGGTTGTAATGCATCTAACCTCTCAGAAAGCAACCAAATAAAGTTGTGGAGACCTGACAACATGCTAAAGAATAAACAAAAGCAAAAATTAACTCTCACTGAAAGCACTTTCAGTGTGCTAAGGGGAAATTAACCTCCAAGGTTATTTTAACTTTCTTTTCATGATTCTACAAACATGATATCTTCAATGACTTATACAATGTTAAAATATTCTGCTTCAATTTATAATCTGATACCAGTATCTAAAATACACAGCAGTACTTACTTAACCTATTATTAATTGCTTCATATTAAGTAGGTATTTTAGTGAAGATTCAGTAATCACACCAAAATCCCTTTCCTTTCCTACCTTTGCTAACTGTGGCATCATCATTAAGTATAAAGAGGGGTATATATTTTCCTCCTGAAAATGTC
Organism: Heptranchias perlo; assembly: GCF_035084215.1. Classification (NCBI taxonomy): domain Eukaryota; kingdom Metazoa; phylum Chordata; class Chondrichthyes; order Hexanchiformes; family Hexanchidae; genus Heptranchias; species Heptranchias perlo. Next base: position 49,267,501 of record NC_090338.1, read on the forward strand.
AGCTTAAATATATCCCATAGTTTGCAATTCCTGTACCAACAGCTACATCATACATTGATCCACATGACGATCCAGCTGCAATTTCCGAGCCAGCGATTCACATACAAAGTCAACAACTTTGATCTCTGTTACATTAGCCACCTTGCCACACAGCGTCTCCCACTTTGATAAGTATTATTGATCATTTTTCTTCAAAAAAAAACTGATCAGTATTTCCTAACTGACACTTATTCACTTCCTCTTTTGTAGTTCCTGATGTGACTAAACAAAGAACATTTGTTGCCTGGCTCACCAGCTACACATTTCCCTTCCTGTACCTCATTCAACTGGCCCAAATACACAAGCGTAATCAGTCAGTTGATATGGGTCTGTGAACTTTTCACTCAGCTCTGTTTTAGCTGTTAGCCTACTGACGGTACTGGTGCAGTAATGACAGCATTTGGGCACTGTTGTGAGCAGGGAATCAAAGCTTTGCTATGAGAGTAGCAGTCCACATACATGGAGCACTGTTCATTGACCTCTGACTTCTGGTGAGAGTTTTACTGATTAGGTATAGCCACAGAACAGCCAACTTCTCAAAATCAGGGAAAGGTGACATATGAAACCATCCAGATTGTTTTAATTAATTACAACAGGGCCTCACACTGTTGGTGTATAATTTTTCCTGGTACAAAGCCAAAATGACACAAGGTCACACCAAGGAGTTTAGCTTTTGCCTATTCCAACCTTAGCTGGCAAACAATCTCAGCGTGCTACATGCACTGAAAATGTAACAGCATTCAGACATTGATTTATTAACTTTGCATTAACCATTTTCCTATAGATGGCTTTTATAATTTAACATTTTTTTTATTCGTTCATGGGATGTGGGCATCGCTGGCAAGGCCGGCATTTATTGCCTATCCCTAATTGCCCTTGAGAAGGTGGTGGTGAGCCACCTTCTTCAACCACTGCAGTCCGTGTGGTGAAGGTTCTCCCACAGTGCTGTTAGGAAGGGAGTTCCAGGATTTTGACCCAGCGACGATGAAGGAACGGTGATATATTTCCAAGTCGGGATGGTGTGTGACTTAGAGGGGAATGTGCAGGTGGTGTTGTTCCCATGTATCTGCTGCTCTTGTCCTTCTAGGTGGTAGAGGTCGCTGGTTTGGGAGGTGCTGTCGAAGAAGCCTTGGCAAGTTGCTGCAGTGCATCCATTGAATGGTACACACTGCAGCCACAGTGCGCCGCTGGTGAAGCGAGTGAATGTTTAGGGTGGTGGATGGGGTGCCAATCAAGCGGGCTGCTTTGTCCTGGATGGTGTCGAGCTTCTTGAGTGTTGTTGGAGCTGCACTCATCCAGGCGAGTGGAGAGTATTCCATCACACTCCTGACTTGTGCCTTATAGATGGTGGAAAGGCTTTGGGGACTCAGGAGGTGACTCACTCGCCGCAGAATACCCAGCCTCTGACCTGCTCTTGTAGCCACAGTATTTATATGTCTGGTCCAGTTAAGTTTCTGGTCAATGGTGGCCCTCAGGATGTTGATGGTGGGGGATTCGGCGATGGTAATGCCGTTGAATGTCAAGGGGAGGTGGTTAGACTCTCTCTTGTTGGAGATGGTCATTGCCCGGCACTTATCTGGCGCGAATGTTACTTGCCACTTATCAGCCCAAGCCTGGATGTTGTCCAGGTCTTGCTGCATGCGGGCTCGGAATGCTTCATTATCTGAGGGGTTGCGAATGGAACTGAACACTGTGCAATCGTCTGCGAACATCCCCATTTCTGACCTTATGATGGAGGGAAGGTCATTGATGAAGCAGCTGAAGATGGTTGAGCCTAGAATACTGCCTTGAAGAACTCCTGAAGCAATCCCCTGGGGCTGAGATGATTGGCCTCCAACAACCACTACCATCTTCCTTTGTGCTAGGTATGACTCCAGCCACTGGAGAGTTTTCCCCCTGATTCCCATGGACTTCAATTTTACTCGGGCTCCTTGGTGCCACACTCGGTCAAATGCTGCCTTGATATCAAGGGCAGTCACTCTCTCCTCACCTCTGGAATTCAGCTCTTTTGTCCATGTTTGGACCAAGGCTGTAATGAGGTCTGGAGCCGAGTGGTCCTGGCGGAACCCAAACTGAGCATCGGTGAGCAGGTTATTGGTGAGTAGGTGCCACTTGATAGCACCGTCGTCGACACCTTCCATCACTTTGCTGATGATTGAGAGTAGACTGCTGTACAAATGTATTTATAAAATTATTTAGTATTTGTTGCATAGTCCCTGTAATTCTACTTTAAACGTCATACACATTTGAGATACCAGAGGTGTTTAAAATTATGTAGGAATGAGACCAAATAGTTAGAAACTAATCATTTTTACTGATTGAGGGGTCTCGAACATGTGGACATAAATATAAGATTAAAGGTAAGAGATCCAAGTCAGAAAGCTGGAGAAACTTTCTTTACCTAGAGGGTTGTGAAGCTGTGGTATGGACTACCAGAACTAGTGATTGAAACAGAAACCAAATCAATTTTAAGAATAGATTAGATAGGTGATTGAAGGAAAGGGGAATAAAGGCATATGGGAACAGAGCGGCTACATGAGATTAGGTCACTGCTTGTATTGAAGATAAATACCAACACGGACTGGTTGGGCCGAATGACCTGTTTCTATGTAGTAATTTCCAAGTGTTTCTATGCAAGTCAAGCAGATCTAATAAAAAATTCAAATTCTTTGTTTTAAATTTAGCTTAATTTTGCAGGACTGTGTTACGTCAAAAGTTATAACAAAACCTTGCAAAAATGGAAATTTCTAAATAATTTTATAAACTGTACAAGTCTAACAACCAGATCATTTATTTTTACTAAGATCATGCCAATGTTTTAGATAATTACAGTCTCAGAATTAGAGAAATGCAGACAGTCAGATAGTGTACATCAACGAAAGAAATTTATTATCATTAAGAGGAACAAAGTTACGCAAAGCTCAAAATAGTATGTTCTTTCTCTACTCATTCACTTCTCTTTTTCATCGTTTTTGCTTCATAGACAAGTATCAATTCTATGGGAAAACTTTCTTCATAACTGATGTATAAAATCTTTTACAATCAGCACATTAAAAACTAATTAAAAACCAATCTTGCATTAAAAACTAATCGTGATCAAGTTATACCTCAAATATATTTGATCACCTGTTTTACAGAGGGATCCCCCAATATTCCTAGGCCTGGGAAGGCACTGCAGCTAAGTTGCTGGGCCAGGATTTGGGACAGGACCCAGTTCTGCTGAGTCACCACCCCCACCCCCTTTTCTTTAAGGCATGCAAAATTCTACCGGAAGTAGGGGAGGGCACTTTGTGCATCTATGCACCCTCCGAGCTAACCTCAGTAGAGGTTGCAAAATAGGCATGCTGACATCACGCACCAGGAATCCCACCAATTCCATCTCCAGTGCCCTCAACGCATGATGCAAGCCCTCTTACATGCCAGGATAAGATCCTAGAAAAAGTGGGAAACAAAATGCAGAGTGATTGATTGCACGAGCAAAGTAGCAACTTTAAAATCAAGAATTTATTTAAAGCTGCTGCTGGTCTTCAGTTGAAACCACCCACCTCTCCCATCAGGATGGAGCAGCAAGGTGCCACTGAGCAAATCCTGGCCCCCCCGTGGGATGGAAGCTTATGGTGTGCCAGAAATTGTGCACCCTTCAATGCAGATGACTCCGATTTCAGGATTTAGGATAGAATCAGGGCCAGGGCAGTCTGGCACTTCAAATGGAGGAGAGAATCATCAGGAATTTCAGACCCAGACTGTTGTCAGGCTATTCAACTATAGAAAGCATCACAGCTAAGCCCAATCCTGTATTTGGGCAACATTCACGCAGGCACACTTTTAGCAGGATGTTCTGGCTAGTAATCAGGAGCAGCCTTGAGGCAATTGCAGAAGCCTTACTTTTCCCCAGCTGTGATGAACTAATTCAGCACAGATCCACGCAGTTATGCTTTGTGTGGAAGTATCCACAATACTGCGGCTCGTATATCCTCAATGCTTCCTTCATGCAGTCTCGGCTATATCCTGGTCTATATGGTTCAGCTACGTGCTGGATAAACTCAATGAGCTATCACCCTTTTTCTCCCTTGTGTGGTTATCCTTCAATATGAATGGAGGTGCAAAACTCCTTGGTGCAGTTAGAAATCATGCATTACAACAAATCAAAGCATCAATCCACTTTCATTTATGAAACCTTAAGGAAAAAGCGAATAGTTGTATGAGATAGGAAGAAATTGATTTTTTTAAAACTCAGAATGGGTGCCATCCAAAGCAAGGGTGGATTAGTACACCTGCCTACAGGGACCATGCCCAGAGGCCCCAGCCAAATATGGATCCCCCACCAGATCCTCCATAGAAGGTCTAAGTCCTCAGTGAAGCCCGTCTGTGTTATAATGGGTCGGTAGGGGGGGGTTGGGTGGATGGTCCTCGATTGCTCATGTGCCCAGGGCCCCAAGAATTTTTAATCCGGCTATGGTCCAAAGGCTAGTGGAAGGTCTTGGTGCTAGATTAATGTATTGATGTGGGGTGGAGGTTTTTTTAAAAAAATTTGATGGGACAAGCAAAAATTTGATTCATTCCAGCTAAAATAGTTTTCATTTTGAAAAGGTAGGTAATCAAACACAGAACGTGTCACCCACTGATGGACAACAGTCAGTACCTGACATCATCATTGCCCATCTTCCCCTGGTGCCATTTATGCTCTTCCAATGGCAGACCTGTGTTGATGGCAGTATCCAGCAACTCACAACAGATACACTGTTATCAATTTTTCCAACTTTCACAGGGGAATACACCAAAGGCCCACTTAAGTAATCCAAGTGTCAAAAGCCTATACTGCAACAGGAAAATCTGCCTCTACAGCGAGTGCTACGGTTTGAAAGTTATATTTCATGTGGCTTTAAAATTTTCTCTCTGCCTTGGAAAATTAATATTGGCGACTCATAAAACCCATGGGATCCTGTAACAAAATACTGTAATGATCAAACCCTGACTTTGGCAGGTATTAGTATTGCAGAATCTTATCTGCAAACCTTATTTCCTTTTATCTTTCATCTGCTGAATGCGAATGCAATTTTGGCTTCATTGCAGAATCTAGGGTAGTTAAATTGAAAAGGCTTTTATGACTTCAATAGTTAGTATAATTATTCTAATAATTTTAATTTTCAAGCATATTTATAAAATGAGGCTTTTTACTTTATTTCTTTTACTTTTAATTGTTATAATTTACTTTTTTTCCTTTTTCAAATATGAGACTCCCTCTTCTCCTGATCCCCTTGAACCAGGGGTTATGGGCAGCCAAGAAAAGAGTTGGATCACCTGTTTCTAGGCCTTCCCTGAAACTGGCCCTGGCAATTGTGCCTTCATTGACTTTTCTTCTGATTTTCTCTTGCTATTCATGACTTCCAATTGCCGCTTGCAACAGGAACAAAGCATATCAGACAATGATGGGTGTAAAACCACATTTCTCTGCTTCTGCGCGCAGTACGATAATGTCTTAAAATGCTGTGTCATTTCCAGAGGTTCAGAAGCTGATTACGCTGTCTGGTTGGTGCAGAAGAGAGATAAAGGCTGTCATCATACTACAGATACTAATTCGAGACCCGAGCCTGTATAGTGCCTGCTGCACAGCTGGCGGAGCACAGTTGCGGTGCCAACTGCACTTTGCATTGGACTCAATGACAAAAGAGTACTGTTTATGCATCCGCATGCACATTACTCTGCTTCCAGAGAATTAATATTTAATGGCATGACAAGCCAATGTAAATGGTGCTTCTCTCACAACGCTAAAAAAAAGAGTAAAAAATAAGGTTATAAAATTCCCAGGAGGTCCAACAGGCCACCTGAGCACTTGAAAACTAATGACTTCACACCATGTTGGAGCCATACTGCACCCAACGGAAAGCCCAAGTGGTGTGAGACTATTTGCTGCGTACCAAGCCAACCTTATATCTGAATTGCACTTCACATCAAAAGTGGTGATGGCAGCCAAAGAGAGGGAGCTAGGCAGAGAAATAGAGAGATAGAGAAAGTCAAAAGGAGATCGAGCAACATGAAAAAGAGAAATAATGAAAAACTAAGTGAGAGGAAAAAAGTGAAAAAAAACAAGAGGTTATCAAGGACCAGTGATTAAAAACAAAGCAAGGAAATCAACAGGTGAAAAAAAATCAAATAGGAAAACAAAAAAAGAAAATCAATTTATGTTATCAATGTTTTCATATAACTTGGATAAAAATATCCTAATAATTTAATTATCTCCAAGATTTTCTTGGTGTTTTAATACTTAGACGTAACAAGGAAATAGACATAAAAACTAGCAAGGAATATAGGAAAAATATAGTTGATCAGAATTTAGGAACACTAGAGCATAAAAAGGTAATTAAAATAATGGCAGAAGCATCAAAAAGTGCTGCAGAAACTGTCAGTACTGAACATCATTGTGATGAGTCTTACATCTGCAACACTACTACCTGTGCAGTGCTAGTTTGTTCTGTTCCTGTACACTGTTTATTCAGTACCCAACTATATTGATCATTTGCTGTACCAACAATGCTGTGTAAAACTAGGATATACTGAAGAAGATGTAGGGCCGGATTTTGCTCTGAGCGGCGAAAGAACAGCGCCCAATGCTTGTTAGACTTGAACTTTCCCATTGGCTTTTCATGGGCTTTTGAAAGGTCCTCTCATGGGGTGCTCAACCTAGTGTGGCGCCCTCTCCCGGACATTTGGGACCTGTGTGAACGGGGCAAGCTGCTGTGTATCTTCTTAACCAATCAGACTGAAGCATGTTAATAAGCAGTGCAGAGTCAGAACTAGGAAGTATAAGTTGGAATAGTGAATTCAATGTAAAATCAGATACAGAAAGAGAAATAAGGAGGGTCAGAAATATTGAATTAAAAGATTGAAGTGAAAGAGATGTAAAGAAAAAGTAAAAAAATAAAAATGTTAACTTTTTAAAAAATGTCCAACAACAATTAAAATGTGAAGGAATGAGACTCCACACTTGTAAAATTAAATTTTCAGTGCCAAGGAGGTTGTTTGGCATCAATAAAAATTTGCTTGCACTTAAAAAACTTGACCTATCTTTTTCAGGTGCGATTACTTAATTTCCATCAGGGCAGAAGAGGAACTTTGCGCTGTTGCAGCCATTTGGCAGGTGAGATCTCCTTCTCGCGAAGCTTCTGGAGGAGCAGGGCATCTGGTAGAGGAGCTTCCAGATTTCCACGTTTAACTGCGCGGGTGCGGTCGCCGGAAGTTCCTCTACCATTTGCACTGAAATAACGGTGAATGCTGTTAGGCTCATCTTTATTTTTAGAGCAAAATCCGGCCCATTATCTCAGTTGGAGATTTTTTTTTTGCAATGCATTTAAAACTGACTCAATGACGCCATTAGTTTCTCTGATGTAGTATTTGTTACAAGGTGAAGGTCATGCTGGTGTCTCCTCCTCATTAATTGAGTCATTGATATATTTTTAAGTCAGTTTTGCTTTCTAAAACTAGATAGACTAATAAACACAGTGGGGCCAAAATTCCACAGGAGTTCAACCGGTCTCCCACTGCAACTGTAGAGGAAGGACCATCAGAAAGCTTGCAAAATGGTGGAAAAACAGTTGCGCTAGGTCTTCGCTGTTTCCAGAAGTTTCCAATTTGCCTTGTAAAGGACGCAAACCCTTCCCACCCGCACCCCCCCCCTCCCCGTATAAGGCAAGTGTCATGGGCGGTTGCAGAGCCAAGGGTAGGGATTCCCTACGGTGGGAGTTCCTGCTCCATTTGCTCAGTTAGGAACCAGCATATCTCTAGAAGCGAGTATGACGAGTGAATCAAGTCATACCAGCCTCCAGATGGGCAAAAATGGCTGATTGCTTCTTTCTTTTTTAAAAAGTAGGTTGGGGGCCAAAGGAATCATGGCCGTGGTCAGGGGTTTGGGGTGGTGTCGGGGCCTGGGCATACAGGCGCCATGCAAATTAGGTGCCCTCTTACACCCCCGCAAACTCTGGTGGGGTCAGTGCACTCCTGGTGTAACTGCCCGAATTCATCCCAGGGAATTTCAGATCCAGTGAGCGGAATATTTTCAAATTTATTAAAAAATGTGTTATTCTGCAGTTTTCTTCACAGTTATTCAGATGTGATAATGAATGTGGAATAAGTGCCCTGAGGAAGGGGGTTAAATTCCTTTTTTAATGAAAAATGGGAGTTTGCCTGCATAATTGGCCCACTAACAAAGCCATATTTTTATAAAATGCACATTTCAAAACATATGTTTCTGTAATTTTGTTTGAAGGTCATTAACTATGCAGCACTCTTATTCCTTGTTACAAGAATTTTGGCCCCCCATGAGTGAGGAGTACTTTCATTTTGAAGAATCCCCATGTAGATTTTGTTTTAAATAAAATGCGCTAACAAATTTCTCCTACCCATGAGAAGAAATATGTTTGCTCTCGAGAAAGAAGCCTCCAGTTATCCTAGCTCTAATTAATATGTTTAGTTCCAGAATCACCAGCTCCCATTCAGCACAAGGGGAACTGTATTCATCAGACTGCGAAAACGTTGCAATGTTTTTGTCAGGTATGAGAAATCACTAAGACTTTTACAATGTTTTTATGGAATGTATTTTATGTTAAAAGAATATATCTAAGAGTATTAATCTCTTTTACAGATGACATGAGAATATAATAAAATAACATCTATTATGTTGAACTAAATGGCTCAGTTATACACTTGTATTCATATTGTTAAGTCATTTACACCAATGCATGTACAGTGTTACATTAGACTGAAAATTAACAGAATCTAAATATAAAGCATGTTAGAGCAATGCACAGCCACTGACACTTTGTCATCTTTTAGAAGATTGCTTTTCAGTTTATTCAAATGATGCCTTCTTGTGATTCATGGAAATTATAAACCATCAATCCTATGTCATTATTAGCAGCATGAAAGAACAAACATGTTCAAAATATTGAACAATGTAAGTCTTGTAGCTGCTCCTTGTGATCTCGTTAATTTTATTTTTAAATCTGTATGACGCAATCCTGAATAAAGACAAACAGTACAAGACATACTTTTGTTTCTCTCTTTAAACACAGAGGGGTAGAGTTTTCACTTTGGGGGCAATCGGGAAATTGCTGCCAAAATGTGTTTGAAATTGCACTGGTTAGGTTACGTTTCAAGTTTCTGCTAAAATTTATTTGCATAATCACAAAACCTTCCATGGACCAGTGCAATCGGGCAGTATAATAGAGCGTAAATGTTTCTTTTTTTTATTTCTTTCCGTTAAAAAGTATTCCTGGATATATTTAAGAGTGATAATTTGGTGTAGTTTTATTAATACAGCTGAAAATGGGTTTATCATCAAAAATAAGCATTTTTAAGAAGGGTGCCCAGTCCTCCACCTATGAGTAACTTGATTTAAAATCACTGAAAATGACTTAAAAAAACTATACTGACCCATTCGCTAGTTTCATTGGTGTACACTAGTCAGTTTCTTGGTAAATTAAATATTTTTTGATATGAAAAAACTTTTAAAATGTGGCTGTGCGTCTAAGAAAATGAGTGCAATTTGAAGAGCCTTCCAGAACCAGCGCAATTGGTGGAATCTCACAGTTTCGACATGGGGGTATGGCCAGTTTTGTGGGCAGGGTCTGATTCAAGCAAATCTTGAACCAGCTTAAAAGATCGTGGTAAGCGCGGACATAAGTGGTTTGAGGCGTAACTCACCTATGTTTTAAATTCCCTGACCTTTTGAGCTGGTTCCGCTGATTGCGCTGGAATCTGGGCCCAAAACTAGCAGAAACAAACGGAAACATTCTCCCAGAATCTTCAGGGTAAGACCTCATGGTCACGAGACGACCAATACTGTTTTGTTTATTTGCTGAATGTAGCAATGCAGTCAATAATCTAAGCAACAATCCTCCTGCAGTTCAGTTAATGTTCTTACATTGCAAAACTTCATCTAAGAATGGAATCAAACCACCAAAACTGCAAGGCTGCACTGGTGGCGCAGAATTTGCAAGGGTGAATACAATGTGGGAAATTTGGCACCCACACTTTATGGCAAAGAAAAACGTCAGGCAAAACAAGGCTGCATTGCTGGCCGACATAAGCCGCAATGTGAAGCAACATTTTTTACAATGAAATCCCCCACAGCAAATGCAAGTAGGACAACACCTGAGAAGATCGACACACTCCTACCTGGGCATTCCAGACGAGTCCTGCCTTCAATGCCTCTGTTTCAAAAAATGAGGCTATCAACAAGTTATGCCATCTGCTTCAGACAAGTTCCAGAAGGATTCTTCCCATAGCTGTGATGGTCACCACACCATTATCTTTATATGACACTGGATCCTTCTAAGTCATCGTAGGGGACATTTGCCATATCAGCCTGTATGCAGTCCATAGATGTATTAAGCAAGCGACAGACACAATTTTTACAAGGAAAACTATCCTCATTACTCTTCCTGTTTAAAGGAGGCATCAGCTGGACAGGGTGTAAAACTTTCACCATCTGGCAGGGTTCCCAAGGATGTGGTAGGTAGCAGCCATTTGAGAACCAGGGCTGCTTATATTACCCCACAGCCTATGTGAACAGAAACATTTTGGATTAATGTTTAGGTGGTGTCTGATCAAAGAATTATTATAAGGCAAGTCAATGCCTATATTCAGGTGGCAGCAATGATGCCTTCATCAAGAAGCAGTCTACAGCCCCCACATTATTTAAAGCTGCACATAGAGTAGAAGAATGGGTGCTGGAAGACTAGGGTTATCCTCTACAGCTGCGGTTAAAGACCTCACTCAGAAACACCCAAACAAAAGGGGAAAGTAATTCAATAAAATGCATACTTCAACCAGAATTACTGTTGATCACGGTAATTCTTTGATGCTAAAGCAAACATTCCTCTGTTTGAACTATTTAAGTGTGCTTCTTTACAGCTCAGTGAAGGTATCCAAAATAATAATCACAGCTGCTGCATGTTACATAACGTCACTAAATAAAAAGGAGTATGTATGCGGCAAATGGTGACCCATAGTTTTTTTGTTTATTCGTTCATGGGATGTGGGCATCGGTGGCAAAGCCAGCATTTATTGCCCATCCCTAATTGCCCTTGAGAAGGTGGTGGTGAGCCGCCTTCTTGAACCGCTGCAGTCTGTGTGGTGAAGGTTCTCCCACAGTGCTGTTAGGTAGGGAGTTCCAGGATTTTGACCCAGCGACGACGAAGGAACAGCGATATATTTCCAAGTCGGGATGGTGTGTGACTTGGAGGGGAATGTGCAGGTGGTGTTGTTCCCATGTGCCTCCTTCCCTTGTCCTTCTAGGTGGTAGAGGTCACGGGTTTGGGAGGTGCTGTTGAAGAAGCCTTGGCTACAGATGGTACATCCTGTAGATGGTACACACTGTAGCCACGGTGCGCCGGTGGTGAAGGCAATGAATGTTTATGGTGGTGGATGGGGTGCCAATCAAGCGGGCTGCTTTGTCCTGGATGGTGTCGAGCTTCTTGAGTGGTTGTTGGAGCTGCAGGCAAGTGGAGAGTATTCCATCACACTCCCGACTTGTGCCTTGTAGATGATGCAAAGGCTTTGGAGAGTCAGGAGGTGAGTCACTCGCCGCAGAATACCCAACCTCTAACCTGCTCTTTGGTACAACAGCTCTAATTAATAACTGCATTCTGTGGTTCCCAGATCTGGCACCTTTATAAATATTGTAGATGAATGGAACACCACATAATGTACCCAGAAACAACATTCTGTACATTTCCACGTACTGAAACTCAACTGTCATCCTACACCATCCTACTATCAGTTGTAACTTTAAAATGCTCTTAGTCCACACAAAGGAGAAATGAAGTGTTCAAAATTCATCAGATGATACTTAAATAACGACCCACCTGTACTACCTACAACCATGCTTTCCCATGGTGATCATAGGAGGTGTGCTTCTTCTAACCTAAAACTATGTCTACATGCTCCCTGATATCTGTTGTTGTATTACCAAGTCAACTAAATTACTTCAGTGGCAACTAAAAGTTGTTTTCAGTCACACTCAGCTGACTCCAGTGCCAAAATCAGGGGGAATGAGAGAGAAAGAATGTAGAGGGAAAAAAGTATGAGAAGCTGAAACACAGCACAGAATATCCATTAAAACTAACCAGATTTATACTGGAAAATCAAACTGCTTATTTCTCTGGTGACACTTGGACTTTTTCCTTCTTGCTCCAAGACTACCTGATTACTAACACAGGATGCAACATTTTCATCTCTTCGACCAACTTGCTTTCTTGCCACTTTAACTTACAGTCCTCTGTTTTCCTAACACTGCCACACATCTTCCCTATTTTCCCTGTTTTCTAACCACTGAAGGCCACCTTACCAACGCTCCCTCTATTTCCCTACCATTCTCAGCAGTCTCATTTCTCCACAACTTTCAAAAATCTTGAAAACCAGTTTGCTGCTGAATCAATGTAAATGTCAAAAACTTTACTGTCACTGAATTGATCAAAGCCAGTGCACGGTTAGAAATCATAATCAGTTCAAAAAAACAACGCCAGGAACTATCCCTCCTTTTAAATTGATTATACGTAGAATAGTTTAGGGGAAAATGATTGGAATGATTCAGAACTATTTATTGTATTAATGTGATCAACTTCAACAAATAACTAAATACAGAAGAAAACACTTTGTTAACTATTGAATTCATTAGTGCAACAATACAATAATCCCCTATGAATGAATACATTAATTCTACAGTGATAGAAACAGTGTCCATTTAACGCTTGCACATAAATGTCAACCAGCCTGATTTCTCATGTAGACACATCCATTTGCATCAAGATTTTTCATCACAAAAATTTACATAGAAGGGCTGTAATAAGAAGTAAAAGTTTCTTCACTTCTAAATAATGGGCACAATGAGATTTAAGGTAACATGGAGGCTGGGTAGCGGAGCTATATGCAGCCAATCGGGAATGGTCAAGAATCAGCATAAGCATTTGGTGGGAGAAGGGAAAGTATTTTAAGGCTCAACTGGTCAGAGAAGGTGTGAGGCTAGGGCTGAGAAGACTCGAGATCAAAATGCAAATTTTGAAAAACAAATGTATTGCAACCTGTTTAAAAAATTGTCACTCACTGAAAAAATTATAAAATGCTCTTTCAGGGGACTAAAACCAAATACTTGTGAAATCTTGAAGGTTGCAGGGGTGGGGGGAGGTGTCCAAAGATTGTGGTAGTGATAAAAAGGGAGAAAATAGAATATGAGAGTAAAATAGCAAGAAATATAAAAACAGATTGTTGGAGTTTCTACAAGTATGTAAAAAGGAAGAGAGGAGCAAAATTAAAGCTTGGTCCCTTAGGGTCTGAGACAGGAGAAATTATAATCTAAAAGCGGTGGCTGCAGAGATAGTGGATGCATTGGTTATGATCTTCCAAAATTCCCTAGATTCTAGAACAGTCCCAGCGGATTGGAAGGTAGCAAATGTAACCCTGCCATTCAAGTAAGGAGGGAGACAGAAAACAGGGAACTACAGGCCAGTTAGCCCGACATCAGTCGTCAGGAAAATGCTGGAATCCATTATTAAGGAAGTGGCGCTTAGAAAATCATAATATGATTAGGCAGAGTCAACATGATTTTACGAAAGGGAAATTGTGTTTGACAATTTATTAGAGTTTTTTGAGGATGTCACAAACAGCAACTAAAGGGGAACCAGTGGATGTAGTATATTTGGGTTTTCAAAAGGCATTCGATAAGGTGCCACATAAAAGGTTGTTCTGCAAAATAAGGGCTCATGGGGTTGGGGGTAATATATTAGCATGGATAGAGGATTGGTTAATGGACAAAAAACACAGAGTAGGGATAAATAGGTCATTTTCAAGTTGGCAGGTTGTAACTAGTGGGGTGCCGCAAGGATCAGTGCTTGGGCCTCAGCTATTTACAATCTATATTAATGACTTAGATGAAGGGACTGAGTGTAACGTATCCAAATTTGCTGATGATACAAAGCTAGGTGGGAAACTAAGCTGTGAGGAGGACACAAAGGGCCTGATTTTACCAGGCCTGCGGGTTTCCGGCGGGTTGGGTTTCGGGTGCGTGGCCACCGCGCCCGTTGAAATTAGTGGGTTGCCCGCGTGATCGTAGCAGGCAACACACTAATAGGAATCAATTACCTGCTCCTCCGGGCTCCGCGCTGCTGGTCTGCGCGTCGGGCGGGCTGCGCATGCGCAGTACGATCTGTCAGCTGGAGGCTCTCTAGTTAAAGGGGCAGTCCTCCACTGACAGATGCTGCAACCAATGGAACAAATTACAGCATGAAGCAGCCCAGGGGGAAGGCTGCTCCCAGTTTAATGATGCCTCATCACAGGTATCATCAGATGGGGTGCGGAGGAGGGGGAGGACAGAGATCTTCCACCCGGCTGTTGGGAGGAAGCGGCCAGCCTCTGCCACCAAGAAGGCCTGGCTCGAGGTGGCAGAGGGGGTCACCTGCGCCACCAACATATCGCCCACCTGCATACAGTGCAGGAGGCGCTGCAATGACCGCAGTAGGTCAGCCACAGTGAGAACACAAAGTCTTTCCCCTACACTCCGTCTGCCACAACACTGCCCCCACCCCACATCTCATTCGGCACCGCCAACACTACTTTGTCACATCACCCTTCATACCCACTCAAACCCCATCCTCATCTTACCTCCACCTACTCACCTCGCCAGTACTCATCCTGCCACTAACACGCAACCCAATCCTCATACAATCTCATGGCTCTATCCCATACTCACCCTCTCGTGCATCTCCCTCACGGCCAGCCTCACTCAACCTGCCACCACCTGTGCTGCAGCCACAGGGCATGCATCACATATGTGCAGTAGGCAGCGTAAGCCAAACGTGTCGTGAGCATGAAGGGGGTGCACAAGGGTGTCGGAGGGTTTGCCATGGGTGTTACCTATATGGGTGTTACCTATATTGAATTTCAGAGCAACAAACAGCACACATTATATTGACACCACCACTGCCATGTCTCCACGAATCCTGACCGTTGTGTCCAATAATGGCCGCTCCTGGGTATCACTATGAGGACCCACCACTGATGCCACCCATCGTGTTACTGCAGAGTAGGTGCAGGTGTATTTGCAGGGCTCTTCCGCGCAGACCACTGAGAGACATCGGCAGTGTACCCGGCTGCACCCTGGAAGGATGCGGAGGAGAAGTTGTGGAGGGCAGTGGTGACTTTGACAGCGACAGGTAAGCAGTTGGTGCTGGGGTCAGCCAGGAGCAGCTCGGCTTGAAAGAGCCTGCAGATCTCCACGACTACATGTCGAGCGAATCTGCGCCTCCGTGTGCACTGCTGCTCGGAGAGGTCCGGGGAGCTTCGCCTCGGTCTGTGGACCCTGTGGCAAGGGTAGTGCCCTCTGCAATGCGTCTCTCTCTGCGGTAGCCCTCCCTCCTGCTGTGCAGGTGGGCGTGCAACAACACCGTGTTGGGGGGCTCCACGTCTCTGCGGCGGACGGCGTGGACTGCGAGGCTGCTGAGGCTGGTCATGCTGTTCGTCCTCCGAGGGTGTCCACGCACCACCCATCTGGCAGGTGTTGGTCTGAGGGGTTGTGCAGGGTAGGTGGGTGGTTCCTCGGACTGGGGCTGCGGTTTCGTGTCGGTCTGTCCTCTGGCTTGGCGGGGGGTGGTGGGGGGCAGGGGTTGCCCTATGTGACGCGGTGGCCTCCTGCGTGGGTGAGGGCTCTCCCCCGTGGAGTGCACCTTGGCACCTGCCACAGGCTGCTGGCCGCAACACGCCTGGTTGGAGGGAGACTGTTTCCCCCAGTGTGTGAAACACTCTGCGATGAAGGTGAAATCCCACACTTCCTCTTTTGACAGCTGATTCAGCTCATTAAATGACTTCAACAAGCAAGGTAAGTACACTCAAGTGGAACCCCGCTGACTTTAATTGCCTACAGGATTCGCACCAGCGGGGGCCACGCACGCAGCCCCGCACGTCATCGGGGAACCCGGAAGTGGTCGGGATCGCGGCGCGATCCGGTCACGTGACCGGATATCGGGATTTTCGGGGGCCCCCCTCTGGAAACCCGCAGGAAACCCGACGCTAAAATTGAGCCCAAAGAGTCTGCAAAGGGATATAGACAGGTTAAGTGAGTGGGCAAGAAAGTGGCAGGTGGAGCATTATGTGGGGAAATGTGAGGTTATTCACCTTGGCAGGAAGAATAGAAAAACAGAATATTTTTTACATGGTGAGAAACCATTAAATATTGGCATTCAGAGAGATTTGGGTATCCTTGTACAAGAAACACAGAACGTTAACATGCAGGTACAGCAAGCAATTAGGAAGGCAAATTGCATTTTGGCCTTTATTGCAAGGGGGTTGGAGTCGAAGAGTAAGGACGTCTTGCTACAATTGTACAGGGCTTTGGTGAGACCACATCTGGAGTACAGTGTACAGTTTTGGTCTCTTTATCTAAAGAAGGATAATCTTGCCTTAGAGGTGGTGCAACAAAGATTTACTAGATTGATTCCTGGGATGAAAGGGTTGTCCTATGAGGAAAGATTGAATAGAATGGCCTATATTCTCTGTACTTTAGAAGAATGAGAGGTGATCTCATTGAAACATATAAGATTCTGAGGGGGCTTGACAGGGTAGACACTGAGAGATTGTTTCCTCTGGCTGGAGAGTCTAGAACTAGGGGACATAGTCTCAGGATAAGGGGTCAGCCATTTAAGACTGAGATTAAGAGGAATTTCTTCACTCAGAGGGTTGTGAATCTTTGGAATTCTCTACCCCAGAGGGCTGCGGATGCTCAGTCGTTCAGTATATTCAAGGCTGAGATAGTTAGATTTTTGGACTCTAAGGGAATTAAGGGATATGGGGATCAGGCAGCAAAATAAAGCTGAGGTTGAAGATCAGCCCTGCTCCGAGTTCTTGTGTTTTTATGTGATGTCAAAAGTTGTGGATGGAATCAAACTTTACAGGGCAAAGTCAAAGGCTCACAATGGGAGGAGGTAAGTACTTCTTCCTAATAAATTCCTCTTTAATTACTGGCCACTGTATAATTCCAATGTGTTGTTAAACTAGATTTACAAAATCGTCAAGGGGCCCTTTGAACGTCCTACATACTTTATAAAC